>NC_090764.1:45274590-45292090 GCF_036898095.1 Palaemon carinicauda
GCCTATTGAAACCAGAGAAAAAGATAATTTTTCGCGAGTTCTAAATGGCTTCTGAAGGAAATCGTGGTTCTCCAAATGGATTCTGAAGAAATTACCATAGACTTAGCATGGAATTCTGAATGATTCCAGATGCGAATCTGAACGACTTCGAAAGAAAACCCTGAATCTCCAAATGTCTTTAGAAGAAATAGCCGTAGACTTAGCATAGAGTTCTGAATGTGTCCAGAACGGAATCTTAACGGAGCTGTAAATGAAATCACGTAATCTATTATCATCATCATCATTATTATTATTATTATTATTATTATTATTATTATTATTATTATGAGTTATTAGGGCCTATCGAAACCAGAGAAAAACAGGGAATTTTTCGCGAGTCCTAAACGGCTTCGGGAGAAAATCTTCGTGCATCTCCAAAAGGATTCAGAAGAAATTTCCATAGACTTGGCATGGAATTCTGAATGATTCAAGAAATCTCTGAATGATTTCGGAAGAAAATCTTCCTGAAGCTCCTCTCCAAATGACTTCAGAAGAAATAGCCGTAGACTTAGCATAGAGTTCTGAATGACTTCAGAACGGAATCTTCCCGGAGCAGTTCTGAACGGCTCCGCCCCGGATTCCAAAAGACTTCGGAAGACCTGATCTCTCTCTCTCTCTCTCTCTCTCTCTCTCTCTCTCTCTCTCTCTCTCTCTCTCTCTCTCTCTCTCTCTCTCTCTCTCTCTCTCTCTTTTAAACATACCTTGCAACACCTCACGATCTGTATGTACCGTAGCTATGGAAGTTTACGCAGTGAACATTGGGAGGAGGATTTCACTATACTCACAGAGCTTGCGTTCTGGTGGAACAGGTAACTGACTGAGAATTTTGTTACAGCTACAGGATGAACTGGAGGCTATTCGGGACACCTTCATCTACAGATAGTTTGGATAGGTGCTGCCGAAGTTGGCGAGCTTTGAAGATCATCATGTAAGCGTCTTAAAGGATAATATGCTTGCGGTTTAGCGACGATGTCCTATAATTGGATTGCATTGGTACAAAGCGATGTGTGTTTCTTCAAAATTCGGCATTGAAGATAGAACATATCAGGACAGCACTGGTAAATATATTGTGTGATCTTCGTTGACTTTAGTATGATGGCGTATAGTGTATGCCGAGAAATCAATGGCATCCATGTCTTTACCCATCGCCCTTATAGGTAAAGACATGAAAGCCATCGATTTCTCCGAGGAATCCGACGAACCGAGGACAAACAGCACTGAAATGTCTCTTGAAATCTCGACGGAGACTGGCAAACTAAGCAAAGAAGATCTTGAAAAACTATAAAAGACAGAAGAGAATAGAGAAGGAAAGCCTTTATATGAAGAAGTATAAAAAATAGCCTTTAATTATAGAGGTAAGCACCTAAAACTGAGGTCAAATAGCCTCTACTATTAGCGAATAGTCGCCTTAAAACAGAGGTCTCAAAGAGCCTCTAGTGCTAGAAAAAAAGCACCCAAAAATAAAGGTCAAAGAGCTTTTAATGTTAAGAGGTAAAGGGATCAAAATAAAGGTCAAAGAAACTCTAGTGCTAGAGTATAGTACCTCAAAATAGATGTCAAAGAACCTCTAATGCTAAAAGTAAGGAGCCTCAAAACAGCGGTCATATAGCCTCTAATGTTAAAAGTAAGGAGCCTCAAAATAGAGGTCAGACAGCCTCTAATGCTAAAAGTAAGGAGCCTCAAAATAGAGGTCAGACAGCCTCTAATGCTAAAAGTAAGGAGCCTCAAAATAGAGGTCAAACAGCCTCTAATTCTAAACGTAAGAAGTCTCAAAATAGAGGTCAAAGAGCATCTAATGCTTAAAGTATGGAGCCTAAAAATAGAGGTGAAAGAGCCTCTAATGCTAAAAGTAAGGAGCCTCAAAATAGAGGTCAAAGAACCTCTAATGCTAAAAGTAAGGAGCCTCAAAACAGAGGTCAAAGAGCCTCTAATGTTAAAAGTAACGAACCTCAAAATAGAGATCAAAAAACCTCTAATGCTAAAAGTAAGGAGCCTCAAAATAGAGGCCAAAGACCCTCTAATGCTAAACGTAAGAAGCCTCAAAATGGATGTAAGAAACCCTCTAATGCTCAAAGTAAGGAGCCTCAAAATAGAGGTCAAAGAGCCTCTAATGCTAAAAGCAAGGAGCCTCAAAATAGAGGTCAAACAGCCTCTGATGCTCAAAGTAAGGAGCCTCAAAATAGAGATCAAAGAACCTCTAATGCTAAAAGTAAGGAGCCTCAAAACAGGGGTCAAAGAGCCTCTAATGTTAAAAGTAAGGAACCTCAAAATAGAGGTCAACGAGCCTCTAATGTTAAAAGTTAGGAACCTCAAAAAAGAGGTCAAAGACCCTCTAATGCTAAAAGTAAGGAGCCTCAAAACAGAGGTCAAAGACCCTCTAATGCTAAACGTAAGAATCCTCCAAATAGAGGTCAAAACGCCTCTAATGCTCAAAGTAAGGAGCCTCAAAATAGAGGTCAAAGAGCCTCTAATGCTAAAAGCAAGGAGCCTCAAAATAGAGGTCAAACAGCCTCTAATGCTAAAAGTAAGGAGCCTCAAAATAGAGGTCAAAGAGCCTCAAATTCTAAACGTAAGAAGCCTCAAAATAGAGGTCAGAGAGCCTCTAATGCTTAAAGTATGGAGCCTAAAAATAGGGGTGAAAGAGCCTCTAATGCTAAACATAAGAAGTCTCAAAATAGAGGTCAAACAGACTCTAATGCTAAAAGTAAGGAGCCTCAAAATAAAGGTCAAAGAGCCTTTAATGCTAAAAGTAAGGAGACTCAAAATAGAGGTCAAAGACCCTCTAAAGCTATAAGTATGGAGCCTCAAATTATAGGTCAAAGAGCCTCTAATGCTAAAAGTAAGGAGCCTCAAAATATAGGTCAAAGAGCCTCTAATGCTAAAAGTAAGGAGCCTCAAAATAGAGGTCAAAGAACCTCTAATGCAGGAGATACTGCACCTCAAAATCGAGGTCAAATACCCTCTAATGCTAAAAGTAAGGAGCCTCAAAATAGAGGTCAAAGAGCCTCTAATGCTAAAAGTAAAGAGCTTCAAAATAGAGGTCAAAGAGACTCTAATGCTAGAAGTAATGAGCCTCAAAATAGAGGTCAAATACCCTCTAATGCTGAAAGTGAGCCGCCTCAAAAAAAGAGGTCAAAGACCCTCTAATGCTAAAAGTAAGGAGCCTCAAAATAGAGGTCAAATACCCTCGAATGCTAAACGTAAGGACCCTCAAAATAGAGGTCAAAGAGCCTCTAATGCTAAAAGTAAAAAGCCTCAAAATAGAGGTCAAAGACCCTTGACCCGATTTAGGTCGTA
Source organism: Palaemon carinicauda (assembly GCF_036898095.1). NCBI lineage: Eukaryota > Metazoa > Arthropoda > Malacostraca > Decapoda > Palaemonidae > Palaemon > Palaemon carinicauda. The sequence continues at coordinate 45,277,927 of NC_090764.1, forward strand.
TTAAGGGGGGTTCAACTTCACGTCTTGGGGAAACAAAGATAGAGACAATCCATGGCTAACACTATTATGAGAGAGGGTAGGATCGTGCACAAATGAGATTCGAATTGTTAATTTTCCACAGCTGCTATATTCTATTTAAGCTACAAGGGCGGCCCTTAATTATCATTACGTTACTTTACTAATAAAAAGTCCTCAGAGAAATGGTACTGGTTGGCACTCATTGCTGGCACCCGTGACCCGAACGAACTAGGTCTACACACTCAAGCCTCCTAACCGTAACTGACTAAAAAACTATGGGTAGTTCAAGCGCCCACCTTGGCCTTTCTATGGCCTGATCGATGATCGGCCGTTTTGACCGAAAGTCTTATGAAGAACCAATAGAGAGAGATTTTGGTGACGCTAACTTTTAACGAACATTTTTGAGTGCTCAAAAGCCAAGCCGATAACGACATTCTCAAAGTGGCACCCAGCCACATTGTAACGGTCTTTCCTTTAACAAAGAAAACAATTCTGTTGACATTCACTTATTCCACACAGTAACAACCTGACTGTGCTTAGCTCACCCTCTAATGCTAAAAGTAAGGAGCCTCAAAATAGAGGTCAAATAGCCTCTAATGCTAAAAGTAATGAGCCTCAAAATAGAGGTCAAAGAGCCTATAATGCTAAACGTAAGGAGCCTCAAAATAGAGGTCAATGACCATCTAATGCTAAAAGTGAGCAGTCTCAAAATAGAGGTCAAAGAGCCTCTAATGCTAAACGTAAGGAGCCTCAAAGTGGAGATCAAAGACCCTCTAATACTAAAAGTAAGGAGCCTCAAAATAGAGGTCAAAGAGACTCTAATGCTAAAAGTGAGCAGTCTCAAAATAGAGGTCAAAGAGCCTCTAATGCCAAATGTAAGGAGCCTCAAAATAGAGGTCAAAGAACCTCTAATGCGAAAAGTAATGAGCCTCAAAATAGACGTCAAAGACCCTCTGATGCTAAAAGTAAGAAGCCTCAAAATAGAGGTCAAAGAGACTCTAATGCTAAAAGTGAGCAGTCTCAAATTAGAGGTCAAAGAGCCGTTAATGCTAAACGTAAGGAGCCTCAAAATAGAGGTAAAAAACCCTCTAATGCTCAAAGTAAGGAGCCTCAAAATAGAGGTCAAACACCCTCCAATGCTAAAAGTAAGGAGCCTCAAAATAGAGGTCAAAGAGCCTCTAATGCTAGAGGTAAAGCACTTCAAATTAGAGATCAAAGAACATATAATGCTAAGATTATAGTACCTCAAAATAGAGGTCATACAGCCCTTAATACTAAAGGTATGGCACCTCAAAATAGAGCTTAAATATCCTCTAATGTTGGAAGTATGGCACCTCAAAATAAAAGGTCAAAGAGCCTCTAATACTAGAGGTAAGGTACCTCAAAATAGAGGCCAAATAGTCTGGCCTATTCTTTGTATATTCACCCTATGCATTGGTTTCCTGCACGCCAGAGCTTTTCTGCGCCTTCACCAAAAACTGTGCTTCACCAAAAACTGTGCTTCACCAAAAACTGTGCTTCAGCAGAAACTGAGCACCAGCAGCATCCTGTCCGTCAACGCTCCAGTACTCTCCTTCGCACTCGCGCGAGAGGTAAAAAGAATGAAAACTTTTTGACAGGTTAAATTTGCCCTGTTCCCCTCCCCGCAAACGCATGACAGCATGCCCGCCGGGCAAAAAGGGAAGAGGCTTCACAGAAGGGTTCAAGATCCCGAAGATTCCATCTTCCAAGGCGAATCAAATGATTCCCCTGAAGAAAGGAAAGATGAATACTGTGAAGAACTGCAGAGGGTAATAGATGAGATCCCTTTGAGAGATATGAAAATTGTGATTAATGACTTCAATGCTAAAGTTGGAAGGAATAATCAAGGGATAGAAAATGTGATGGGTGTTGAGGTTCTTGGCAAAGTTGCATATGAAAATGGGGCACATTTTATCACTTATTGTTCAACAAACAATATTGTTACTGGAGGTACTCTTTTCCAGCACAAGGAGATCCACAAATATACAAGGGCTTCACCATGTGGCAATTACAAATATCAAATAGATAACATAGCCATTGATAAAGAGAGAAGGAGGACTCTGGGAAATGTAACAAGCTATAGAGGTGCAGTTATTGGTAGTGATCACCAGCTCCCCATTGCCACACAAATATCAAAACTGAAAGAACCCAACAGAAATGTAGATAGAATACCTAAGTTTGATACAACTAAGCTTCTAGAGGATGAGCACAGAATTCTTTGTAACTGAATGTAGGAATCGATTTACAGTCTTAAGAGACTTTAAGAGACGAAGTTTTGGGACATGCAGTTACAAGGAGAAAACCATGGATATCAAATGATACTTGGGATACCATAAAAAAGAACACAAAGACAGAAATTGATTTCTTAAAGTTTTCAGTATTGATAGTGAGGTCAAAAGAAATATCAGGAATGATTGTAGAGAATATTTAGACAGGAAAGCAGATGAGGCTGACAAAGCTATGAATTCAGGGAGTGGCTTTGTTGTAGGAATTGCTCTTGGAATTATTAATGAAATTTCTACGTGAAAAAAAAAAGCATATACCCATCAAAAAGAAAGATGGATCTGTTGTAACAAAAGAACATGAAGAAAGGTAACGTTGGATTGAACACTTTAGTGAGGTCATGAATAGGAAATACGAAGGGAATAATTTGGTTGATATACCAGAAACTAATGGAGACCTTGATGTGCCCATGAATGAATTAGGTGTGTTTGAAGTCGAAGCTATTCTTAAAAAAAACTCAAAAGATGGAAAGCCCCTGGATACGAAAGAATAACTGCGGAGATGATATTGCCTGAAAATGAAGTGATTCCAAGATTACCTACAAGATTATTTTGTAGAATGTGGCGTGAAGAGGCAAAGCCTTATGTATGGGAGCTAGGAGTGCTAGTGAAAATGACAAAAAAAGATCTGACTGATTACAGTCATTACAGAGGCATCACACTTACGTCAGCTGTCATGAAAATATATAGAATGCTCATTCTAAAGAGACTAGAGAGAAAGATTGATGAAAAGTTGAGAGATGAACAAGCAGGATTTAGAAAAGGTAGAAGTTGCACTGACCAAATTTTCATTTAAGACATGTACAGAAATATGTAGAATATAAAATTCCACTTTTGATGGTATATGTGGGCTATGAAAAAGCTTTTGATTATGTGCTCGGGCAAATTTTGTGGAGAGTCCTGCGACATTATGGAGTTCCTCTCAAATATGTAAATTTAATTGTCTGTTCATAAGCATAGCAAATGCAAAGTTAATGTTAGTGGCGTCTTATCAACCGAATTTCCAGTGAAAAGTGGAGTACTCTAAGGGAATGTGTTGTTACCTATGTTGTTTTATCCTCCTCATAGATTTTGTAATATATAGATCGGTTGGGGATGGTGGAGTAGGATTGGACTGGATTGGTAACAGAAAATTAGGAGACCTAGAGTATGCTGATGACGCTGTCCTAATTAACGAAACACCACAGGGCCTGGAAAGCTTGCTTACCAGAATACATGAAAAATCACATGAGGTTGGGCTCGAGATAAATAGAAGAAAGACAGATGATGAGAACGGAATATGCAATGGAAGATGAAATATCTTTGGAAGGATAAAGGATTAAAGAGGTAGAATTATCTAAATATTTAGTAACTATGATATCTAATATAGGAGCTTTAGAATTTGAGTTTAATGAAAAATTTAAAAAAAGCAAATCAGAGGATGGCTAGGTTAAGTCAAATTTTGAAATCAGGTCGCCTAAAATTACATATAATAATCAGGCTATATATCAGTTTAGTGAGATCGGTGTTACTGTATGGTCGTGAATGTTGGTATATTAATGAAACTCATTTTGTAGATTTGAGAACAAAGCCCTCAGAAGAATATTGGGTGTTAAATGACAGGACAGGATTAGAAATGAAACTAAAGGTGCGTCCACACTGGCAACATCGTGTCTACCGACATATCAACGACAAAGTTGGAAACCTTACAGTCAACATTGGTACGCATATCGACAATGTATGAAACTTTGTCAGCTACAATGTCTGGCAGCATATTGGCAACACGCGTCAACTTGGTGAAGCCTTCCACACCTCATTCTAGAGACTTGTTGTGTGTCAGTCCGGGTACCTCCAACCACATCGACTCGTCCACACCAGGGTTGCCAACATATCACCAATAAATCTCTACCAACATCTCGACAACAATGTTTCGTCAACAGTCTAACAATTTGTTACCTACAAAGTTGTACACAATGTTGTCGACATGTTTTGTCGCTAGTGTGGACGCACCTTAAGAGAGATTACTCGAGCGCCACATGTGGATGAGATCATGGTGAGGGGTAGATGGAGATGGTTTGGGCATGCTCTTTGTTCTCCCTAAGAGACATTAGTTTACCAAACTTTAAACTGGCCTCCACAAAGCACTAGAAGAGTTGGAAGACTCAGGACTATAAAGCATGAAGTAGGATATTGTGATTGGAGAAGTATTGAATTAAAAGCTGAAGATAGAGACGACTAGCGAAATCTAATTGAAGCCCTTTGCGTCAATAGGCGTGGGAGATGATGATGATGATATGTGGGCAGTGGCTTCAAGCATCTAGCTCAAGGCGAGTCACTTAGCCTCCTTCTTCCTCTAAAAACCCTTTTGTTGCTTTACCAATGCAAAATAATGGACAATCCTTAATATTTTCCAAAATAATTTGAATTTCTTTTATTTTAGGTATAAATAAATCCTTATCATTCACTATCGGGACTATCTTAGCAGTTCAATTATCACTATTTATTACCCTGGTCAATTTAGATTTTTTTGTATTTACGTTAGTGTTTGCATACATTTTTTTTCTTGAAGAATCGAGAGATATTTGGTTGCTTTGTATTTCCATGATTTGTCATGTTTCTCTCCCTGTGTTTTTCCTTTTATTTTTCTTTATTTCATCTTTTTTTCTTAAATCTTCGATTGTATCCCTTTCTTTTGTAGGTAAAAGTATCTCTTTGATGGCTCGTTCATAGTATGAGGTAACAATGATAAGAATAAAATGGATAGGTACAACTTAAGACGAATATTGTTTATGGGATCAGCTTTGCCCCTCCTTGATGTATCTATCATGCTGTTCACTCTAATGTTCCTCTATTTAACACCATATCAAAAAGGCAACATGACAGTTATCAACATGGAAATTAGCAGGAACAATGAAAATATATTTTATTTCAATTCCTGAAATTTTCAGTTGGATATGTGAATTATTATAGGAACAATGTATAGAGTAGAGTTTTTTTTTTTTAGATATTTCTAGCATTTGGGTTGACACCCCTCTCGAGGATGTTACCATGTTTTTGGTCAATCTTTTTGAAGGTTTCACCCCCTGAGTGTCAACAGCTTTAAGAGTGTCCCCAATATTAAATAACTATTTGAAAATCATATCATAACCATCAAGCTAGAAAGAAACCTTTTATTTTTAATGTAACTCTCAGGGTGTCACTCACTTTTAGGGTGTCACCTTGGGCAGACACCACTTTTACTGCACCCCTTATGTCTTATTTTGAATTTTTATGATTACATATATGCATATATATACATAAAAGTATATTTGTGTGCTCGAATACAAAGTTTGATTTACATATTCATATAGTAAGGCAAAATGGACAGTTTCAAAACCATGGTCAGGCAAAATTGGACAGGCAAACGGCTCACTTTTTTCTTGGCGAGGCAAAATTGGACAATCTTGAATTACAGACACAAAAATTTATGTAAGTCTATCATTTTCTTCTAGCATATTTATATTGATAGGGACCGCAAATTGTCATGGTTTGCCCAACTGAGCGTTGGCGCTTAACGGAGATACAAAATTGCCTCACTGTCCAAAACTGCCTCGCCTCGAGATATTTTTTTCATTACTGTAATACGAGAATTTCTAATTCTTTGATGATTATGAAACAAGCTATTACTATAGAAAAGCCCTACCTCTCTTGAAAACATGTTTGGTATATGGTCATAAATTATCAATATAGATTTTGTACAAAGGTTACAAAAAGGTGTCCAAAATTGCCTCACCCTACTATACAAATGACATAATCAGACATTGCAATGTATCGTTTTTTTAACTTTTTTTCAGCAACTGCTGTTTACACTTGCTACCTAAACAATAGATATTCAGCATTTAATAAAAAAAAATTCATTTGTAAATGTACACTGATCTATGGTAGCCTAAAACAGTAGGCCTACTACACTTGGGCAAAACCTGAAAAATGACAACATTTAAATGCTGGATTAACGAACTTTTTTTTTTTCTTTTTTTTTTTTTTTTTAGCTACGGATGCTTGGTATACGCGATCAACATCCAAATCCTATAGAAACATGAACAACACCATTAATGTAATATTTTATCTCAATATTCAAATTCCAAACTTGTATATCCGTATTCAAATTTTCAAATTCCGAACCCGCATACCTGTGTTGCCATCCAGACATCTCTTCGCAATGCAATATACTGTACCGCTGTATGCGGCTGCAATATCCACATACGCAAAAAAAAAAAAAAAAAAAAAAAAACGTACATTGCCAGTCTCTTCAAAAGCCATTGTTACCATACCAAAGTTTAGTAAAAAATGTTGCCTGGTTTTATTTTTCTGCAACGCTTCGCGTACCTGGGACTAGAAACTGGTATTCAGAATTTAAATCTGTCGTGTAGAACGATTCCGCATCGCTGTCTAGCAAATTTCTAAGAAAAAATGCAATAGGTATCTACAGAAATATGGGATTAATCTTAAATCATATATTCTATAAGTACTTACACGATCCCCCCCACCCCCAAAAAAAAGGAACAACGATTTTCTGCCTCACTGTCTGACTCAGTTTTCATAACATATTGTGAATACGAGAGAAAATTTATTTCAACAAGAATCTGCCCTAAAATAGGGAAATCTTACCCTTCTAAGAGGTCCCTCCTACCCATAAGTTACTCGCTCATCTCTTCCAATATATAAATTCTTGGTTGGGAGTCACAAACCAAATATCGACACATAGCCATTTGTTTAATCCTACTAAACATCAGAAAAATAACTGGAAAGGCGAACCAATCAAACCAAAAATATTAACAGAAATCCTTATTAAACACTGACCTACTATTTTGGTATTGACTCTGACCTCACTCTTAATATCGGCGCCGTTGTTAGAAAATGCGTAGGCCTATAAAAAAACATATCGAATCTTTATATAATCATATAAAAGTTATAGCTAAGTTTAATTAATTCTTATCAAGCCTATGACAATGAAGGTGACCTTGACCATGATTTCCATCTGTACATTAGCTTCATTAGCGGAGAAAATAGAGTTGTTATGAAGCCCATCGTTAATTTAAAATGCTCAAGACTAATATATTTGACATTTAAACTAAATATGATCTAGGTCTAAATGCTTTATTAGTGAATTGAATTTAGTTGAAATTATGTCATGGGTTAAATTCCTCTTTTAACTTTGACCTCCAAGAATGACTTTAACCTTAATCCATTCATCAGCGTCGTCAGTGGGCTATTCACCCTAAACTACCTTCTCTGAGTTGTGGATTTCGATATCCATAGCCAAGGCTAAATTCTATTATGACCTTTGGTCTCTGGGTATGACCTTGACCTTACCTCGACTTCACATGAGCCTCAATAGTACAGTATTAATGGCAGAATTATGTGATGTCTGTATCTTGTATAGTTCAAAAGATATGCTAAGGTTTAATTCCCATTTAACTGTTGACCCACTGAAAGGTTGAAAATTACTGAACCTTTTGGACGTACGATGATATGGATTCCCTATCATCATCATCATCATCATCATTATTATTATTATTATTATTATTTGCTAAGCTACAACCCTAGTTGGAAAAGCAGAATGCTATAAGCCCAGGGGCCCCAAAAGAGAAAATAGCCCAGTGAGGAAAGGAAACAATGAAAAATAAAATATTTTAAGAACAGTAACAACATTAAAATTAATATTTCCTATATAAACTATAAAAACTTTAACAAAACAAGAGGAAGAGAAATTATATAGAATAGTGTGCCTGAGTGTACCCTCAAGCAAGAAAACTCTAACCCAAGACAGTAGAAGGCCATGGTACAGAGGCTATGGCACTACCCAACACTAGAGAACAATGGTTTGATTTTGGAGTGTCCTTCTCCTAGAAGAGCTGCTTATCATAGCTAAAGAGTCTCTTCTACCTTTACCAAGAGGAAAGTAGCCACTGAACAAATACAGTGCAGTAGTTATTTGCTAAGCTACAACCCTAGTTGGAAAAGCAGAATGTTATAAGCCAGAGGGCTCCGACAGGGAAAATAGCCCAGTGAGGAAAGGAAATAAGGAAATTACAAGAGAAATAAATAAATACTATAATTAAATATTTTAAGAACAATAAAAGCATTACGATAAATCTTTCATATATAAACTATAAAAGAAAAAAAACTTAAAAAAGAAAAAAAAAAACAAGAAGAGAAATAAGATAGAATAGTGTGCCCGAGAATACCCTCAAGCAAGAGAACTCTACTCCAAGACAGTGAAAGACCATGGTAAAGAGGTTATGGCACTACTCAAGACCAGAGAACAATGGTTTGATTTTGGAGTGTCCTCCTAGAAGAGCGGCTTACCATAGCTAAGGAATCTCTTCTATCCTTACCAAGAGGAAAGTAGCCTAATGGGGTTTTAACCATGGAACTATGGGCGGCTCTTATAGAACCAATCAGATGTGCGAGATTGTTCCTTTTTCTCTAATTGTTCTCTTTTGAAGGTGAATTTCCTAAGTTTACCTACAGCACTTTGATTAATTTGGCTTAGTAGAACCCTGACCCCAGGAAAAACCCTCTACATAAGCAGAGAAAGACGTCAGATGAGTTATACAATGTTGACATTATCATATATCAACTTTGAACTCTTGTATGGTATATTAATCGTAAACTTTGTGCAATGTTTCTGTAATTTTATTATAACTTATACACTTCTTTTCAATGCTTGAAGGTACACTCTGGCATACTATTCTATCTAATTCCTCTTCCTCTTGTTTTGTTAAAGTTTTTATAGTTTATATTGGAAATATTTATTACAATGTTGTTACTGTTCTTAAAATATTTCATTTCGCCTTAGTTTCCTTTCCTTACTGGGCTATTTTCCTTGTTGGGGCTCCTGGGCTTATAGCACCCTGCTTTTCCAACTAGGGTTGTAGCTTAGCAAGTAATAATAATAATAATAATAATAATAATAATAATAATAATAATAATAATAGTATAGCGTACTGTATACAGCATCGCTGCTAGTGAGTCCGCATGGATCTTTGACTCGCCCTATTATTATTATTATTATTATTATTATTATTATTATTATTATTATTATTATTATTATTATTATTATTATTATTATTTGCTAAGGTACAACCCTAGTTGGAAAAGCAGGATGCTATAAGCCCAAGGGCTCCAATGAGGAAAGGAAACAAAAAAATAAAATATTTTAAGAAGAGCAACAACATTAAAATAAATATCTCCTATATATATATATATATATATATATATATATATATATATATATATATATATATATATATATATATATATATATATATATATATATATATAAACTTTAATAAAACAAGAGGAAGAGAATTACGATAGAATAGTGTGCCCGAGTGCACCCTCGAGCAAGAGAACTCTAACCAAAGACAGTGGAAGACCACGGTACAGAGGCTATGGCACTATCCAAGATTAGAGAACAATGGTTTGATTTTGGAGTGTCCTTCCAGAAGAGCTGCTTACCATAGCTAAAGAGTCTCTTCTACCCTTACAAGGAGGAAAGTGGCCATTGAACAATTACAGTGCAGTATGAAGAATTGTTTGGTAATCTCAGCGTTGTCAGGTATATGAGGCAGAGGAGAATATGTAAAGAATAAGCCAGACTATACGGTGTGTGTGTGTGTGTGTGTGTGTGTGTGTGTGTGTGTGTGTGTGTGTGTAGGCAAAAGGAAAATAAACCGTAACAAGAGAGAAGGATCCAACATACTACTGTCTAGTTTGTCCTCTTATTTAATTTACCGTACAATGCACTGCACTGTATCGTATAAAGTTTTAAGTACTTAATTCACAATGTTAGGCTGTGCTGTGTCGGATGCTGTGCAAATGTTTACATAAACAGTTTTGTATTCAACAACATCGCCAATCATTTGCGTACGGTATCGTATTGGATTTTTTGTTTTTCTTTTTTTTTATATAAGAATATCTTAACTAGACATGTTTTACTTACAACACGTATATTGCACCGCATTAATGAAACTTCTGTTAGTTTTTCGTTTGGTTTTATATTCTGTGGCTCAGAGTTGAGTTGGTGTTAAAATTTAAAAGACACATCTTTGTTGTGTGAGCGTATAACAGAAAATGGATTCATAATATAATGAGCTATAGAAAATTTATAGGATAGACTATTGTATCTAAGCGTTTCGTTAACCATGTTCTGTATTATTATTATTATTATTATTATTATTATTATTATTATTATTATTATTATTATTATTATTATTATTATTATTATTATTATTATTATTATTATTGTCACTAGCTAGGGTACAACACTATTTGGAAAAACAGGATGATATAAGCCCAAGGGCTCCAACGGAAAAATAGCCTAATGAGGAAAGAAAATTAGGAAATAAACGATATTAGAAGTAATGAACAAATAACATAAAATATTCTAAAAAAAAACATTAACAACATTAAAACGGATATTTCATATATAATCTATGAAAGGACTTATGTTAGCCTGTTCAACATAAAAACATTTGCTGCAAGTTTGAACTTTTTAAGATCTACCGATTCTACTACCCAATTAGGAAGATCCTTCCACAACTTGGTCACAGCTGGAATAAAACATCTAGAGTACTGCGTAGTATTGAGCCTCATGGTGGAGAAGGCATTACTATTATAATTAACTGCCTGCATAGTATTACAAACAGGATGGAACTGTCCACGAAGATCTGAATGTAAAGGATGGTAGGAATTATAAAAAATCTTATGCAACATGCATAATGAACTAATTGAATGACGGTGCCAGCTATCATTATCTAGATCAGGAATAAGAAATTTAATAGACCGTAAGTTCCTGTCTAACAAATTAAGATGAGAATCAGCAGCTGAAGACAACACAGGAGAACCATACTCGAAATAAAATAGAATGAAAGAATTAAAACACTTCTTCAGAATAGATTGATAACCAAACATCTTGACAGACTTTCTCAATAAGCCAATTTTTTGTACAATTGAAGGAGACACAGACCTAATGTGTTTCTCAAAAGTAAATTTGCTGACGAGAATCACACCTAAAATTTTAAAAGTCATACAAAATTAAATAAACATTATCAATGCTGAGATCCGGATGTTGAGGATCCAATGTCCTTGACCTACTTACAAACATACTTTTACTTTTGTTAGGATTCAACATCATACCCTATAATTTACACCATACACTAATTTTACCTAGATATCTATTAAGGGATTCGGCAACCACAGGTCTACATTCAGGAGATGGAATTGATGCAAAAAGAGTAGCATCATCTGCATATGCAACAAGCTTGTTTTCTATGCCAAACCACATGTCATGTGTATATAATATGAAAAGTAATGGGCCAAGAACACTCACCCGAGGAACACCAGAAATCACATTCCTATACTCACTATGGTGCCCATCAACAACAACTCTTTGCGATCTATTACTTAAAAATTCAATAATGATGCTAAGAAATTACCCACCCACTCCCAACTGTTTGAGTTTGAAAATAAGGGCCTCATGATTAACACAGTCAAAGGTAACACTAAAATCAAGGAAAATCATTCGAACTTCCTGACCACAATCAATAGATTTCTGTACAGCATTGAAGATTGTAAGAAGGGCATCACATGCTCCAAGGCCTTTACAAAAACCAAATTGCAAACTAGGGAACAAATAATTACTTTCAGCAAACCTATTCAGACGTTTTGCCAAAAGACATTCAAAAACTTTAGATAATATGGGAGTGGAGTAACATTACCAATTCTCCAAAAAGTCCTAAAAGCCCCTCTTCTTACTAACTTGCGCAAAATAACAGATAACTTTGGAGCTAAGAAATCTGTAGTCTTTACAAAAAACAAAGGAAAAATACCATTTGGGTCTACACCTCCGTAAGCATCAAGGATCATCAAGAGAGCTTTAATTTCATGAGATCGAAAAGCTAAACTAGTTAGTTTAGCCTCAGGAAAGCAAGAATAAGGAAGTTCGAGTTTCTCATTACTCTGCTTATTGTCAAACACATCTGTCGAAAGGGTTGCCTTTTCCTTTGGACCGTGAGTGACTGAGCCATCTGGTTTAAGTAAAGGAGGAACTGTATCATCAACACAAAAGAGTACAGATTTAAGGGTAGGCCACCACTTACGTTCCTGGGTTGTACCAGAAAGGGTTTCTTTTATGGTTAAATTGTATTCCTTTTCATTTGAAGCATAAACTCTCTGAGCAAAAGTTCTAAGCTGTGTATGGTTATTCCAGGTCAAATCTGATCTGTTACCCTTCCAAAGATGATAGGCCTCCTGCTTCTCCAAAGAAGAATGTCTACAATCATCATTGAACCATGGTTTGTCCTTCACTCGTTACCTTAGTACACAAGAATGGATACGCCTATCAATTATGTTGGCTAGATTCTCATTCAAAGGGACGATAAGATCAACAGTACTATATAATTGGGACCAATTCAAGCCAAACAGATCATGCAAAATCCCATTCCAGTTCGTTTGAGATTTCGTATAAATCTTACATGAGTATGATACATTAGGGACAGGCTACTCAGTCTTCACAACTAATGAAATTAAGGCATGATCAGATGTCCCAACTGTAGAACCAACCTTACATGTTATAATGCCAGGAGAGTCGGTGTACATGAGGTCCAAGCAATTACCAGACCTGTGAGTAGCTTCATTTATGATTTGCTCACAGCCTGATTCAGAGGCAAAGTCTAAAACTCTTAAGCCGTGTCTGATTTAGTTTGCATGTACTTTGCAGCACTAAATATTGTTTAATACATAGAGTACACATACTGGCCTGTCCTCTGTGTATGCTACTTGATAGATCAATTGTGTGGGCTAACATATATGGTTAGGTATTGTGATAAATTTCCCGAGTGAGAATTTCATTTGCTAAAGCTCAGAATTCATTGAAAGTAAAGTCTGCGTTTGTTGGAAATTTCTCACAATAGTGCAATATTAATTTCTATTCTGAGAACTCAAGCAGCAGTACCTTGCATTATAAAATGCCACTGTAAATTCTCTCTCTCTCTCTCTCTCTCTCTCTCTCTCTCTCTCTCTCTCTCTCTCTCTCTCTCTCTCTCTCTCTCTCTCTCTCTCTCTCTCCCTCTCTCTCTCTCTCTCTCTCTCTTTTTCATGGCGTAAAAAAGAAGCTGGTATGAAATATCATTTGGCTACACGTTTGCAATTGCACTAAAATTACATTTTATGGTTCCCTTTGGAAGCTGGAGTTCAGGGTGAGGTAGCCTGAGGGTCCACATCGGCGGTGTGGGCATTATTTCTTCTCAGGTATGACCTTCAGGGTGAGGTAACCCGAGGGTCCACATCGGTGGTGTGGGCATTATTTCTTCTCAGGTATGACCTTCATTGCGACAGGAAGTCCTCAAGCATGTCTGGTCGTCTTTCGGTCTCGAAGGCTCCCTAACTTCCAAATCTTTCCTGGGATTCACCGGAGCTGAAGTTTCGAAAGGGCAAATGTTACTAGGGAAAAGTCCACTTCCAGGAGTGAGAATATCACAGACCAGGACTCCTAAAAAGGCAGAAAGGAACAGCGTTTCCCCAGGGAAAATCAGGATTTCTGAGTTCATCAGTAATCTGAGTCATTCGATGCTGCAGGGAGAGGACAACGACTATGACCTCAGGTTCTCGGGCACTCGTGATCGGTGCAATTTCCTCCTGCATTCTCCCAATGATATAACAGCCCGAAGGAATACCATACTTTAAAGCCTGGGTCACCACATGGTCAGATGCCTCCCTTCCATGATGCACCTCCCGGGAACAGTGTTGAGCGTCACCATAGACATCCCATGTGCTCTTCTAGGAAGAAGACCAATTGGGTTGCCAGAGCAACAGAGACG
>NC_090764.1:45297090-45302090 GCF_036898095.1 Palaemon carinicauda
CATTGCATACTCCGTTCTCACCATCTGTCTTTCTTCTATTTATCTTCAGCCCAACCTCATGTGCTATCTCATGCATTCTGGTAAGCAAGCATTGCAAATTCTGTGGTGTTCTGCTAATAAGGACAGCATCATCAGCATATTCTAGCTCTGTTAATTTCCCATTACCAATGCAGCCCTGAAATATCGTAGCGAAGCATTCTAATTCACTGTAACCTTGTATCGAGTACAGTAAATAGACGTAAGGGCGATTAAATTCAAGTTAACACAACGACTCCATCAAAGGTAAAACATGTCGAAATATAGTTTAAAATTTTCCGAGTTTCATCTCCAACAGAATTTCTATGAAGTATCGAAAACCTCGCAAGAAACAATTATATTACCTGTAAATTATGCTGAAACTCAGTTGCTTGACTATAGCTAATCAAAATACATCATTCCATCTAAAACAATACGTTTCAAATGCAACTTTCATTCACGAAAATTGAATATACTGTATAGGCCTATATATATATATATATATATATATATATATATATATATATATATATATATATATATATATATATATATATATATATATATATATATATATATATAATATAGGTGTGTGTGTGGGGGGATTGGTTAAAATAATGGATAAGCATGGGCTGGGCAGATTTTGGTAAACAAAAAGAGATTATGAAAAATAATATGCAAGTTCTCTAAAAAGAAAAGTATCTAATCAGATGGTCTTACCAGTATTAACTTAGCATCAACTTGAAGCCTTGGAATAAAAACTAGTTACAATTCAAGGAGCTACGGAAAGAATAATGATGGGAATAACACTAAGAGACAGAAAAAGAGCAACATGGATACGAGAGCAAACTAAAGTAGAGGATATTCTATTATTCAGCATGTACAAAAAAAAAAAAAAAAAAAAAAAAAAATGGACATGGATAGGACATAATGAGAATGACAGATAATAGATGAACATTAAGAATAACAGAAAGGATCCCTAGAGATTGCAAAAGAAGCAGGGGAAGGAAGATTAGACGATGGATTGACGAAATAAGAAGATTTGCGGGTATAAACTGGCATAGAAAGACCATAAACAGACAAGTGTGAAAGGACATATCTGAGGCCTTCGTTCTGCAGTGGACTAGTAACGGCTGATAATCGATGAAAATGATATATATATATATATATATATATATATATATATATATATATATATATATATATATATATATATATATATATATATATATAGAGAGAGAGAGAGAGAGAGAGAGAGAGAGAGAGAGAGAGAGAGAGAGAGAGAGAGAGAGAGAGAGAGAGAGAGGAGAGAGAGAGAGATATTCTCAAGAAGCAAGAGAAGAAGCCCTCTTATCCCTTCTCTTTTTTCTTTTTTTTTTTACTTCGGAGGAACGGTATGTTGATGCTGTTACCATGGTAACCATCCGTATTTTCGATATTGGTCAAGCGTTCTCGTTCCCCTTACTTAATTAAAGCCAACGGTATAGCAAGTCTGCTACCGATAAGATCCATGAATCGATCAGTGGACCAAAAAGAAGGTCGTGGGTCCAACCAAGAGATGTGCAACTCATGGCCACGGTCTAGGTATATATAACATAATATACCTAGGCCGTGCTTAAATCAAAGTAAGATGAATCGCTTCTTTGTACCGAGAAACGAAGAGGAAAATTGTCATATAAATAGCTATACAATTCATAAAAATAATTGGATAACATAAGTACTTATCAAAATTGTGAAATGGGTAAAATACCGTATATGAGAGAGAGAGAGAGAGAGAGAGAGAGAGAGAGAGAGAGAGAGAGAGAGAGAGAGAGAGAGAGAGAGAGAGTAAGCACTTATCAAAATTGTGAAATGGGTAAAATACCGTATATCAGAGAGAGAGAGAGAGAGAGAGAGAGAGAGAGAGAGAGAGAGAGAGAGAGAGAGAGAGAGAGAGAGAGGAGAGAGAGTAAGCACTTATCAAAATTGTGAAATGGGTAAAATACCGTATACCAGAGAGAGAGAGAGAGAAATTATATAACGCGAGCATAAAAATGCTTCCAAACTCTGGCAGTAAGTAAATTCTTTCTTTACATTGACGATACTGGTCAAAGACATAAACTATGTTAAGTGGCTTATTTTACTCTTTTCGAAGATCAGTAACATCTCCGCTTATGCAAAATATTTGGTGACTACATAAATGCATGATAAAAAAAAAGTAAAACTCCACGCCATCTAATACTGAACTTAAAATGTAAACTATCATTTTACACTTTTTTATATTTCAATATGTCATCATTACAATCATAAAAATTGTTATTTGAGCCAGCAAGTTTTTTTTCCTCTCTTTACATCAGCATGAGCAGAGCATGTGATGACAGCTAATATATCTAAAACTCAAATTTTAACTCGTATATCACTTCCCTGCACACGATTTATTAGGCAAATTCTAAATAATGACGCTGCAACTTTTATCACTTTAAGAAAAATATTGAAAAAAAATCATAAATCAATAAATAGATCAATCATATGTAAGAATTAAACATTAAGTACTGCTTGCTTCGATATCAAGAATATATTGAGTTCTTAATAGGCCGAATTCCAGAATTAAAAAAAAAAAAAGGAAAAATTTTACAGCGGAAAATGTAATAGGTGGAATTTCCTATGTCAACATAATTATAAGATTTAATATTAAGATAAAAATAAGGAAAATGGCAACTTAATTTTAATGGAATTAAACTACGAAACTATAATAAAAGAAAAAGTAATTTATACAATTCCCTTGGTTAATATGTTGTCAAACCGTTATTGTGCTATTTTAACATTTAGACCATAGCAAAATAAATCTACCTTAATAAAAATAAAATAATGGCTAAACCACACGTTTCATTACTTTTCATCATCATCATCTCCTCCTACGCCTATTGACACAAAAGAGCTCAATTACTCGTAATAGCAAACTATTCCCTACCATGGTTAGCTCGCTAACTCTCCTCGTTCTACTTTCGCCCCTCTTCCTAATCAGCTAAAAATTACCGAAAATACATCGGAATGATTCTTGCTCGGGTGCCTAGTAAATTATAGTTTATCTATGTCCCTTTTTCGTCTGGACAGTTCCCCATTCTTTTTACTCATTCGTCACAAAAATCACAATCGCAATATGTGCTAACGTTCCTGTTACCATATTCTAACCCATTATAATGAGCAGTTGAAATTCTTATTGAAGAAAGTTTAACACTGCCAGACTATATAATAAAAACTCACAGTTCTAATTAAATGTCTTTTAAACTTAGGCGCACTGTGCTAACAACATAAACTGCAACTTTGGTGGATCTCGAGTCAGGAGAGACAAAAATTGTCTTAGAGTCTAAGGGTCTCGGGGAATTTCAATATGTAATAATACGGCTCTGCATACACTGAATACTTGTATGAAAACCAGAGAAACAAGGAAAAATCCTTTATTATATCATGCTGTAGATTGGGATAGCAGAAAGAAACTAATCTATAATATAGATTAGGATATCAAAAACATAGTGGCTTCATTTAATTAAAAGATCAGCTATTGAGAGGATTCTGAAGTTATTCGAAGCTCGCCATACTTACTATTTTTTATCAAAGGAAGACAAGTTTTTCTAAATATTGTTTTTCTTAGGATTTATTTCCTAATACATCTGTTATATTTCCTTACACAGTCAAACAACCGTTAACCAATACTTATGATTGAACTTGGTTGTATTTGAAGCGATTTGGAAACGAAGCTATCAGAATGATATAATAAATCAAAAATGTCTTCTAATTCAATAAAATTAAGATGCATCAAGAATTGGAATGGTATGGTATTTATGTAAGGCACAAGATTACAAGAATGATCAATTTACACGAAACATTGTACCCTTGAACCACAATAGAAAGAAAAATAGATCCACTCTGAACAGGTTCATCTGGGAAACAACGCAGTACCCTAGTCTCATATTCCAGAACTATTAAATCCTATACAAAAGACTACACTGATTTAGAATTGAAAAGCAAGGTATGTATTATATAAATTTTATATGGTCTACACTCTACCCTTTTATTAAAAAAATAAAAAGGCAATTTTTTTCTTTTTTTCTTGACTTGCAGGTTCCAACAGTATTCTCTATATCGAAAGCATCTAGGGACATAGACTAAACTCCACCGAAGTATTCAGAGATTGTGAAATGCGGTTAGGAATTTGAATTCTTTTAGCGACTCTTGTGATATGATAACTCGACCTTCTCTATAAATCCACTAAAAGTAGAGTAAAATAATTTCTCAAAAGTTAATTATTTGTCTAAACTACCACAACGTTTATCTTCGCAATATAAACAACTTTTCAGAATTAATACTTACTCGACCATAGATTACAGCATATAAGTTTTAATCTAATTTCAAATGACTATATATGATTCTTGATGACTAAAAGTCATAAAATAAAAATAAAATTCAATTACCAAAGGACAACATATATCTGCCTCTTGCGTGTATACTCTCATACACATTATATATATATATATATATATATATATATATATATATATATATATATATATATATATATATATATATATATATATATATATATATATATATATATATATATATATATATATATATATATATATATATATATATATATATATATATATATATATATATATATATATATATATATATATATATATCTATATATATATACAGTATTCCTACAGATTGGAAATGGAAAATCTTTATCATTACCCGGTATATTAATTCCCCCTAAAAATGGACACAAAAGACATGAAAAGTTACCGACCAATAAGTTTACTCTCAGAAATATATATATATATATATATATATATATATATATATATATATATATATATATATATATATATATATATATATATATATACTGTATATACATACATACACACACACACATATATATATATATATATATATATATATATATATATATATATATATATATATATATATATATATAT
>NC_090764.1:45309590-45319590 GCF_036898095.1 Palaemon carinicauda
TCTGGTGTTGGTTTAGATCCTTCATGATCTACAATCTGGTGTTGGTTTAGATCCTTTCATGATCTACAATCTGGTGTTGGTTTAGATCCTTTCAATATTTTCAATCTGGTGTTGGTTTAGATCCTTTCATGATCTACAATCAGGTGTTGGTTTAGATCCTTTCAAGATTTTCAATCTGGTGTTAGTTTAGATCCTTTCATGATCTACATTCTGGTGTTGGTTTAGATCATTTCAAGATTTACAATCTGGTGTTGGTTTAGATCCTTCATGATCTACAATCTGGTGTTGGTTTAGATCCTTTCATGATCTACAATCTGGTGTTGGTTTAGATCCTTTCAAGATTTTCAATCTGGTGTTGGTTTAGATCCTTTCATGATCTACAATCTGGTGTTGGTTTAGATCCTTTCATGATCTACAATCTGGTGTTGGTTTAGATCCTTTCAAGATTTTCAATCTGGTGTTAGTTTAGAGTCTTTCATGATCTACATTCTGGTGTTGGTTATGATCCTTTCAAGATTTACAATCTGGTGTTGGTTTAGATCCTTCATGATCTACAATCTGGTGTTGGTTTAGATCCTTTCAAGATTTTCAATCTGGTGTTGGTTTAGATCCTTTCAAGATTTTCAATCTGGTGTTGGTTTAGATCCTTTCAAGATTTTCAATCTGGTGTTGGTTTAGATCCTTTCAAGATTTTCAATCTGGTGTTGGTTTAGATCCTTTCATGATCTACAATCTGGTGTTGGTTTAGATCCTTTCATGATCTACAGTCTGGTGTTGGTTTAGATCCTTTCAAGATTTTCAATCTGGTGTTGGTTTAGATCCTTTCATGATCTACAATCTGGTGTTGGTTTAGATCCTTTCATGATCTACAATCAGGTGTTGGTTATGATCCTTTCAAGATTTTCAATCTTGTGTTGATTTAGACCCTTTCAAGATTTTCAATCTTGTGTTGATTTAGACCCTTTCATGATCTACAATCTGGTGTTGGTTTAGATCCTTTCATGATCTACAATCTGGTGTTGGTTTAGATCCTTTCATGATCTACAATCTGGTGTTGGTTTAGATCCTTTCAAGATTTTCAATCTGGTGTTGGTTTAGATCCTTTCATGATCTACAATCTGGTGTTGGTTTAGATCCTTTCATGATCTACAATCTGGTGTTGGTTTAGATCCTTTCAAGATTTTCAATCTGGTGTTGGTTTAGATCCTTTCATGATCTACAATCTGGTGTTGGTTTAGATCCTTTCATGATCTACAATCTGGTGTTGGTTTAGATCCTTTCATGATCTACAATCTGGTGTTGGTTTAGATCCTTTCATGATCTACAATCTGGTGTTGGTTTAGATCCTTTCAAGATTTACAATCAGGTGTTGGTTTGGATCCTTTCAAGATTTACAATCAGGTGTTGGTTTAGATCCTTTCAAGATTTACAATCAGGTGTTGGTTTAGTTCCTTTCAAGATTTACAATCAGGTGTTGGTTTAGATCCTTTCATGATCTACAATCAGGTGTTGGTTTAGATCCTTTCATGATCTACAATCAGGTGTTGGTTTAGATCCTTTCAAGATTTACAATCGGGTGTTGGTTTAGATCCTTTCAAGATTTACAATCGGGTGTTGGTTTAGATCCTTTCAAGATTTACAATCTGGAGTTGGTTTAGATCCTTTCAAGATTTACAATCTGGAGTTGGTTTAGATCCTTTCAAGATTTTCAATCTGGTGTTGGTTTAGTTCCTTTCAAGATTTACAATCAGGTGTTGGTTTAGATCCTTTCATGATCTACAATCTGGTGTTGGTTTAGATCCTTTCATGATCTACAATCTGGTGTTGGTTTAGATCCTTTCATGATCTACAATCTGATGTTGGTTTAGATCCTTTCAAGATTTTCAATCTGGTGTTGGTTTAGTTCCTTTCAAGATTTACAATCAGGTGTTGGTTTAGATCCTTTCAAGATTTACAATCTGGAGTTGGTTTAGATCCTTTCAAGATTTACAATCAGGTGTTGGTTTAGTTCCTTTCAAGATTTACAATCAGGTGTTGGTTTAGATCCTTTCATGATCTACAATCTGGTGTTGGTTTAGATCCTTTCATGATCTACAATCAGGTGTTGGTTTAGATCCTTTCAAGATCTACAATCTGGTGTTGGTTTAGATCCTTTCAAGATTTACAATCAGGTGTTGGTTTAGATCCTTTCAAGATTTTCAATCTGGTGTTTAGATCCTTCATGATCTACAATCTGGTGTTGGTTTAGATCTTTTCATGATATACAATCTGGTGTTGGTTTAGACCCTTTCAAGATTTACAATCTGGTGTTGGTTTAGATCCTTCGTGATCTACAATCTGGTGTTGGTTTAGATCCTTTCATGATCTACAATCTGGTGTTGGTTTGGATCCTTTCAAGATTTACAATCAGGTGTTGGTTTGGATCCTTTCAAGATTTACAATCTGGTGTTGGTTTGGATCCTTTCAAGATTTACAATCTGGTGTTGGTTTAGTTCCTATTAAGATTTACAATCATGTGTTGGTTTAGATCCTTTCAAAATTTACAATCAGGTGTTGGTTTAGATCCTTTCAAGATTTACAATCAGGTGTTGGTTTAGTTGCTATCAAGATTTATAATCATGTGTTGGTTTAGATCCTTTCAAAATTTATAATCAGGTGTTGGTTTAGATCCTTTCTAGATTTACAATCAGGTATTTGTTTAGATCCTTTCAAGATTTACAATCTGGTGTTGGTTTAGATCCTTTCAAGATTTACAATCAGGTGTTGGTTTAGTTCCTTTTAAGATTTACAATCAGGTGTTGGTTTAGATCCTTTCAAGATTCACAATCTGGTGTTGGTTTAGATCCTTTCATGATCTACAATCTGGTGTTGGTTTAGATCCTTTCATGATCTACAATATGGTGTTGGTTTAGATCCTTTCAAGATTTTCAATCTGGTATTGGTTTAGATCCTTTCAAGATTTACAATCGGGTGTTGGTTTAGATCCTTTCAAGATTTACAGTCTGGTGTTGGTTTAAACCTTTGAGGATTTATAGTTTGGTTTTGGTTCAAACCTTTGAAGATTTATAGTCTGGTGTTGGTTTAAACCTTACCAGATTTACAATCTAGTGTTGATTTAAACCTTTCAAGATTTAAAATCTGGTGTTGGTTTAAATCTTTCAAGATTTACAATCTCGTGTTGGTTTAAATCTTTCAAGATTTGCAATCTGGTTGTTGATTTAAACCTTTCAAGATTCACAATCTGGTGTTGGTTTAAACCTTTCAAGATTACTATCTGATGTTGGTTTAAACCTTTCAATATTTTCAATCTGGTGTTGGTTTAAATCTTTCAAGATTTACAATCTCGTGTTGGTTTAAATCTTTCAAGATTTACAATCTGGTGTTGGTTTAAACCTTTCAAGATTTACAGTCGTGTTTATGTAAACCTTTCAAAATTTACTATCTGGTGTTGGTTTACTTCCGTTCGAGATTTACAATCTGGTGTTGGTTTAATTTCTTTCAAGGTTTACAATCTAATGTTATTTTAAAGATTACGTTCACTATTTATTGTTTAATAACTCCATCTTTTTCTGTTTATTTTCAGCTGTTCTGAGCGTATCTGACAAGACAGGTCTAGTTGATCTGGCCAAAGGACTCACAGCTGCTGGGCTAAGCCTAGTGGCTTCTGGTGGTACAGCAACTAAGTTGAGGGATGTGGGATTGCAGGTAAATGGATGGAATGCTTAATGATTCTATTTTTCCGTAGACAAATATTTCCTAGCAGTTGAGTAGCATTTAAATGCACACCATTATATTTGTAGTCTCTCTCTCTCTCTCTCTCTCTCTCTCTCTCTCTCTCTCTCTCTCTCTCTCTCTCTCTCTCTCTCTCTCTCTCTCTGCTTGTTAAAAGGATTTTCTTCGAAAAAAAATTTCCTTGACTTCTCGAAGTTTCATCCTCCCTATTTATTGCAAGTGTCTTTGGACAGGCCAATTTTTACTTGGAATTAGAATACTCTTTTTAAGTGTTTACGGGTTATTTATTGATTTGTTTACTACATAAGATCTCTTTTGCTTCCTTGCCTGACGTTTAATTTGACATTAGCAAGTTGCCTATATTCAAACATTTTCAATGTTCGAGGAACAGTTAGTTCTATAGTTGAGTAAAACCAAATTTATATTACTTTTGAGTGCATAGGAACAAAATCTCAATGTCTTGGTATTGATTGAAGATAAATTTGGTGAAAATAAACGTTATGCTATTTCTTAGAGCATCACGTCTCTGTTGCTTTGAACAGGATTTAAAAGAAAGCCATGCATGCTTGATATTAAAATTAGTGATGTAAGTCAGATCCTATGAATTCAAAATATTTATCATATCCCATATTTCCAAGCTGAATATGAATTTTTGCATTTTTATTAAAATCTTATTAGAATGTTATCAGAGCAAAGCCCCCCCCCCCCCCCCACCCCCAAGGGGGAGGGGGAGTTTAATGCCGCCAGTGCAGCTCAAGCGGTGTCCTGTAGCCATTACTTTTAGATCTTTTCAGCTGCAGTGAATTTTAGCCTTAAACTATACTCCCGTTATAGTTTCCTTTGTTCCATCTTATTAAACAACCTCGTAACTTTTGCCCCGAGTTGTAAATGGGGACTTAAAGCCTCTCAGGCCCCAGTGACTAGCCTTAAAAGCATTTTCACATTTTTCATGATTTCGATATTTTTCAGATCATTGGTTATGTTTTCCTTATTTCAGGACTTATTCTGAAATATGTATTATCAGCGTTTTGTATTTTAAATAATGCAGATCGATCACTAAAAACACTCCATTATATTTGCTGGTAATTGTTTACAACATCACGCTCTCCATTTACTCCAAAATAATGCAATCCTGCAGTTCTCATCTTCTTGCACAGTAATTAGGTGGTTATTTAAATTCTGGGAAAGCGAAAAATGGCAAGATATGTTGAGGAAGGGGGAAGGGGTTATAAAAAGAAAATAGCTCGGTTTCCTCACTAAACGACTTGAAACTGACATGTCACCATAGTCAATCAAACAGAATTCGTGATGCCACCGTACATAAACAGAAGTTCGTGATGCCAGCGTACATTTGATATAATGTATATTTAAAATATACTTAATCAAAACCTGAGTGATTACTCAAAAGTGTCACTATTTGTAAATTGCATATTTTATGGACACTTTTGAGTAATTAATCCATTTTTAATTAAGTATATTTTGAATATACAGTATATCAAATGTACGCTGGCATCACGAACTTCTGTTTATGTACGTTGGCATCACGAATTCTATTTGGTTGACGATGTTATGTCAGTTCCAAGTCGTTTAGTGAGGAAGCAGAGCTATTTTCTTTTTATAACCCCTTCCCCCTTCCTCAACATATCTTGCTAATTATTTCTTTCCCAGAATTTAAATAACCACCTAATTACTGTGCAAGAAGATGAGAACTGCAGGATTGCATTATTTTGGAGTAAATGGAGAGCGTGGTGTAGTAAACAATTACCTATTTGCTATCTATAGAAAATTAAAGAATAACATTTTAATGTAGTTTACTTGTATTTAGGCAACCTTTATGTGAAAATAAGAGGATTATAGAGATTTTGATCACTTGGGAAGGACAAGGAAAGTCTCACCATCTTTGCTATTTAAAATATTCTATTATTTTTTTTATTGTTGGAGTCACCAGTTCATTGTTTTGCCCATAGATGAACTAATATTATGTATCCGATATTGTAGGTTTCAGATGTAGCCGAAGTGACTGGTGCCGCCGAAATGCTGGGTGGCAGGGTCAAGACTCTTCACCCGACTATCCATGGAGGAATTTTGGCAAGAAACATCCCTTCTGATCTTGCTGATCTTACAGAGAGGAAAATAGATATGATTCAGGTAAGCATTTTATTAGAGGAAAAAATTATGAAATTGTATTGTTTTCTCTATAAACTGGAACTTCAAGAGCCCAAACACTTTTAGTATATATTATGGAACTATAGGGCCCAAAATGGTTTACTTGGAAGATAAGTATGTTAATGTTAAATTGGAAGGTAAGTATTTATTATTATTATTAGTATTATTATTATTTTATTACTTTATTATTATTATTATTATTATTATTATTATTATTATTATTATTATTATTATTATTATTATTATTATTATTATTATTAGCTAAGGTACAACCTTAGTCGGATAAGCACGATGGTATAAGTGCAAGGGCTCCGAAGAAAAATTTTTCGGGAGAGATGGTGCCATAGACCAAAGTTTTCAATTTTAAGGTTTTCCCTCTGGCTGCGTCAAAAGATACCTCATTATCATTTCCATTTACCCTCCTATCCCATTTTATATGTGGAGTCAGTGGAGAGAAGCTATTGGGTATTGAATACTTAGAAATTCATGCAGTCTGCTGTAACCTCTGTAGTGATGACTGATATTTGATTGCCTATCAAAGTAAATTTCCATATGAGAGCAACCCCTTCAATGCAACAACTCGAAGCAATGCACTGTAGGTAGGTATTACTAAAGGACTTTTGTAGCATCCCTACAGTCCCTTATGTCCCTTAGTTGCGGCGATTTTAAGACTTGCTTAACCTTCCATTTTCCTCTCCAATCTTGCTGTCCAATTTCTTAACTTTTTCTCCATGGGGAAACTGTGAGGATTTTCCTCAGTTTCACGTCCTTACTGAAATGCTTCTCTGGCCCCAAGTGCTGTTTGGCCATATGGACCAAATTTGGTAAATCAAAGCAATTTGGCTTTGCTTTATTACTTTACCCCCAAAGAAAATTTAAATATCTAATTATGTATGACAGAAAATGTTCTTTACTATGTCCTTTATCTCATAGAGGTGAGGATATGTTCCAGGTTAAGGAACCTTGCCCTCCCTTTGGGAGAGTAGGATAATCAACCATCTGCATCTATGAAGTGTCAGGTATCAGGACCCGTAGATACATATGTAAATTCTGGGGACATAAGGGCTAGAAACAAAAGTTCCATAGACAGGTATGGCATCAGGAAGTCATTGCAACTTATGGGCTTTCAGTGGTCTATCACATAGACCCAAGATGGCCATTTGTTACGGTTGAAGTCCAGAAGTTCTTTGTGCAGTATTTTACGGAACTAGAGGATAATTTATGGGTGTTGTTTTGGCTACTTTTAATAAGTACAAATGTATTTTGCAATAATTCTTGCCCACATGATTAGAGCCTTTCTGCTAAAATTTTCAGTTGAAAAATCAGTCTGAATGTATAGCTCATACGACACTTATCATTTGCAGAGTTTTGAGGATGTGGCAATCCATTTACATAAACATAATTTCTAATAGTTTTACACTTTACCTCGACAATCCATAAAATCAAGCGTATGACTGTTATTTGCCACTCACCCACCATGAAGAACTCTGTCAATGACTCCTTTCATGATGAACGGGACAACCATATAATGCTGACTGAATCTGAGGTGAATGCTGTAGGATATCGATGCCCAACACATGAAATGCCTGGTCAGCATTTAAGCTACCTACCACTCGCCTATACCACCATGTGCCTCAACTAATGCCCTTAACAGTTATTGGATGATGCCCCTTGCCCGCTGTTGTGCTACCACCACTTCAGATTTGCGGCTGCTGCTAAGAAATGTGCTACCATGTGTTAATGGTCAAATAAAGGCCACAGGTGGCCTCCCCATTAACAAACCTCTTTATGAAGAATTCAGGATCCAATGTGTGCTTTCTGACAGATACGGATTACTATCGTCAACCTTTACCGCACTCCTCCTTATGGGCGTAATCCGTCGTTGTAAGATTGTTGATGACCACTTACTGGCTGCCAGTGGATCATGGATATGCTAACCCAACCACACTGAGACACTGACTCTGTCATTTTGGAGTGCCCAGTATCTGTGAAATTTCATCATCACCGATGTTACATTGCCTATCATCGGTGCAGATCTGTTCGCTCAATTCCTCCACCTGCTTGAGGTAACATCAATGCTTAGTCAACGCCAGCTTTTACTTGTGTGCGTTCATGACCTCTGTCTCTCCATCAGCATGCCTACGGATGCCTGTTCTCACCTCCTCACTTTATACTTGCCCAGTAGTATGCCAGCCAATTTTTGCAAGATTTACCTTTGCCCCAAGGCAGTTTGACTACTGTAAAACGCTCATTAATCTAAGAGTAATAATTGTCTGTCAAAAGAGACTGAGGCCATGGTCGTTGGCCAT
The DNA here is from genome assembly GCF_036898095.1 of Palaemon carinicauda. Taxonomy (NCBI): domain Eukaryota; kingdom Metazoa; phylum Arthropoda; class Malacostraca; order Decapoda; family Palaemonidae; genus Palaemon; species Palaemon carinicauda. Next base: position 45,317,798 of record NC_090764.1, read on the forward strand.
GCACAGTCTTGAAGGATGGATCCTTACGCCTTTGTAGGGATTACAGACGTCTCAACATAGACTAAACCAGACCACTAACCTTTCCCAACATCAGTAATGTCACCACCTACGTTCACATAGCTAAAGTATTTTCGAACCTCGACCTCCTGAAGGGGTATTAACGTGTTCCCAAGACCGCTATCCCCACCCCTGTCAGCGCATATACTTTATATTACTGTACTCCCGCTTTGGCCTTCGTATTGCAGGGGCCACATTTTAACTCTGATGACATCTTAATGGACCTACCCATCCACTTATGTTTTGTAGATGACATAATAGTATTCTCGCCGCCAAAGATCATCTACATCATCCTCGGCAGTATGCAGCAGAACGGGCTTGTAGGCAGGTACGACAAGTATACTTTTGGTGACGGGGAAGTGGCATTCTTGGGCCATCACATTACTCCTTGAGAAAGTATGAGCAGTAGTGAAGTTCCCCATGCCCTCTACCATCAAAGTGCTGCAGGAGTTGATGGATATGGTTATCTATTATCACTGGTTCTTGCTGCTCTAACGTTTTTTAAAGGAAGACTCTTGTCTTCTCGGGTTAGGTCTAGGTCTTTCTCCTTAGATAGTTTAGAAGACTTCACCATGCAGTAAATTTGTCAATGCTCTTCTAAAACCATGTCACATTTACATGTGAAATGATAATAAAAATTGAATAGACAAACTTTTCAATTTAAAAGAAGGCAAGTTTCTAGAAAAATTCTAAAAATTATTCTAATCAAATAAAAATTGTATATGATGCGTTTTGTAGATTTGACTTGTATTAATCTGCTTCAGCTCCATTCTCCCATTGTATTTAGTTTGACTATTGCTTGGACTTTTTCTTTTCCATAAGGCCTTAAAGGCATTCTGTGTTGTGGAAGGACTACTTGGGAAGTAGTGTTAAATATGAACTGAAGATAGTTTAAGAATAAAACTCCAAACAACAAAATTGTGCTAGTTCTGTGATTTTTTAGGAATGTTAAAATTCTAGAATTTGAGATTGCTGGCATAATTTTCATAGAACTTTTAAGATATTTAGCCTTGAAGTTTTGTTGAAATTTTCTTTTATATTTTATTGGGTTCAAAAAATTTCAAATTTATATTTGCGCTGTTAATATTGCAGCAACACTGTTTGAAAAGATATAAAAAGTTTTTCTTTTCTTCACAGGTGGTAGTCTGCAATCTATATCCATTTGTGAAAACAGTCAGTCGTGAAGATGTGTCTGTTGAAGAAGCTGTAGAGAATATAGATATCGGAGGCGTAACACTTCTCAGGGCAGCTGCAAAGAACCATTCTCGCGTGACTGTGCTTTGTGACCCGGAGGATTATTCTCTTGTTCTCAGGGAGCTTAAGAATGGAGAAACTTCTCTGAAAACCAGGTAATTTTTCTATTTTTGTTTTTTCAGAATTGCCCTAGACTTGTACCTTGGTTTAAATTTGAGTTCTTAATTTTGTAACTTACAAAGGAAATATGGTTCGCTAGGCTATGCTGTGAGGGAAGACATCTGAAAGTGTAAAATAAAAAGATCCATTGCTGTTGACGTGCATTTGTCCATTCATTTCTAGAAGTGTTTATTCAAAATTGGAATTATTTTTTTTTCGCTTGTAACGACCGTTGCCTTCATCCAGACCTATTCATGTTTGTGATGAGTTAGACTTCCTGTCCTAGTGACTATATGAATTTCAGTATTTGCTTCTCTTTCCCTTTACGTTGAGTCATTGATACAAAGATAATTCACTATAAAAAAGGTTATTTCTCAAAATAA
>NC_090764.1:45324590-45337090 GCF_036898095.1 Palaemon carinicauda
AGTTCTAGAGCATTTACCAATTAGTTCTTATATCAGAGTATTTTATTAAGCCTATAATATCTTGTCACGAAATGCCATATTCAACTCATTGATGTCCAATTTTTACACGGATTGGGTTTTATGAATTTGGTGCTAGAGTAGAAAGTTGACCATATTACCATTGATGAAAAAATCTTGCATAATCTTTATAAGGATTTTTGCTAATATAAACCTTTAATTTTAAAATCACTAAGCCTGGCTTTTTTAACAAGCTGAATGGATCCCAAAATTGTGAACAGATATTAGAAAATTAGAAATTATTTTAAACGATACTGTACATCATTAATTTCTTGTTAAGTATAATCATTTCATAGTTTATTTTATTGTTATTCCATTACAAACATTCCAGCGTTGTGGTGTTATTTTGAGTAAAGTTATGAGAAATTATGAAATTGGTTATAAATTGAGTTAATTAATGTGTGGAATGTGTATCTACCATCTAGACAAGGTAGTTTCAATTCCAGATAGCTTAATATAACGATACTTTCCAAGAATGTCTTTTGCGATAAATTTTGATAGAAGTTTGTATTAATAACCTTGTCCTTGTGACATTTTGGCAAAATTTATAACACAATTTTACATTTTTTTTTCCATTATTGAGAACAGGGATCCATAAATACCTTGAAGAGAAAAAGAATACCAATAACATGTTATTATAATGCTTTGTCTGCAAGTTCATTTAAAATTATGAAATAATGTACAGTATTAATTTATTTATGAATTTTTGCCTCCTGATATTACAATACAAAGTTGGTTTTGGGAAAAAAAATAGTTTAAATTTAGATAGATGCATCAATCACAATACAGTACTTGTATTTAACCTGCTTTAGTTTTTTTTTTTTTTTTTTTTTTTTTTTTAACTTGTATATCAAAATAATAAAAATTACTTTTTTATATGTATTTTAGGCAAAGGTTTGCATGGTTGATGATCTAGGGGAACTTACTCCACTTGCAGCAGCTTATGCACGTGCAAGAGGTGCTGACCGGATGTCATCTTTTGGTGATTTTGTTGCATTGTCTGACGAGTGTGATATTCTCACAGCCAAGATCATATCAAGGGAGGTAAGTTATGGCTTCTGCAAAGAATCTGTTATGATGAAAATAACTTTTTAAAGCTTATGGTATGCAGATGCACTTTGGTAATTGGGGCAATTCTGTAAATGGTATTTCCTAACATTTTCATAACCCATTGGTGGGTGGTTTACTTTTTGAAATGAAATATGTATGAATATTCATTATCTGGGAGTGCTGATTTTCCAAATGATACAAACTCTCCAGTACTTGATTTAAGTCACTAAGCAGTAGAGGCTATGTTGCTTCTTGTATTTATTTTATTTGAACTACATGAAATAGTTCTCAACTTTACCACCAATTTTTTATATTGTATTTGAATATGCAATTGTTGCAGTTGAAGAAATATCAACTAAAAGTTGCTAAATCTAGTAAAAGTATTTCCTTCAGTATTGTAGGATATGGTTTATCTTATACTGTATCTCATCCCTGATAATTTTTTTTTTTTTTTTACGATTATTCAAAGATTATTTGGAAGTCATCAGAGACCTTGGTAAAAATTAATAATAAAATGTATTTATAATAAAGTAGTGTATAGTTGTCGCAAAGATTCCTAGCGAAATAAGCCCCACCCCCTGATGATGTCGTAACCAATTACGTTGTCTCCCACGTTCGTAGCAATCCCAATACATCCCCTCAAAAATTTCAAGCTGTTAATGTGGGAGACATGATTGGTTATGGCGTCATCATGGGGTGGGCCGTATTTCGCATGGAAGCTCTATGGAGACTATAGCTTTGATTAATATGTACTACGGAATTCTCTTGATTTTCTGACACGTATTCTCAATATCGCAATTGAGATTATAGTACCCTACAGTAATTGATGTAATAGTTTCAGTGAATTTAAAAATTTCCCTTATTTCAAGAAAAATTGAATACAAAGGGAAAAAACTTGATCATTCTAAACAGTCGTAGGTTTTCCAGGATATTGATTTATCACAAAATTTCTAAATACAATGCCATATGCTATTAATATTATTGGAGCTTAAACTTTTAATGATTGATAGAAATGAGAGGGCCTCGTATGGTGGTAGACCCATCAGTGCACCTCACGGTATGAAATGTAGATAAGGTTTAGAGTTCAGATAAGGCATGAAGGTTAACATTGGGTCATGGAACAGTGTGAAAGTTTTTGTACATTTTAACTATATGACTTGATTTGTAATATATATTTACTGAACATATCTATAGTTGAGGTTTATACATAATAGCCTATGAGGTGAAAAAAAAAATATTACACCATTGGCCAACTCATCTTGAATTTTAATGGGAGATGATATGGATGAGGAAATTTTAGTATAAGCATTTGGTTTTGAAATTTGATTCATGTCTGCATAATAACCTTAAGGATTAAAATTACTTTGGCCAAGTAATAAGGTCTTGCATATTTTAGTTTGACGATTCTCTTTAATGTAATTGATTTTTATTTTTTTCAGGTGTCTGATGGTGTAATTGCTCCAGGTTACACACCAGAGGCTCTAGAGATACTGAAGAAAAAGAAAAATGGTGGTTACTGCATACTTCAGGTAAAGTGAAACTTACTGATTAAATACATTTAGATAAAATGTTTATTAATATCTTGGGGTAATGTTAGAAGTCGGTCTTTTCATAGACATTATTATTTTATTTATTAATGCATTTTTCTCCTGTTTTAAAGGTACTTTATTAAGAAGATATGCTTTAAGGATGTAAAAATTCAAGCAATGGGCTTTCTTTCAGTATTAAAATTTTAGGGAAGCAGTTATTTAATATATGTGTTTATTGAGCGTGGGAAATAATTTCGGTAAGATCTTTGTAACATGTTTAGATCCCAACCTGAGAGATTGTAGCACCAAAATCTGGCACCAACAGATCATAAAAATGCAGCGTTACCGTTCATCAACCATCACACGTTAAATGCCATTGTTGTCCATTGTGTTTGTCATTACCAATACCTCCTCAGTTTTCTAGCACTACACTTGTATAGGATAGTAGGTATACCCTAACTGAAATTGCTGAATAATGATTAAAGTAAAGACAAAACTGTAATGCAATAGCTAGGGGGGGGGAGCAGTACTGTATGGCTTAGGGTGTACTACAACCTGCCTGCAGGTCTCACTTTAGGATGAGATAAGGGGGATTTTTCACTAAAGCACCACAGATGAGAATGTAAGAGGCAATTATAATCTTAAGTTTACAACAAAACCATTTGAGATTTAAAGTACCTTTAACTAAAAAATCTTTGTAGTAAAATATAGTAGTTTGAGACATACCGGTAAGTATTTATAAATAATATTTCCCGAGTCATTAATCCAAATGAGTTTAAAACCACCAAGTTTTCAATATAGTTTTTGAGATAATTTTATATTGTTGACAATTTTCTTTGAATATTACATGATTCCTAAAAATGTCAATAATGAAGAGGTTATAACAACATACAGTGACTACATACAATATATACAGTACATATATATTTTATTTTTGTGTGATAAGCTTTAAAACGACAATGTTGGTACAAGTACTTTTATTTTCAAATAATACAAATTTTCTTTTCTCTATCCATGGAAGGAATACTGTATGTTACATCTAGAATATTTCAAACTAGATCATTCACATTGAGAATACTGAAAAATGATTGCTGTACAAATAGTTTTCTTTCAGAAAGCTGAAAAATTATTAAACTGCACACATTACCATATTTTATGTAAATGGAAAACTGCTAGTTAAGAAGTGGGCCATCATTAATAGGAAGAATTTAAAGAATATGCACTTAAAATGACTATTTACAAACACAGTATGTTTGTTTAACAACAACAAAACCTTTTTAGTATTCCCAATTTGTAATAAAGCTACAAGTTAGACTGTTTATAATACTGAATTGAAACAACAAATACTCATAGAATAGCAAATTTACAAAGACTTTCCTAATAAATAAAGCTTCTAGATTGTAACTAAAGGGAGATTGTAACTGAAGGGGAAATGTACAAATATGAATAATCTATCTGCTCAAACTACATAAACAGGCAACAATTTATATATATACCCAAAGGATAAAATAGGCACTTTCATTGACAATTTAAGTGAATAATAAATAGAAGGATTTATATCAATTAACTATACTGTAATACAGTACAGGCAAATCACAAAAGCTAACTATTTTCCAAATAAGTAGTGTACCTGTATGGATCATCATGTGCAGTCATTTTATGATATATTGAGACTAAAGTCATATAAATCTTATCTGTTTCTTCTGACACCGAATACAAAATTTTCAGCTCTTTACTATGGAGATATATTTTGGTGACAGCGGAAACTAGCTGTAAAACTTTTATTGAGGAACTACTACCCTCCATTAGTTAGTGGAGGTGTAGACCAACACATAGTAGCCAACGCCAGCACAAGACCCTTTTATTTTGCCTTGGAGGAGACTAGACGTTGTCAGTTCTATTCAGCTTTATTCGATTTAACAACCATAATAAAGAACAAACTTGCCTAAAATTTAAGATTTTCCTTTCACTTCATATGGAATGGATTTCCGTACTTGTAGTTTACTGTAACACACACTGCTTCTGCTCACCTTCATTCCTATAACTTCGGCGTAGGCATGTGAGCAGAGGCAGACTGAGTAGCTTCGGGGCTTCCAATCGGGGGAGGAATTCTTTTCGGGGAACTTACCAACTAGCTTCGGCTACGTTTCACAGGCACCATGCTATGCCGACCTTCAACTTGAGCTCTGCTCATTTACGGGAAGCAGAGCGAACTTCCCGGTGGTCCGCCTACAGTTGTTGGGCAACTTTGCTGCTGTACAGCAATCTTCTTGATTGCGGGGAGAATTGCCGCGTTGGTCGCCTTTCCCGCCTACGGAAGAGACTGCCTTCGCCTGAGTGGGTTTCCCCCTCGAGGGATTCCTCCAGCAGAAATTGGATTCCTCCATGCCCTGATCTTGCTCTTCAGAACTTGGTGGCGAAGGAGTTAGGTGACTGCTTGCAGTTTCTGCTCATCGCTGCTGTGCCCTCAGGGTTTTAAAAGTCTTAAGTGGGCAATTTCCCTTGGGTGTTTTCCACATATGGTGATGCCTGCCGACCACTTGCAGTTGTCGACTCTCCCATCAATGAGTCTCGTAGGCTTTAATTCTTCAGGGTTATTGCCAACATCATGCCATTGGGCACAACAAAACTCTTGGAGCATTGTGAGGCCATGCCATTCGGGACCTTTGCCTCATGGTTTTAACCTCTTACCAGGAGAAAACGTCTCCTAGGTTATAACTCGGTGGAACACAACAAAGCTCATGGAGCTTTATAAGACCAGGAACTCCGGGACCTGGCCTCAGTTTTAAACTCACAAGGGAGAAAATAGTGTTCTTTGATGAGAATGACGAACCTAACGCTCTAGCTCGCTTAACCTCTTGCCCAGTAAGTTTAGGAGCCGAGGAACTAGGAGCAACCACTCGGCCCCTCAGGAACCCTGTGAGTAGTGATCTTTCTCTTAAGTCAAATGTTCTTTCTTTCAATTGAATCCTCCAACCCTTGACCTTGGTCAGTAGACACAGTATCTGGGCGGTACTGGCTGACCAGGTATCCCAAAGTCTGTCTCAGTTTCTGATGACTCCGAAGGGAAGACTAGTTTCTCCTGAGAAAGTTCCTGGTGCATCTGGTCTTCTGCAGCCGCCTTTCTCTCCTCTTTTTGAGCAAAGGCCTTCTTCTTTGGGAGTGCAGAGACTTCCTGCCATCCTCCTGCAGAACAATTGGCAATTCTTTGCCCATACTGCTTCGGTATATGGTAGAGTAAGCCAACTACACGATCAAGGGAGAACCTGTTCTACTAATCCGACAGCTTGCACCAACAACGTAACCTTCTTTGCGTACTGGTGTGCGAACAGTCTGCGCTCCTAAGAGAGGTGACAGCTACACGCCGATCTCCTACAGGAGAAAGGAGGAGTAGAAGTATTTTCTCCAGGACCCTCTAGTTTGACGAGAGAGAGAGAGATCCTGGTCTTATGGATGAGCCTTGATCACTGATGCGCACCCAATCACCTACACTCGGGGGTACGCCTCACGTACTTCACTTGTCGCTCTTGACAGCATGCTACACTCTGGCAGTGAGAAAACACGATCAGTTAGAACTTATCTTGCATATACAGTATGCGGTGTCACAGTTGCACACTACCTCGGTGGCGTGCCCCTCAGTGTGCTACGCGCATGTTGCAAGCTCACCTGCATGCCAAATATGGACTTCACCTGCACCTCAGTTGCGCAATACTTTGCAGGTGGCGAGCTCACCTGCACGCTAAGTATAGACTACGCGTGCACTACAGATGCGCACTACCAGGCCAGTGCACTCTCAAGCATGATATGCACATGTGGAAAGACAGCAGGGACAGGTAGATGGCGTGTCTCACCAAAGTGCTGACACAGTCGGGGATTAAAGACTTGGGAAGTGGTATGTCCCTTCTTCAAGTGAGACTAATTACAGGTGCACTGATGACTGCTCCTGCTGGGGCACCTGAACTTCTGAGTTCTTTGGCCCCATTGATAGTCATAGCTTTAGTCTCCTCTAGTGGCAGCTGATCCTTTTGGTGTTGGCAAAGATTCTACGGACTGGCGAGTCGAATAGGATGAGAATGAAAAATTGGCCCCGAGTCGGAATGTACATATTACCAACCTTCTCGGTTGAATAATCCTCCTCCTCTCGTTTCCCCACGTTCGATGCTTAGGGGATGCATCGAAAGGGGTTTGGCTCATCTGTTGCAGCACACCACTTCCGGACTATGGTCCGAAGCTGAGCAACACTGCCACATAAACCTCGTAGAGATGATAGAAGCCTTTCTAGCTCTCAAACACTTCCAAAGGCGCCTTTCAGGAAACTGCAGTGTTGATGAGTGATGCCACAGTGGTGGGTTACATAAACAAGCAAGGAAGTATTTTTTCATAGCCCCTCTGCCATCTGGTGGTAGAGATAATCAAATGGACAGAAGACACTCAACTTGGTGACCCTCTCAGCTCATTTCATCCCATGTAAGAGAAACATCTTGGCGGACAAACTGAGCAGGAAGACTCTGATAATTGGCACAAAGCGGTCTTTGAAGCAACAGATAAACAACAAAGTCTAGACTTTGTGGGTCCACTGACAATAGATCTATTCGATTGTGTCTCGACTGTAAACTCCCGGTGTACTGCTCCCAGTACCAGATCCCCAAGTGTTCTGACAAGACGCTTTTCAACACCCATGTGAGATGTCTATAGGTTTTCCCCTTCTGCCTAGCAAGGAGGCTTCTGAACAAAGTACAGACATTGCAGATCCTATCGATGACACTAATAGCTCTGGTGTGGCATTGTGCAGAATGGTTCCCAGACTTTCTACAATGGAAGCTCCCTCCATTTTCTGAACTACTCAAGCAATTACATTGTCCAGATTTTCTGCAGAGCAGTAGCTTCACAAGTCTTCACACTTGAAGGTTATCCAGCAACTCTCTTACCACGAGGTTTTTTGCAACCAGTTGCAAGAAAGATGGCTGGATACCTCCAAGAGTCCTCTATTGCTGTCTACCAAGTGAAGTGGTCTATCTTCTGTGGTTAGAGTCATGGAATAGGCATCCCTTCTCTCAGGGCCACTATTCCTACAATAGCGGAGTTCTTGTTATACCTCAGGGAGGAAAAACCTGTCCAGTGTTGGCGGTGAAAGGGTATCGCTTAGTCTTGAGTCTCACCTTTAAACTAAACGGAGTGGACATTTCCTCCTTGGCAGAATTATCCCTCCTCGTATGTAGTTTCGAGCTATCAGGCCCTCCGTCAGAAGTCGGAACGCCTCTGTGGAATGTAGTATGATAACTACAGTCCTTGGAAGGAGTGCCTTATAAACCTCTTGGTCGGTCCTCAGATCGTAGCCTGATGCTAAAGACTGTTTTTCTCTGGGTGCTTGCCTCTGCAAAGAGAGTCAGTAAGCTACATGGTCTGTCCTATGACATCGCCCATTCAAGGGGATAGGGGCAAGTGACACTCCACTTCGTCCCTTTATTGCTAAGACTCAAAATCCAGCTGTAGCAGATCCTAGATTCAGGGCCTTCTGGATTGAATCTCTCCGTACTCGAACAAATGACCCAGATTAACTTATGCACTGTTAGGGAACCGAGGAAATACCTTAAAACTAACTCTTCGAGCTTTGCTTCAGATCAATAGATTGCTTGTTTGAACTGTTAGTCAAAAGAGGGGTTACAAGGAACTCACCTTATCTCTTCCTGGATAAGGAAAGTGATCGAACGAACCCTCCAAGCAGACTCTAGAGCTCACAACGTCAAGGGTGTTAGTACATCCCTGGCGTTCAGAAACAACTTCGTGATGCAGGTCTTACAGGCGGCAGTGTGGAAACAATAGTCTACGTTCTCCGCCCATTACCAGCAAGAAGTATCCCACAGGAGCCTTGACACATTTTCCATAGGTGATGTGGTTGCTGCACAAAACATGATCAATAACACCTCGGCTCCCTTGTAGGACAAATAGCAATCAGTTGAGGACAGATGTTACTTGCTGGTAAGTCTAGTGTAGAGGTGAGTATGACTGGCCTTTTTATATTTTGTTCTCCCCTCTCTAGGGGCTTGAGCAGTCCAAGGAACTCTACAAGCAGACCACCTCTTAACTGTAGGTGGGTATCATTGTCCCTTGTGAATCCGAATATATGCATGTATATTGTTACGTCTCCAATCTCCCAGCAAGGTGGGAGTCTGATAACGTCCAGGTAAGAAAAGCATAGTTCCAACTGGTCTTGCCTTGATGAATCGCCTTGCTTGGTTGTCAAACCTTTGCACCATAGCAAAGGCTGTTACCTCTCATTGGGAGTTAGCGAGGTGATAGGGTGTGCTCTTCCACAGCTCGTGCAAAGCACAAGAGTCACACCCCAGGTCAGTGACCAGCCTGTTGGTCTTGGACTTCCACCCACCTACCAACGTGAGTCTCCATAGTAAAGAGTTGAAAAGTTTACATTTGGTGCTGGAGCAAATGGCATTTGGAAATAATTTGTATTTTTCCTAACCATACAAACCTGAAGTTCTTTACCCATACTAGCTTGCCGGTACCTACCCTCAGGAAATCCTGCCTGCAATTGCCAAATGGCTTGTGTTGGCTACTATCTGTGTAGTACCTAAAGTTTTACGGCTAGTTTCAGCTGTCATCGAAATATATCTCCATAGTAAAGAGCTTCAGGTTTTTATGATTAGGAAAAATACAAATTATTTTGATTTGTCATTTTTAAAACCGTAAAGAACGTTAAAAAGCTTGTGTCATTGATGTAAAGGATGACTTTATGTTAGGATATATGAAGTTTGTGAGAATTTCAGTGTGGTACCTTAAACACAAACAAAAGATGTGTAGAGTTTATTAGGTATTCACTAAAGGTTGAAGGGAGAGAATAAGAAAAAACCACAGGCTTCAGATATTCATGTTGCTGCCCATTTGCTTTCTAATGTGTAAGCTGAGATAATTGGGATTGCATCTTAAAAGATTTGGGGATTGATCCCAGAGGAAGAGAGGTTCTTTACATTGTAAAGTAAGCTTCCTTGACATCTTATTAAGGAAACTTTTGTATATAGGGATGGGACTCAAATAATTTTGAATAAGTTCCCTGGGGAATTAATTATAATATTTGTATCTGATTAAGGTCGATAAGGAAGATTGATACTATATGTAGTACTATACTGATATAAGCTATTTCCTGGTAATGACTTTGGATTAAGAAAACTGTCCTGTATGAAAGTATTGTGTATAATGTAAGACGGTTGTAAATAAATTTTTCATAATTTGTAATATTACAGGTTTGACCTTTTGTAATTACCATATGTATGAAAAGTTCTTGAAATACGGTACAGTATACAAAATGTTTCATATTTGAATGTTTTTAGAAATACAAATTTAAAGTGGATAGGCATATTGCTGTCTTGCTTGTATTTGAGAAGAACTTGAAGGGTAACTGGAGGGTCGACTTGAACGGTCAAATTTCTTTGGAAGCCTAATCAAAGTAACTGGGGCACTGTGAGGTCTCCCCAGTGAATTAACATATTTTGAAAAAATAGACTTCTTTCTTTCTGCAAACATAGTACACTTGGAATATTGAGGTAGTGGAAAAATTTGTGTTTTGGATGACGGGTCATGTTTTTTCCAAAATTTTGTGAAGAATGTGCGTTTATGAAATTTCTGAAGTGCATTTTTCAGAATGGGGCTTTGATAACAGTGCAAGATAGAATGAATGCCTATGAACAGTGTCATATATATCAAAGAAATTATGACAAGCATACCAGATCCTATGAAATAAACAGCAGTTTGAAGTGCTAAAAAAGGCAAATAAGCAATAACATAAAGTAAAATTAATCTATGACTACTTTGAACACACCTCTGACACACTGGATGAATTTTCATTTCTGCAAGATCATTTTCTCTGTCCTTCATAGTTTCAGAAGATGAATAAAAAGTGCTTTGGTCAGAATCTCTTTTCTTGGTTTGTGAAGTTTGGTGAATTGTATCAACTAATTCTCTCCCAAAACTTCTGGCAGAATATACTCTTCTTGATGAGTGCTTATGCATTGCACGTTTCTTTCGGTTTTTTAGATTTGGTGTACCATGTTGGCTTGGTGTCGTAGATAAATCCCCCATATATCCTGTGCACAATGAGTCTTGAAACTCGGTTATTGGAATTGATGGTATTGAAAGACACTTTTGGAAACCTTTCTGGATTTCTTCAGAATGGTCTAATGCATTGGTTAAATAGTTCTCAGGTTTTAGCTGGCTGTGATATGTTTTAGTTAAAGGAGTTTGAAGAATTGGCCAGTGATTCACTATCTTAGGGATGTTATTTGAATGCAGTGTTGTTTCGTTAGGTTTTGCATGGGGTAAATTTTTTATTAAGCCTTCCTCATTTTCAATAGAAGGAAGCCCATGGAAATAATGATCTTTAGCTTTCCAAGCATGATCATTATAAGATAGATTTGTCTTTGGTGATGATTCCTTCACTAAAGTAGTTTCATACATCCAAGTGGCTGCCTTAGAGTTTATGTTGGAATTACTCACAGCATTGGGTAGAATAAAACTTTCATTTTGGAAAGAAGTGGCTTGGTCTGCAAGAATATGTTTTTGTTTATCATCTTCAGTTATCTGGTAGAGATGTTCACTTTCAGGTTCGTTACTACATTCCAGAAGTCCAGTGTTTGGACACTTTGTTGATACTTTTTCATTTTGATTATCTAAATCTTTGGATTTATTTGGTATAAAGTAGATAGGACTGTGGATATCTTTACAGAAAATACAATGATTCTTTAGTCTGCAAATCTGTTTTATCATGAGATGATTTTCTGTATTTTTTGAGTTGTCAAATTTATAATTGGGTCTATAATCTTTATTTCCACTTTGAAGACCTTCACTTTCAATCTTATATTTATTGCACATATTAGGGATACTTTGTGATGGCATTTCACTTTTGTGATGCTGTGTGTTATCTCTATCTAGATAATGCAGTTCAAGTACATTCTCAGGATTACTGCCAAATTTACTAGAGACGGATGTGTTTTTTAATAGAAGGTGATTATCGTGTGAATTATGACAACTTTCCTTTATTTTTCGTATGGTTAATAAATTCACCACAGTGATGGTGATAAGACCTATGGTTATAGAAACAGCTGTTATAGGAAGTATTTTTTGTAAAGCTATTGCGATTAAGTTTAGTGAACATGAACTTTTGAAGTTTACAATATCCTGTGATAGAATACTTAGTATTATTCCAAATCCAATGATCCAGAGGGCAAGCATATAAAAGTAAAATGCTGCTTTCGTGTACTGTTTTGCCTGAGCAGTGCTATGAAATTTCCACCACCGTAGAATACTTATGATTGATAAACTTCCAATTGATATGAATGTAACTAGTATAAGTGATGGAGATATAAATATGCACATCACAGGTGATATTAAGTCTGGGAAAAGTATAACCATTATAAGAGTAGGTGGACATAAAATGCTAGCCAAAAGATTGGAAACTGTAAGGCTCATATGTTGCAAGAAGAATGCCTTTCTTAAGAAATCTTTACAGAGTACTGTTAGGACAATCATATTGCTTGTGATGGAGAATATCATTAGGATAGATAAGAATATAGTGAATATAATGGATGATGCTGAATAGATCCCATGGTTAAAATTACTATTTGGTGTTGTCACACCATCCAATCTTTGATGATATGATGGCGATATGCTTTCAATTTCTGGACTATCCACAGATGTAGCTGGAGACCAATATATATTTGTAGTGTTCATCATACTGATTATTACATCTTTTATTTTAGTGCTGTCAATTAATTCACTTTGGTCTTTTTTACTCAACGGAGATGATTGGCTATTGTATGAAAAAGATCCATGCATCATGCTCTCAAGTGTAAGAGT
>NC_090764.1:45354590-45422090 GCF_036898095.1 Palaemon carinicauda
TGACGTTATGGGTTATAATTTCTATGCAATAACTCTTGCAAAACCTTTCAAAACAAGTAGGATTACTGTGTGTATGTATGGACATGAATGCATGAGTGAATTGAATTTGTTTTCTATGAGTTCTTTTTATAAGAGTATTTTAGGTTGCGAGCTCTTTCCCTGATCGCATTAACTTCGTAACCCGAGATACTGTTGTACTGTAAGAGATTTTCGGCTTTATTATAGATTTGATCTCAATTAGGTCTTATACGCCTATAGATACGCAATTGGCATATCGCCTAATTATACAACTGACATTGTTCAAAGTACTGTCCTTGATCTTGTTCAACACTTTTTTTTATGTCATTTTTCCTACCATGTTATTTATTATTGTAATGTTGCCACTCTTTGTTACAGATGGACCCAAATTACGAGGGAGACTTGTTAGAACGCCGCACAATTTTTGGCCTCACACTAGAACAGAGAAGGAATGATGCAACAATAACCCCTGATCTTATGAAGAATATTGTAACCAAGAAAGAGGAGGTAACTTGTTTCCATTAAATAAACAATTCCTGATTGTTTTGTATTTCTTTAATAGTTCTAAATATATTTTACATTTCCTAAAAGTTAATGATTTGCAAACATTTTTCAGCTTAATGAAGAGGCAGTTCGAGACCTGATTGTTGCCAGCATAGCAGTAAAATATACCCAGTCGAATTCTGTGTGCTATGCTAAATCTGGCCAGGTTATTGGTATTGGTGCAGGCCAGCAGTCTCGCATTCATTGCACAAGACTTGCTGGAGACAAAGCAAATAACTGGTGAGTGTTAATTATTCTGTGGGCAGTAATATTGGGTAATTCATTGTTTCATAATTTGATACGCGGTAGGTAATTTGAATTTAATTCAGAATAACTTATATTTTTTTCTTGTATCAAATTAATTTTACAAGTATTGGTTTGCCTTATTTTTACGTGGCTAGTAGTGTACTTAATTTTATCAACTAAGGCTTTCCTTGTACACCAGTAAATATTTGTTAAATACCTGATGACCTTTTTGTTGGTTATTCTGTAATTATCTATAGAAATTTTATGGATTTGATGATATTGGATGTGTTAGATATCTTTATCGTCGTACAGGTATGTGTAGATTCCCAGGAGCACTCCTAAGTTTTTTCCACCTGAATTGCAGTTTCGTAGCATAGATGATTATAGGGCTTATGCTGCAAAAATTAGTTTTACATAAAAAAAAGCTTTTACTTACACCCACCAATCATATTTGGTACATTCAAGCCTGGGATTCGTGGACAAATGTGGTATTGACGGGTTTAACAGACAAAAATGCTCTTAAAAATTACTATCTAATTTCCAGATGTCTGCATCGTAAATATTGTTTCAGAAATATTTCTACTCTTTTTGTTAAGTTCTGTTGAGTCTATGTATAAAATAATTCAGTGAATCTGCACTATGATAATCACGATGTGGCTCACATGTTATGACTTTTTTTTTTTTTAATAAATAGGAAGCCTTGAGGCTTTATAAAATGAACTGGTGAATGGTTTGCTTTTACAGTGATTGTTAATGAATGATCTTGTATGCTGTATTTATGATGTGATATTTTCAGGTGGATTCGGCATCATCCCCGTGTTTTGGACATGAAATTTAAAGAGGGTGTGAAAAGAGCTGAAAAATCAAATGCTATTGATAATTTTGTGGGTGGCACAGTTGGTAAGTTTACTTCTTTAGTTTCCACTGAAGATGAATAAAAGCATTGTTTGCAATGTAAGTTTGTGTATGGTAACACAGGAGAATGAAGCCTATGTACATTGTGTTTGTAACATTAATTTATAGTTCTTTATCTGGCTACCATACCAATAATAGTTTTTAAGATACAAATATTTATTCATAGGAAAAGATATGCCTGAGACACAGTTTGCTGCTATGTTTGAAAGCAGACCTGCCCCATTGACTGAGGAAGAGAAGGAAGCCTGGATAAAGAAGCTTAGCCATGTTGCTCTGTCATCTGATGCATTCTTCCCATTCCGAGACAATGTAGATCGTGCAAAGCAGGTGAGGATATTTTTCATTTATAAGTCTTCAAAGTCTGGTGTCTTTATACTGGGTGGGTTCGAGAGGAATTTGTTTCTTAGCTACTGTAGGATGGTTGGTAAATAATTCCTTATCTCCCAAATTTTTTTTTATTGCCTGCTTATTAAGGTAAACCCATTTTTTTCATACATTGAAAACTGTGTGTGGTGCACAACTTTACTAATTTTAAGTTATATATGAAAAGTTTCTTGCATTTTGCAACCAGAAAGAAATTTATAGATTGGATAAATTATTTTAAGTACAGTACTAATGTACGTTAAATTTTGCTTAAATCTCGCAAAGATAATTATTGTGCTGGATGCTCTAATGAACGCAAACAAGTATTCTCGCTGAATTCCAAATATCACAGGACTGTAAAACTTGTTTCATTTTAATTGTATCTTGTACAAAAATGTGTAGATAAAATGGATGAACATTTAAATTAGTCTTTTGAAGGAGATATTTATATCTTATTACTGTATTTTTAATGATGATTATAATCACATATGTGATGGGGTCAGTACCAAGTGTGTGAAACTTTTAATTTTTTTTTTATCATTTTCTATTCTTTCTCTCTCACTCCTTTCACTTTAAGTAAAGATTATGGACCGATAAAATGATTAAGCATCAAAATCAGTGTTTACAAAGCATTATAAACTTCATGTGATTTCTTTGAAACATTTTTCTTATGAAATGTTCTCTACTTATAGATTACATAAGTACAGTACATTAAAATGATTGATACCAATCTTGTATGAATTATGTATTTTACAAAACCTGTAAGCATAGTGGCTAAAAGTCCCTAACTAGATTTCAAATCAATACATTAGATGTATAGTATTTGCTATCCTGCATCTTTATAAGCAACTAATTAATCAAGGACAAAGGATATGCGGTATCTTGAGTAATCGCATTAAATTTTATATTATGATGCAAGTCTTACCAATTTTTTTTTTCCTAACTGTAGCATTTGGGTAAGCCCAGTGGGATTTGCTGATAGTGGTAGGTTGGCCACCTGTTTAGATACTACTGCTAAAGAATTTATGGGGTCCTTTGACTGGCCAGACTGTACTACATTAGATTTTTCTCTTTGGTTATGGCTCATTTTGTCTTTGCCTGCACATACACTTAATAGTCCAGCCTATTATTTCCACATCCTCCTCTGTCCTCATACACCTGACAACACTGAGATTACCAAACAATTCTTCTTCTCTCAAGGCATTAACTACTGCACTGTAATTGATCAGTGGGTACTTTTCTCTTGGTAAGGGGAGAAGAGAGACTTTATATATGGTAAGCAGCTCTTCAAGGAGGACAACTCTAAAATCAAACCATTTCTCTAGTCTTGGGTAGTGCCATAGCCTCTGTACCATGGTCTTCCACTGTCTTCGGGTAGAGTTCTGTTGCTTTAGGGTTGACTTGCGCGCACTATTATATCGCATTCCTCTTCCTCTTGTTTTTTCAAGTTTTTTGTAGTTAATATAAAATATTTATTTTAATGTTGTTACTGTTCTTAAAATATTTTATTTTGATTGTTCATTACTTCACTCATAGTTTGTTTATTTCCTTATTTCATTTCCTCACGAGTATTTATCCTGTTGGAGCCCTTAGGCTTATAGCATCCTGCTTTTCCAACTAGGGTTGTAGCTTAGCAAGTGATTATAATAATAATAATACCCCATTCCCTTAACTTTCAAATTTTTATTTCTACTTCACCTTGGAAATAAATGGGGCTTGAGGCCCAATAGGGGTTTGGTGCTTTTTCTCAATTCTAAAGGGAAATTGATCACTCCTCCCTGATGGCTTGCGCCCAACCACTATCACATCATAATTCATGTCATTAATTGGTTTTCATGGTCAGGTGGGCACTGTAGCTGAGCTAGCTTCATCAAGCTCTGGGTGCGTTAGTGTTTGAAAGCTAGAGTTGCGAATCCCAAGATCCTGTCATCTGCTAGTTAACACACCTCCAATTCCTACTCTGAATTGTAATCTAAAGCCATTTCCCTATCACTTTATTCAATCAGTTACATCTGCTGTACATTATTACTTTGGATTTCAGCTATGCCTTGCAATGTCTGACCATTTTTCATGGGGCCTTTTGCTTACTGCTGACTGATATAGCAGTCATGCTACTTAGTGCCAGATTGCCGACCACACTAATTTCACACTACACAAGTATACAGTGGAATACCCCAGAAATTTGGGCAAAAGGGAAAAAGTCAAGAAAGAAATGGACACTGAACATCCTTCCTAGATTTTATTCTGGGCAAGGGAACCCAGCAAGAACTTTAGAACTTCCATATTATTTTATCTTGAACATGCCAAATAGAAATCTAGGTGGACTGTTCCGATTTAATTGAAGGGAAGAATACAGTAATTAATATACTAAATAGTTCAAAGCTCGGGTAAGATTTTATAAACAAACTTTTTACAAAAGATTAAAAATAATGGCTGATGGGGAGAAACTTTATGAAAGGAAACGGATACTATGTAAATGAAAAATTATTTATTTCAAAATTAATAAAAGGCAATTAGAAAATGTCTTATAATATGGAATGATAAGTAGAATGAAAAAATTCATATCATGAAAAAATGAATTATTCATAGAAAATCATGGCAATATCCTAGAAGCTCTAATTTTAGTAAACTTGCCATAGACACGTAAATCTGATTAATAAAGAACTGCATAAGACCCTCTTCACACTAAAACAATGTATCTATCCGTTGCCAGCTGCAGCATTACTTGGACAAGTTGAGATCTACGGAAGTTTTTCATAATGGTCTCAATGGGTCAAAATATATTTTATGTATCAATACAAGTTTCACACTCATATCTGGGACAATCACCATACCAGGACACTTAGGAGTCCCCAGATTGCTCCTTGTCCACTGGAATGGATCCCTCCCCCCAGAGATACATGGAAGTTATGCAGTGCAATGTCCAGTCTTTAGTTTCCCCCCGATTTCTAAACCAGAACTCGCTTACCAGTGGAGGCTAGGGCGCTGTTTACTCTTTATCACCCCAATGTTTTTAGTTATAAAATTGGTAAGCTATGAAAGAAACTGGCTATATCATAATAGAAATTGGGTTGAACTTGGGTTTCGACTTATGCCATACTCACTGAACTGTATTGATCTCGCTACTATTGCAGTACCCTACAGAGAGTAGGGCACATTGTCAGTCTGAAACAAAATATTGGATTACTTGGGACACTTTAAAGATGGGATTAGGGTAAATATATAAATTACAATATTAACTACTGTACACTATATAAATGAAATAAAAAAAAAATCAAATTTTTTCAATACAAATTCTATTATCATAACATTATTATTCCTTCTGGGTTGGGGAGACTGTTATACTCTTCAGTACCTTTGTCGGCACAGATTTCTCTTTATCTCATATATAGTTATCCTGCTTGCCCTCATGCGTAGGCACTAACACTTCCCTCACTCTTCCCCACTTTAGGAAGCTCATGCCTATCTGCTATCAATTTTAAGGTCCTTCCTTTACCTCTCATAATAGTAATTTTGTGCTGTTCTATAAAGTCTACTCCTAAATTACACAAGTCTGAAATCCCATCTTGAAGAGCTGCTGAGCAGCGTTGCTGATTTTTATGTGGATACTCCCGGACAAGTTAAGGATAATCAGTGTTGCCAGCTGTAGCGGGCAAGACTCGTCCCCGTGCCTATTATGACATACTGTACTTTACGTTACCTTTGATGTCTAAACGAGATGCCGCAGGGTCACTGGATAGGCCCTTGGTTTACCGAGACAGTCACATCCTGCTGTCTTCCCCTCCAGTGCCATGTCGGTTAGAATATAGGTCCTGCAGGAAGTGCCACGGTGCCTTGAGAAGGCAGCGTACTCCTATCGCCTGATTTGGGATCCTCACTGCCTCATTGAATGGTGTTACTGTATGGCAATAAGGCATGGCTAGCCCCCTTCCCACTCTTCCTCCCAATGACTGTTGCCCCTTTGTCCTCATGAATTGGTTGGAGTTATTGGCTGGGGTATCTTCTGCCCTGTGATAGGAGTGAAAGCTGTGGGATTCTGGGGTAGGGTCCTCTACTCAAGCTGAGATTTCCTCTCCTCTTAGTCTGATGACCACAACCTCCTGTTCCCAGAATAGCTGGTTGATGCCATCTTGATTCTCTGTGGTGTCTTTCTAAATGTTATGTGACCTTGGTTGTTAACAGCATATCTGGAAAGGCTCTCTAGTTTCAGGTTAACTATTTTTCATGGCCAACATGTTTGCCAGCATCCGGTTATTCTTTAACAAATGTCCACACAGATGAGGGGTAGCCATATGCGTGTTTACAGTACAGTCACCGGTCTGCTTATTATCTTTGGGTCGGTTGGTACGCATGGTTTAGATGTTATTACAGTCTGTTTATATGGGTCATGAAGCTGTAGATGGATTCTCCCACCCAAATTTTTAGTGATAGTGCTCTTTCATATTGCTTTTTTCTTGCATCAGCTCT
Organism: Palaemon carinicauda; assembly: GCF_036898095.1. Lineage (NCBI taxonomy): Eukaryota > Metazoa > Arthropoda > Malacostraca > Decapoda > Palaemonidae > Palaemon > Palaemon carinicauda. The sequence continues at coordinate 45,361,143 of NC_090764.1, forward strand.
CTGGTGTCCAACCTCTTTAACTTCCACTACAGGTGCTTCTACCAATAACCAAAGAAGCTGAATTAATTTTTCTTGTTCTTGTCACTCATGCATAAGTAGTGCTATTTTATGATGATTACACTCTATTTTATTTGATCATGGATACGGTTAGTAATCTCTGACAACATCATCCAGTTCGTACTCTATTTTGCATAGGAATTTTCATTATTCTAACTTTCTTTTGCATTTAGATCATCCCAGACTGTATTCCATACTAGATATGCAGTTAATTTTAACAGCCATGCTTTGTATACCAAAAAGCTCATTACTAATCAGTATTGTATAAATTTTATTCCAACTGTGACCAGATTGTGTAATGATCTAACCTGATGATTGAATAGAGCTTGTAGTAGATACTTTAATGCTGACCAGGTTGACCTGAGTCTAGTCTTATAGTTTATATATGACTAATATGTTCAATGTAGTTACTCATTTTAATATATTTTGATTTTTACTCTCCTTTATAACTGTTACTTATCTATTTCCTCTGGGCTGCTCTTCCTGTTGGAGCCCTTGGCCTTGTAGCTTTCTGCTTCTCCAATTTAGATTGCAGTTTGTAAATTTGAATTTTCATTTTTTAAAAAAGTGATTCTAGATTGAAAAAATATTAGCTAGAATTTAAATATTGATTTTCTGATAATTCTTATTTGCTAGGGCAAAATTATGTACTTTGAAAAAAAATTACCGCCCCCCCCCCCGTAACGAGGGCAGAATTTTGCCATTAGAGCAGTGGGGGAAATATGGAAAGTAAAAGAAGCTGAAACTGGGTAGATGACAGTCTGGTTCTTCTCCAAATGGAGTAAGTCTGTCCATCGGCCTTCTTCCAGTAATCTGATCTATGACTCTCCTCTGTCTCCCTCCATCAGGGTGATGAAGAACAATGACAAATATAGTGATATTACCTTCAGGCAAACAATTGAAGAAACCCTTGGCCAACAACTAAAGAATTGATGATAGCGGTGGAATTAGTGATATCTAGCACTTATCCGCTTAGTAAGTCACCGGAATTTCCTCAGGACACTGAGGAAATAGCCATGAAAGGTATCCCATCAACACACAAATAGTAAAATCTCCTCCCCTACCTGATATAAGCCCCTCTTCGTCCTTTCTTCTGCCAACCAATGAAGTCTTTGGGATTATAGCCTTTATTCTTGATTGTGTAATAGCTATACAGTATTAATCTGCTTTCATGTTGCCATGTAGAATCACACCACTCCCTTTAACCATTGGAAATATTCCCTTCCCGAGGCATTTTACTTGAACCCCCTGACACCCCTAGCTTAGAGACTTAGATACTCCTATCTCGCCCCACCACCAACCAAAATACTGTACTTGCGATTCTAGCCCCTATTCATGATAACATACTGTAGTCTATTTTAGTTTATTTCAACGTTGGGATAAGTGTTCAAAACCCACAAAGTACCACATAGCATTTCTTCATTGGTTCTCCACCTCTGACAACACCCCCACCTATAACATCACTGTTATCAGTAATGCAAGTTGTTGACAGACGACAAGATTTTTTTCTCTTATTTTATTCCTTTTTCCTCAACTATCAGTTTTATAAAATTATATCTCCGTCTTATTTATTTCATATTGGTATTATTCATTGTTTTCCCGAGTAAAAGTTAGCCTCTCTTTCTCTCTCTCGCGTGTGTGTGGGGCGGGGGGTTGCAGATATGTTAATTTTGTTTATCGGGGAACAAAAGGATATTACCGACACTATAAAGGTGAGCAAGCTGGGTATATTTCTGGCATTCCATGCAACTTTTTTCTCTGGTATATTTAGCAGTATTTATACCTTAGAAATGGTGTTTTAAGGAGCATTTCACTGGGCGACACAGGTCCCTCGCCCAGAAATAGATTTTTCCTTCATCAAAATCCCTTTTTCATTACATTTCTCTAATGTAAAGTCCATCATTACTGAAGTGTAGTTTTATGTTTCCACGGGTATTTATCATGGAATTATGTGATAACGGTCAATTCTATGAATAGGCCTATCATTTTTTTTTTTTTACACAAAATCACAGTGCTTTACCTTTTAGAGAAAATCATGTAAAACTAATTTCTGAAAAAAATTATTCAATAATCACTTCACAATGAGGGGAAAGAATATTTTGGTTGTTTAGAGTGAAATACAATACAAAATGAAGTAAACTCTCAAAAAAATTCTATAATCAGCAGTAAAACAAACAAGTATGGAAATATGTTATTTTCATTAGTAAAATAAATTTTTGAATATACTTACCCGATAATCATGTAGCTGTCAACTCCGTTGCCCGACAGAATTCTACGGAAGGGATACGCCAGCGATCGCTATACAAGAGGGGGGTGTACTCACAAGCGCCACCTGTGGCCAGGTACTGCAGTACTTCTTGTTGACACCACTTCAATTTTTCCTCGGTCCACTGGTTCTATGGGGAGGAAGGGTGGGTCAATTAAATCATGATTATCGGGTAAGTATATTCAAAAATTTATTTTACTAATGAAAATAACATTTTTCAATATTAAACTTACCCGATAATCATGTAGCTGATTCACACCCAGGGAGGTGGGTGAAAACCAGTGTACATGTATATCAAGAAGCTAAGTATCCCGTATTTCATATTATCAGTTATTCAAAATAACAATGAAATTACAAGTACCTGGTAAGGAAGTCGACTTGAGCCATTACTCTGCCTTAAATAAGTTCGTCTTCCTTACTGAGCGCAGCGTTCCTCTTAGGAGGCTGAACAACTCTAAGGTGCTGAAGTATCAAGGGCTGCAACCCATACTAAAGGACCTCATCACAACCTTTAACCTCGGCGCTTCTCAAGAAAGAATTGACCACCCGCCAAATCAACAAGGATGTGGAAGGCTTCTTAGCCGACCGTACAACCCATAAAAAGTATTCAAGAGAAAGGTTAAAAGGTTATGGGATTATGGGAATGTAGTGGCTGAGCCCTCGCCTACTACTGCATTCGTTGCTACGAATGGTCCCAGGGTGTAGCAGTACTCGTAAAGAGACTGGACATCTTTGAGATAGAATGATGCGAACACTGACTTGCTTCTCCAATAGGTTGCATCCATAACACTCTGCAGAGAATGGCTCTGTTTGAAGGCCACTGAAGTAGCCACAGCTCTCACTTCATGTGTCCTTACCTTCAGCAAAGCAAGGTCTTCTTCCTTCAGATGAGAATGTGCTTCTCTAATCAGAAGCCTGAATAGTAAGAAACTGAGTTCTTAGAACTTGGAAAAGAAGGTTTCTTGATAGCACACCATAAGGCTTCTGATTGTCCTCGTAAAGGTTAAGACCTTTTTAGATAGTACCTAAGAGCTCTAACTGGGCAAAGTACTCTCTCCAGTTCATTCCCCACCAAGTTGGACAGGCTTGGGATCTCGAACGACTTAGGCCAAGGACGTGAAGGAAGCTCGTTTAGCAAAAACCGAGCTGCAAGGAACATGTAGCCGTTTCAGATGTGAAAACAATGATCCTGCTGAAGGTGTGGATCTCACTTACTCTTTTAGCTGTTGTCAAGCACACGAGGAAAAGAGTTTTTAATGTGAGGTCCTAAAAAGAGGCTGATTGGAGAGGTTCAAATCTTGATGACATAAGGAACCTTAGGACCACGTCTAGATTCCAGCCTGGAGTGGACAACCGACGTTCCTTTGAGGTCTCAAAAGACCTAGGGAGGTCCTGTAGATCTTTGTTGGTGGAAAGATCCAAGCCTCTGTGGCGGAAAACCGCTGCCAACATACTTCTGTAACCCTTGATCGTAGGAGCTGAAAGGGATCTTACTTTCCTTAGATATAACAGGAAGTCAGCAATCTGGGTTACAGTGGTACTGGTTGAGGAAACTGCATTGGTCTTGTACCAGCTACGGAAGACTTCCCCTTGAGACTGATAGATTCTGAGAGTGGATGTTCTCCTTGCTTTGGCAATCGCTCTGGCTGCCTCCTTCGAAAAGCCCCTAGCTCTTGAGAGTCTTTCGAAAGTCTGAAGGCAGTCAGACGAAGAGCGTGGAGGTTTGGGTGTACCTTCTTTACGTGAGGTAGACGTAGAAGGTTCACTCCTAGAGGAAGAGTCCTGGGAATGTCGACCAGCCATTGCAGTACCTCTAAGAACCATTCTCTCGCGGGCCAGAGCGGAGCCAACCAACGTCAGCCGTGTCCCTTTGCGAGAGGAGAACTTCTGAAGTACCCTGTTGACAATCTTGAAGGGCGGGAATGCATACAGGTCGAGATGGAACCAATCCAGCAGAAAAGCATCCACGTGAACTGCTGCTGGGTCTGGAATCGGAGAACAATACAACAGGAGTCTCTAGGTTATCGAGGTAGCGAACAGATCTATGGTTGGCTTCTTCTTCTTCTTTAGATTGCCCGGAGCTTCTCTCCAGACAGGGGCTTTTTGACGGTGCGTCTAGCCCCTAAATGGTTGGCTGACCCCACAGGGCCCAAAGTCTGCTGCAAACATTCTTGTGAAGGGTCCACTCTGTGGGGATGACCTGACCCTTCCGGCTGAGGTGATCTGCCATGACATTCATACCGCCCTGAATAAACCTCGTTACCAGCGTGAGCTTTCGATCTTAAGTCCAGATGAGGAGGTCCCTTGGGATCTAGAACAACTTCACGAAAGAGTCCCTCCCTGCTTGAAGATGTAAGCCAGGGCTGTGGTCTTGTCAGAGTCCACCTCCACCACTTTGTTAAGCTGGAGGGACTTGAAGTTTATCAAGGCCAGAAGAACCGCCAACAACTCCTTGCAATTGATGTGAAGTGTCCTTTGTTCCTGATTCCATGTTCCCGAGCATTCCTGTCCGTCCAAAGTCGCACCCCAGCCCGTGTCTGATGCGTCCGAGAGGAGAAGGCGGTCGGGTTTCTGAACAGCCAAAGATAGACTTCCTTGAGAAGAAAGCTGTTCTTACACCACGCGAGAGAAGACCTCCTCTCTTCGGAAACAGGAACTGAGACCGTCTCTAGCGTTATGTCCTTTATCCAGTGAGCAGCTAGATGAAACTGAAGGGGGGGAGGTGGAGTCTCCCTAACACGATGAACAGGGCCAGCGATGAAAGTGTCCCTGTTAGACTCATCCACTACCTGACTGAGCATCGGTTCCTTCTCAGCATGCTCTGGATGCATTCTAGGGCTTGGAAGATCCTTGGGGCCGATGGAAAAGCCCGAAAAGCTCGACTCTGTGAAGATCCATACCCAGGGAGACAATGGTCTGGGATGGGACGAGCTGAGACTCCTCAAAATTGACCAGGAGGCCCAGTTCCTTGGTCAGATCCATAGTCCATCTGAGAATCTCCAGACAGCGACGACTTGTGGGAGCTCTTAAAAGCCAGTCGTCTGACGGAGCCGGACACAAGATCATGGTACTGCTGCACAGTCTGTGAACTGTCAACCATGGGGAAGCGAGGAAGTACAGTGACAACCCGAAGTGTCTAGACTGTCTGGGTCGTACAGACAACTCCTTATCGGGTTGCTGAGGTTGCCGCACTGCGTCACAACAAGTCACTTCTGCTGGTTGTTGAACGTCTTCCCAGTGACACACTGACTCCGTAAACAAAAAAATCCTCTAACAAGGACTAAGCTTGGACTGCATGTCTTGCAACACAGCTCAAGGTCTATGGGAGCAGGTGTGGTAACAGACGGGGTTAGCGACTGAAGTGGAACCATTACCTTCCCTGGGAGCATGTTATGCTTAAATAAAAGTCCATAGGAGGCTACGCAGCTAAAGGCTCCTCTCCAAATGACAGAGTCCTCAAGGGAATATCAGAAGGAGGGAGAAAAGCACTTTCTCATCTACAGGGACCATATCCGAGAAAAGCTAAGTTCTCTCAGTGAGGGTTTCACTGGTGCAAAAGCAGCAGACTAGAAGGCAACGTTATGAAACTGCTTGACAGTCTAGTGAGTTGGCAACAACCAAAGAAGTGTGACTGAGAAGCATGCGGTAAGGTATGCAGAGCATGCTGTATGCAGAGCATGCTGTATGCAGAGCATGCTGTATGCAGAGCATGCTGTATGTAGAGCATGCTGTAAGGTAAGCAGAGCGTGTTGCATGGCGTGTAACATTTCTCAGAAATTCCATGACCAGTGCTAGAGTGAGTAATATCGCATTACCGTCCATTGAAAGTGCACGTGCCGAGGGAATTGATTTAGACTGTTTTGTTGATGAATTTGATAGCCGGCATGATAATCGTAGAATTAAGCTACACTAAATGTACTATAATCTACTTCACCTCAGGAAAGGGAAACTCGCCCTGTTGGCAACACTGCATTACTTCATGCATGCTTGCATGGGGTTTAATATCAACATAATATTACCTTACATTCATAACTCATGATTCATTTTTATTTAGAAGATATTTTTGCCATATTTTGCGATTTGTTAAAAATATATTGCAAGGAATACATATATATTTTTATATAAGTAATACAAATAACCTCCATTATCATAATGTTTGTGTAGGCATACATGTATATGATTACAAATGCAAGTTATGAAAGTAATGAGGTGTTATTATTGTCATTTGTTATTCCCAAGTTGAATGGGAAGAAGCTCAAGTTGAGGAAAAAATGGCAGATGCATGTGTTGAGGTGGCTGACTCATAGCATGAGATTGCTGCCTCAAGAGTTGCGCTTGCTGTAAGGGTTGCGGATGCGCAGTAGCAGGTTCCTGAGGAACGAGTTAAGGTTCCTGAGGTGTGAGCTGCGAGAGTTGAGGTAGCGGCTGCGCAGAACGCAGTTCTTGTCTCGCGAGTTGAGGTTCCTGAGGTGCTAGCCTAAGGAGTTGAGACTCTTGCCTTGAGGAGGGTTGAGGTCGCTGCAGCGAGTGCTGAGGTGGCTGCCTCATTGATGGAAGAGGTTGTCGTACCTCAAGAGATTGTTGCCTCGCTGGTGGAACCGCAAGCGGAAGCGGAGGAAGTAAGGCATAAGACTCCTGCTCCCATTGCTGAGGTTGCCTTAAGGAAGGTTAAGGTTGCTGCACAACGCTGGTAACTGGCAACTCAGAACGCGGTAAGGTAGCCTGAGGAACCTCAACTTCGTACGCCTGGCAGACTGGACTGCGGTGAGGCGGAGCTCTCGCAGGAGGAGGCGGAGGTTGCTGCACACCGCTGGTAACTGGCAACTCGGAACGCGGTAAGGTAGCCTGAGGAACCTCAACTTCGTACGCCTGGCAGACTGGACTGCGGAGAGGCGGAGCGTTCGCAGGAGGAGGTGTAACCTTCTCAGCCTGAAACTCACGCATTAAGACCGCAAGCTGCGACTGCATGGACTGCAGCAAAGTCGTCTTGGGATCAACAGACGATAAGGTCTGTTGAGGCAAAGCCTTAATAGAAGATGAGGTCTGTTAAGGCATCGCCTTACCTCTCTTAGGAGGTGTGCAGTCACCTGATGACTGAGGAGAGTCAGAGCTAACCCAATGACTGCATCCGGGTTGTTGAACTCTAACTTCGTACGTCTGGCATAGGTCTGGACTTTACGTTTAAGAGGTCTTGAGACCTGAGACCAGCGTTTTCTCCCCGAAATTTCTTCTGCAGACGAGCAAAATAAGGGCTCAATCGTCTGCGGGTGGGAGTGACGGTCTCTGTAAGACACGCCCGCAACCACCGAGGATACTTCTGTGCGCCGATCAAGGCCTGCCGAACCCTTTGCCCTTCGACATTGCTTCTCCCCTGGGCTTGGGAGCTTGCAAGAGGTCCCGGACTGGGAGGACGACTGGCACGCACAGAAGTACACTCACGCACAACACTGACACACTTTGCGCTAATCACTTATCACTTTTGATTTTCTGTTTGCACTTATTTCACTGAACTCGAAACTTTAAGTGGTTTGTACCTGAAACACGCAATTCTATCCTTTCTCAAAAGTTAGTAATTGCGAAAACAGAATTACAATGTAACAGAAAAATCTAATGAAAGATAAATAATTCAGTGGCTGGAAAGAGACTAAACACTAGATCAAATAAACTACGTTTAAAATCTCTCACCGCATAAAGCTTGAGAACAAGAAAAAACTCTAGAAACGTTTACTTTCTTCCCCTAAAGAGACTAGGGAGAAGAGCAAAAACGATAACAACGTTACTCGCTTGAACGAAACGTTTATCCTCCTCTTTCTCCCTCCGTCTCTATCTCTCTCTCTCTCTCTCTCTCTCTTGACTTAGAACCTGAGAGAAGAGCCCAATCATATATATCGTTAAAACATATTATTGTTAAAGGAAAAAACTGAAATATTTCCCAAAATGAAAAGTTCCTTTATTAGAATTAAAACCATTAAGTTAAGAAAGAATGAACAAAACGCTAGACACGGTTACTCTTACTGCAACGTGACACCGTGAAAATTCTCTCTCTATCGTAACGATAGAGCGCAAGTTGAACGTTCTGAACGTCAACAACTGCAGAGACAAAACAAAACGTAAGTTCAACTTTGAAAACAGTACGAGACTATCAAAGAAATTCTTTCAAAAACATTAAAATAGCATAATATGTTAACAGGTAAAACCGAAATGACGGGCTCAATGTTAATTAACTTCGGTACCAAGAAAAGACCGCCTACTATTAGGAAAGGTCGAATATAAACAAATATAAAAATTAATTTTAATAAGTTTATAATAAAAGGAAGTTAATCGAAGAGGCCTATAACAGGCGGAGAGATATAAAATAAATCTATAACTTTTGTTAAGCAAAAATAAGAAAGAGAGTCTATACTCTCTTAGACACCAACACTTCCGTCTAAGGGAAGGGTCGGCCATTTAAAGGTGAAAGAGAGTTCATACTCTCTTCGTCACCATAATTAATCAAATTAATTCCAAAAGTTAGTTAAGCTAATAATAAAACTTCCTGAATAGCGAAAGCTGAAATCTTAGAGCAATACTTCACCAAAAACCGTGAACAAGACTCCAAAATTATAAGCGTATCCATGAACGTCTTGCCGGAAGCACGACAGAGGAAAAATTGAAGTGGTGTCAACAAGAAGTACTGCAGTACCTGGCCACAGGTGGCGCTTGTGAGTACACCCCCCTCTTGTATAGCGATCGCTGGCGTATCCCTTCCGTAGAATTCTGTCGGGCAACGGAGTTGACAGCTACATGATTATCGGGTAAGTTTAATATTGAAAAGTAGGTGATTATAGAGTAAGTGTTCATGTATATCCAATGTCAAATCTCGTATATAGCTTGAGGGTAGGTCCCCTGCCTCATAATGAAGGGGTTAAGGCAATGGTTTGCCTGATTTTTTTCATTTCCCTTCTGAAAATGGATTAAAGCATTTCATCAGAAACCCATTTTCTTTGTACAGCATTATTTTGGGCTGAAATTCGTTCATTAAGAGGAAGTGTCCCTAATTTGTTTTGTGGGATTAGGGTTCTTAATTGCCCTATGACCAAAAATGTAATATCATTCCGTTTGAAATTTAGTCAAATTGACTTAAAGAATTTTATCCAAATCTAATAAAAGGCTTCAAAATGAAGGTACCTACTGTACTATTAGAGTAACTACATACCTTTTAAAAATTTTAGAAATCTCTTTGGAAAGAATTAACACTTGACTTACGAAACACATCAACAAATGGCGGAAAACATAACTAAACTTAACAAAACACATTAACAAATGACAGCAAACTCCTTTGCAAAGCACTTGATCATTCTTTTTGCTTTTTTTTTTCATTTTAAATATTATTCTCTTACGCTTTGCACTTTCTAAATTTCATCAATTTCTTCTTCACTTCCACTTCTCCATATTTTTGGTTTCACTTTGACCTTCCCTTTGGCTTACTAATAGCCTCTCTGTAAAATAAATGATCCAAGGAAACTTGTTTCTGCCTACTTTTTAAAATTTTCCTGAAATGGCTCGGGCAATTGTCATTAAATTGTGCAAGACGCCGATCTGAAGATAGTATCTCCTTAATTTCTGCTGCTGTTGTAGTCTTGTCTCTATCATCCTCCTCACTGTCACAGAACTGTTCCTGAAAGACATTCAGTTGCATGGCCTGCAACTCCTTCAGGTCGTCCGTCGTAAGCTCCTCTTGGTGCTCCTCGAGAAGCTCACTTTCATGTTAAGTGGAAGTTAGAAAACCTTGATAAGGGATATTCTTGGAGGATATCTTTGAGGCCGGTAGGGTGTGATGGTGCATTGTCCAACACTGGCAGACATTTCAGAGAGGTGGTTTTCTACCAGATAATTTTTAACAGTCGGACTGAACTGAGGTTTACCCACCCAACGAAAAATTGTCTTTACCTAGGCTTACCTGTCCTTCATAGGCTTATACCTGGGCAGCTTCTTGTCCCCACAATATAGGTCTGACGAGGCATTCTTTTTCCAAAAGATTCCAGTTTTGTCATAGTTAGACTTATTGGGGAATGTAGCCTTCCTGGAGAGTAAACTTGTTGAATATCTTATAAAAGGCTTCAGTCACTTTTCGTGTCCAAGCTGGCAGCCTCCCCGTGCTACACCACTGAATGAATGCAAGTCCGTCTACTGAATTTTTTAAACCATCCGTGTGAAGCCTTGAACTCTGGGGGTGCCTGCTGTGATGTCCCTTCTCCTGCGTCGTCTTTGGTCTGAGCATGCACGAGTTCACCAAAAATGGCACTGGCCCTGTGGCAGATTACTGTCTTGGTGATTGTGTCTCCAGCGATTTCTCTCATCATGGACGTAGCTCCTCTTACTAGAAGGACAGTCACGCCCTTAGAAGGTGTTGCTTTGATGGCTTTCTTCTGCTTAAGGATGGTGCTTATCATAGACGGATTTTGGCCATACTCCTTAGCATTCTTGCTCAACTGCAAGAGACCCTCATACTAATAATCTCCAGCTTTGTCTCCATAGAAAGCATCTTCTTCTCTCCTTGAACATCAGCAAATTTCTTGAAACTCCACTGGCTATAGAATTACGGGTTGATTAAAGCAACATGAAAGCTATAAGTAAGAAATCAAAATCGCCAACACTAATTCAATCTGAATGATGGTGAGTGCCAAAATGAAATGGTCGAGGGACGCCGGCAGATGCATGATGGGAAAGATGCGGAGCAATAGGAGAGCAGGACGATGGTGGCGAGTTTAAGGCCGAACAAACGTGCGACGTACGAATTTAAAATTTTCGGTGGCCGTGCGAATTTAGTTTCACATGCTAAATATTTTTTTCGTAACAGGCGATAAAATCTTCATATGTACATACATACATACATGTACCATGGCACTTCCCCCAATTTTGGGGGGTAGCCGACATCAACAAAGAAACAAAAACAAAAAGGGGACCTCTACTCTCTACGTTCCTCCCAGCCTAACTAGGGACTCAACCGAGTTCAGCTGGTACTGCTAGGCTGTCACAGCCCACCCTCCCACATTATCCACCACAGATGAAGTTTCATAATGCTGAATCCCCTACTGCTGCTACCTCCGCGGTCATCTAAGGCATCGGAGGCAGCAGCAGGGCCTACTGGAACTGCGTCACAATCGCTCGCCATTCATTCCTATTTCTAGCACGCTCTCTTGCCTCGCTCACATCTATCCTCCTATCACCCAGAGCTTCCTTCACTCCATCCATCCACCCAAACCTTGGCCTTCCTCTAGTACTTCTCCCATCAACTCTTGCATTCATCACCTTCTTTAGCAGACATCCATTTTCCATTCTCTCAACATGGCCAAACCACCTCGACACATTCATATCCACACTAGCTGCTAACTCATTTCTTACACAAGTTCTCACTCTCACCACTTCGTTCCTAACCCTATCTACTCGAGATACACCAGCCATACTCCTTAGACACTTCATCTCGAACACATTCAATTTCTGTGTCTCCATCACTTTCATTCCCCACAACTCCGATCCATACATCACAGTTGGTACAATCACTTTCTCATATAGAACTCTCTCTACATTCATGCCCAACCCTCTATTTTTTACTACTCCCTTAACTGCCCCCAACACATTGCAACCTTCATTCACTCTCTGACGTACATCTGCTTCCACTCCACCATTTGCTGCAACAACAGACCCCAAGTACTTAAACTGATCCACCTCCTCAAGTAACTCTCCATTCAACATGACATTCAACCTTGCACCACCTTCCCTTCTCGTACATCTCATAACCTTACTCTTACCCACATTAACTCTCAACTTCCTTCTCTCACACACACTTCCAAATTCTGTCACTAATCGTCCAAGCTTCTCTTCTGTGTCTGCAACCAGTACAGTATCATCTGCAAACAACAACTGATTTCCCTCCCATTCATGGTCATTCTCGTCTACCAGTTTTAATCCTCGTCCAAGCACTCGAGCATTCACCTCTCTCACCACTCCATCAACATACAAGTTAAACAACCACGGCGACATCACACATCCCTGTCTCGGCCCCACTCTCACCGGAAACCAATCACTCACTTCATTTCCTATCCTAACACATGGTTTACTACCTTTGTAGAAACTTTTCACTGCTTGCTACAACCTTCCACCAACTCCATATAACCTCATCACATTCCACATTGCTTCCCTATCAACTCTATCTTACGCTTTCTCCAGATCCATAAACGCAACATACACCTCCTTACCTTTTGCTAAATATTTCTCGCATATCTGCCTAACTGTAAAAATCTGATTCATACAACCCCTACCTCTTCTAAACCACCCTGTATTTCTAAGATTGCATTCTCTGTTTTATCCTTGATCCTATTAATCAATACTCTACCATACACTTTTCCAACTACGCTTAACAAACTAATACCTCTTGAATTACAACACTCATGCACATCTCCCTTACCCTTATATAGTGGTACAATACATGCACAAACCCAATCTAATGGTACCATTGACAACACAAAACACATATTAAACAATCTCAACAACCATTCAAGTACAGTCACAGTCCTTCAACACCTCAGCTCTCACACCATCCATACCAGATGCTTTTCCTACTCTCGTTTCATCTTGTCCTCTCCTCACTTCATCTATTGTAATCTCTCTCTCATTCTCATCTCCCATCACTGGCACCTCAACACCTGCAACAGCAATTATATATCTGCCTCCCTATTATCCTCAACATTCAGTAAACTTTCAAAATATTCCGCCCATCTTTTCCTTGCCTCCTCTCCTTTTAACAACCTTCCATTTCCATCTTTCACTGTCTCTTCCATTCTTGAGCCAGCCTTCCTTACTCTCTTCACTTCTTTCCAAAACTACTACTTATTCTGTTCATATGAATGACCTAATCCCTGACCACACCTCAGGTCAGCGTACCTTGCGCTTTACTTCCACATTTTTCTCTTTATATTTTTCATCCTTTTCTATACTATTACTCTGCAGCCATTCTTCAAAAGCCCTCTTTTCTCTTCTTCATATGTAGTTTCATAAAATTGTTTCGTAATACATAATAAAATTACAGAATTATAAACTAACGCACCGCTCTTTTACGTAGTTTAAATTGTATGTAAGCAAAGTAGGTGCCGACCTGAAAAGTTTCGGGAACCACTGGTTTAAAGTAATCTAGACCAGGTTTGTAATTCTTGACCATGGTATATAGTTTTTGATTAATTTTACTCTTTCCTTTGCTGGCATCCCATATCCAGCAGTGTGGGGAATTAACAATATGAACATATGGGAGATTCATATAAATATAATTTATTTCAATGATAAAATTTCTTATTTATATACTTACCTGTCATATACATACCCACCCATCCTCCTCACTGCCTATTATTATCAAGAGGATAGGGATAATTCTGTTTTTAAAAGTGAAGAGATAGATGGTTGTCATTTCCCCAACACTAGAATGTTTTCCTTTACTAGGGTCATGTGTATTGAAGAGAAAGAAAATGGGGAAAATGTTGAAATAATCTTGCGGGTAAATTTCTAATAAACTGAGCTGGAGAGAGGCAATATGAACATCAGGCATATAAAAATCAAGTTTTGTTAAAATTGTATTTTGTCTTAATTGTTATTGGAGGATTAGTTCATAGTAATATTAGTTATCATAAGGAGAATTTTCTTCGGAACTATAATATACTGTTGCATCTGTATTTTATATCTTTATTTACAGAGTGGTGTGGATTTCATTGTAAGTCCAGCTGGTTCAACGAATGACCGTATTGTAATTGAAGCTTGTGATGAACACAACATTGTGTTGGTTCACTCCAACCTCAGGCTTTTCCATCACTGAAAATACATATGAAGGCAAAGGTTGTATGAGTTTTTGTATTTGAAATTTTTTCACTCACTAATTAAATAGTTTAATATCCAGATTGAATTTAAAATTCCTTGTAAGCACTGCGTACAATATAGCATATGCAAAATAAGGTTATTAAAAGCCAAAGCATGGTACGAACATTTATATTTAATGCAGTAAACATAGTAAGTGGTCTGTCTACTGTGTCTTCAATTATCCATGAATTGTTCGATGAGTAAGCATCCATAAAAACCTGGAGGAAAAAAAAAATGGTCCCCTTTGGCGACTGATCACAACCAGGCAAATTCTTTGAGGCGATGCTGGGTTTATCTTTTCTTTTAGTATATGGCAGTGAAAAATTTGTAAAATGAAGCAATACCAGTTGGGAAATGGTACATTGAAGACACAGCAGTGTATTCCAGACCACAGTTCTTGTATAACACAGCATGAAGACTTGCTCCAGATGAAATTCACAAGAGGCTTGCCACGCACAAAAGAGCTACTAGTCATGGCTACAAGTCTTTGCAAAATGAGAACAGTCCGGTTTGTGACTTGCTCGTGAATACAAAATTACGCATATTCAAAAAATGCAAAAGTCATGTAAAACTTTGCTACAGGTCATCCTACTTATTGTCGTGTTTCCAAACCCCAAAATGTGAAATGCACAATACTGTATATTGTACGTATTTTAAATGGTCAATACTCACATTCTCATAGAGAGATTTGTTTAAGCTATCAGCTAGAGAGAAATAAGGGGGCCAAAAATATATTCTATACCTCAATAATCAATAGAAAATAGGGCTTGCATGCAGTCTTCGTATTTTAATAAATTTTTAATAAATGATAACTTTGATATTCAATACACTCTCGGTAGCTCTTGCCTAATATGGGACAGGTACAATGGACACACACCTCATACAAATGATCATTAATAAAGATTTGTGCACCTGATGGACTACTACAGTGTCATGCAATCTCCTTTGCCTGAGGAGAATGTTATAAATTATTAGTACTGAAGTAATCGCATCAGGTACAGTGTGACTTGAGCTCACACTACAACTTTTCCATTTGAATATAAAATGGACATCTTAAAGAAAAAGTTTTCCACTTTGCACAATTACCATTAAATCATGTACTATGGAGAAAAAGATGGGTCAAACACACAGCAAGACAGCTATATGGTATTTACAAAAAGCAGCCACTGTTACAAAAAATGCTTTCCTACTGCAACAGGAGTCCTAGCTTCTATTGGTAAACATAACCAGGAAAAGTAGTCAATGGGTAGGGGAAAAGTGCTGCTGGATAAACACATCATGAAGTGAGCCTTATATTTACAAAAACTGGAAAGAAGGACAGGGAGGGGAAAAACTTGACTTTTGTAACTGCCGGAGACTCATTCTGAACACATTTATTTGGTGGATCTCGACCAGCTGATTTTTTTCCTTGTCTTACAAATTCAATACAATTTTATCCTAAAAGCAAGTAAAATGTAGTACACCATGCACAGGTTTAATTTGACCAGCGTAAATTTGCAAAAGTGGTAAAAAAAGCCTGATCAGGACCCACGAGCAAAGGGTAGGTGAGTTCTCCATACGACTTAGCCTAAATGACACTATCACTGAAGATAACAAAAAGCAGTTGCCTGACTTATTTATTATAGCTTGGGGTAAGCATCTACAGTATTTACAGCATTGAGGCTTAAAACTTACAACACAGTCTGGTAGCCTTCACACACAGTTACACCGGAAATACTGATCACTGATTTAAGAAACATAGTACTGTAAATCCAATATAGCAATCTTCACATGAAAACACTGAAATTTCCTTCAATGAAATGCAGGAAACTGCTCTTGAATAACACCTAATACAATATTAAGAAATAACTGTCCATAGCATCATTGCTGCTTGTACTAGTAATTTAATCCATATGAATGGCACATTTTGATGTGGAACAACTTCAATATTGTGTAGCTAACCCTGTTTTGATGAAAGTTCACTTTTATATTAGTATAAATATTCCAAATAGCATCTTGCTTGACCACTGACTGAAATACGCTTTAAATGATACTGAAGAGAGAAACTTTATGTTCTGAGCGTTGATCCAGGGCTGGTGGGGGACTTGTGGGTGTGTGAAGCATGGGTTCCAGCTCCGGGGGTGTGTTGTCTGGGACCCCACGGGCCACTCCGTTGGTATGGATAAAGCAACTACTGATGCTGTGGACCGTCGTGGTGGGCGGCGGCCTACCTGGTAAACCTCATTCAATACGGGTCTTGTAGGAATTCTTCCAGATGGCAGCCAAGACCACTGTGGAATGGAAGCGATGGAAGATGGCAAGGGGTAAAGTGCATCGCAACAGAATGGTCCAGGGTAACTCGCCAAAGAACTCCAACTGTAAGAGAAAAATTAAATTTAAGGGTTTCAAATTAATTTTAAGATAGTAAAAAAAATACAGCACACATTTAAAACTATGTGCAAACTAATGTTTGCTGTGAATTGTATAATTAGAATTTTCTTAGTGTATCCTACCTCCCTATATAAAAAGGGACTTAAATAGTGAGAGACTCCTTTCAGGAAGCATAGCATCCCTCTTATCTTACTTACCTTTTTCAGCAAAGAACATTACATGTAAACAATAATTTTTCCAGCATTTCTTTAATTTGGATAGTCTTGCTCAATTTTGGGACACCAGATAGCTTTCATAATGAAATATATAAGGAAATTCAAGAAATATATTAAAGGAAATTCAAGAAATAAAACAAAGTTGAAATAACATGAACAAAATAATCAAGGATTAGAAAAAAAGTTCCTACACTTGTGCAAACCTCTCATCCTTTAAAAATAGGTTATATCTTCAGTTGAGCTGTAATAACAGTTTAAATTGTTATAGAGGTAGATAAAAAAAAAAATGGTGAGCCAACCTGCCTATCAAAGACTTACTTTTATCTTCAGCTGAAGCTAGTATGCATGTGCCATGGCCACCAATCCTTGATGCTTTGATCTTTTCTTTATCTTTCAGAAAGTAAGTGGGTTGATTGATTTCATAATGGCTGTGAAAGGAGTTTCACTCTTTCTGGGAAAGGAGACGGCTGCAACCAGTTTATGGCTTGACCGGCTGTAGGCCTGCACTGTTTACGCCTCACGTAGGGAGTCTGATTTTTTACTATCATCCCACCTGTGCCGGTACAGATAGTGGCCTACCGTGCACTGCCAGGCGTATGCTTTACAACAGGCTTGGCCTTGGCTATGCCCCAGGTAACTCGGAAGCCATTTAGCTCCCTCCTTTCCTCATTATTCATGCAGCCTTGCATTTTGTGCATATAATCCTGGCTATGTCAGTAGGGAGTAAGTGACAAGAGCAAGGTCTCTGATCTACATTGGCAAGTTTTTCAAACTTCGGTGGTGTGTACTGTTCTCCAGTAATTGCTGCACTCCAAGAAGGGTCTGGAAATTCTTCTCCTATTGCTATGCTGACTGCTGCCAACATGTTTGTTCTAGGATAAGATTAGCCAGCTTTAGGTCTTTCAGGTACATGCTCTTGTCTTTGTGAGGGAGCTGGTAGTTAAAGCTACATGGACCTCAGTCTTGCCAGTGCCATCAATGTGATTTCCAGTACCTTCAAAGCCCAAAATGATTATGGCTCAGGGTCCTGTGGTTGTGCTTGCTCCAGTTTCAAGAAACCAGGAAAACGTTCTGGGGATGGTGAGGGCCCCTGTGCATGTCCTCACTCCTTCGCTGTGCCCTTGATCACAGCCTCAGTGTCTGTGTTGTAAGTGCCAGTAAGTGTGCATGCTGCTTCCCTGTGACAGCCTTTTTCTAAGTCCAAGTATTGTAGTCCATGTTGGAGCAACCTGTTTGTTCTATCCCCTTGGGGAAGCTTTGTTGTTGGTGGTCCAGGATTGCCAGTTCGTGGTATAAGAATAGGGATCTTGACAGCACCACCTCTTTTACAGGAAGTGTTCAACACCCAAGTGATCACTGACCCCCTAGGGCTGGTGCAGAGGGCTGGAACCAAGGGCCAGGTATAGTGGGATAAAGGTGCATGGCCCTGTATACAATTTTTGCTGGCTATGTGTTGGAGGACTGCTATCCCCTCTTTCTATAGGATAGGGGAGGTGGAGAACACCCAGATGGTCTTAACCCTATGCTGCAACACCATGGGCCACTGCACGAAGCTGGGACTGCAGCCCATGTAGCTACCCCAGTAGCCAGGCAAGACAAAAGGTGCATGGTCTCTGTGTACACCTGTCAGCCTTGCGTTGGATATTGGGCATATTCTTGACCTTTTCTATCAGGAAGAAGGACTGTTGCTCCCCCTCTACAGGTTAGGGGAGGTGAACAACAACAAGGTTGTCCCAGTCCAGTGTTACAGCCCCCTTGGGGGTCAGTGCACGAATCCAGGACCGCAGTCCTGGTATACCATAGGTAGGACAAAGGTGCACATCCTTGTGCACCCTCTGTCAGCCATGTTTCAAAGGAGCTTGGATACCCTCTTTCAGCCTTCTTACCTGGATAAGGGAACTGAAACTCCGGTCTCTGTACATGATACTCCTGTACGTGTTGAGATGAAGGCATTTCTCAAGGCAACCGGTGGTTGAGGGGCCGGTATCCTTTGCTCACCTGTACATGGCTGGTGCTCTACATTCACCTTGATCAACAGCGGGAAGAATATCTGATATTTCTCCTGTCTGCTATGATATTTCTTTAGTCTCTACTGTGATCAGTGCCAGAGATCTTTCTCCACGTTGACTATCGTCCTGTTACATCTTTAACCCCTATTGCGTTGGTGGGTCTGTCTTTGGGTCAGAAAACTTGTACTTGTGGGGAGAAAGTAGATATTAGGAGCAACCACCCAGCAAGGTCTTGAGGGTTCTCAAGATTCTCCTGCCAGGAACTTACGGAAGCAGTATACCCAAGTCGGAGTGTTCTTTCATGGATTCCATCACACTTATTTGTTAGTGCCATAGACTTGGGTGAGGCAACCGTAGTGTTGCCTTCAGGTAGAACTTAGTCATTCAGCAGCACTCAGTGCTCCTCAAGAGTTGGATTTTGCTAGTTTGGCCCTGTATTGAGTTGACAATCAGAACTGTTGATCTGAGGATTCTTTTGCTTCCAGTCTGCCAAACAGGATTCTGCTTCCAGCACTCATAAGGCAGAGTAAGATTCTATGAGCCACAATCTGCTGTATCACCACTCTTTTGGTTTATATGTCCGAGAGGCAAGACCACCTTGGCTTCTGAGTCAGGTGGTCATGGTCACTCTACAAGCCGTCTCAATGTCGACATTTTGTCTTTGAAGAAGTACAAGTCTTTTGGTGTAGGGTAGGTAGGCAGTGACTTTCTCAGCACACTTGTCAGCCAACCAGTGGGTAACCTTTAAAACTGCTTACTGGTCGCCCTGTTCCACTGCACAGTCTCCTTCAAGGGCTTTGGTCCTTTGAGGACATCAAGGGCTTTGGTCCTTTGAGGGCATCTCCAGCCATGCCTATGGTATTTGGGATAAAAAAAGGCCGCTGCACCCTTCTCTAGACCCCTAAAAAGGATTGCTTGTGACCTCTGCTCAAAGGGATCCTGTGCAAACACAACCCTTTCAAGGCACCCAACCTAGTTGTGGTAGGAAAGATGGGAGAGGAAGGAGGGGAAATGCTCAAAGTGCTGTTGTCCCTTTCCTGCTGTCATGTGTAGGGGATGCTTGTCATGCCACTGGGTAATCTGATGCATACATGGTTAAACCTTGGTTAGAGTGCTTTCTGGATGGGCACTTATTACATTTTATGAACTGTGGGTGTCCACTCTCGCAGCTGATTGTGTATACCAACAACCCACTTACATCACTGGAAGCCCTGGCCTTGCGAGCAGTGGTGGAAGGGATGTTGGAGAAGTAAGTGCTGTAGTCGTGTTAGGTAAGTCTCTGGGTTTCTACAGTCGACTCTTCCGGATGGAAAAGTTAGCTGGGGGCTGAAGACTGGTCGTCGACCTGTCTCCTCTGAACCTTTTTTTTTCTTTTTTATAAACAAAGTTATTTCCTTCCTGAACTGAGTCCTATCAAAAAATAAAAAAAGGAGACTTCATACCTTTAGTGGATCTGAAGGGTGCGTACTTCAAGATACCCATTCATCGGTTCTTAAATAAATACCTCCACTTCTTCCCTTAGGATATGGTGTATCAATTCTAAACTCTGACTGCTCCCAAAGTATTCATACAGATATTAACACTGGTACCATCATGGGCGCATTAGCACGCAATGCATTTGTTGATGTACCTCCATGATAGCCTTATCCTCGCCGCCTCCATGAGGTACTTGCTACAGGATCAAGATTGACTTCTCTCGATTAAACACGATGGAACTTCAGTAAGGACAACTTTCCCTTGACTAACATGATGAAAGTTTAGTAAGGCCACGTATCATATCAGATAGTTCCTTGGACATCTGAACACTACAAATCTGAATACTTTAACATATGATCACTTAGTAAAGCAATACAGCATATAATGAAGTAATCTACAAGGCATGATATAAAGCAGGTTGCAAAAAGGGTGTTGTCTATACTAATAAAGTCTTGTTTACGATTAAAGTTCTCAACCAAACGTAAAAGAACAATCACTAATGTGTTCCAACTTGTGTGTGTCATGCCTGTTGTTGGTGTCTTTACAGAGTATCTCGAACACCAAAAATACCATCCAAAAGATTTTAAAAGATAATTAAGAATACAGCATAGTCCTTTGAGTAGGTAATACGATAAGGCACAAAAGCTGAACGGCCATTGAATCATAGACGTGGCCCCAAAACCTAAACCCCATGGTAATACCTTGGACCCATGCATTAGCTGTCTATCCCACCTGGCTAGTGAAGCAATTGGAGACCAGGAGCTGAAATGCTGTGCCATGACACTGGGTCCGTGCATTGACCCTAAATCACCGGGCTAACACCACAGGAACAAACACGGGGTCAACTCCATATCCCACTTGGCTACCGGGGGAGTGTGGGAACAGAGAGAGGGTCACAGGTCCAGCTCTGCGCATCACCATTGGGGAAAGGAAATGCAGGATCACAACATCTGTCTTGCTTGGCTACCGAGGTAGCTTGGGGTTCAGTTCCGACTCCGCACACCTGCCTTTGGGGGCTTGAAATGCTGGGGCTCCATCAACATTTCTGCTTTGCTATCAAGGTAGCCTGGAAACCAAACTGACCCAGGGTATTGGGTCCGGCACTGTGCATCAGCCTTAGGGGTGGGGGAGGCTAAGCACAGGACAGCTTGGCATCAATGAAGCAGAGGCTTGAGGCCATGACACAGGTTCACAGCCCTTGCCCTGTAAATTGGCCCCAGGAGGCCTAAATATGGAGCTGTACAAGCAGTCCTACTTGGTTACTGGGGTAGTCAGGCACCCAAGCCTGGCCCCGTGAGGCAGAAACTTAGGAGGCCGTGACGCTGGCCACGTACATCGACCTCAGAGGACCGAAACACAGGGCTGTGGCTCACTCCCGATCCCCTCCTAAGAAAGGCCGAGACAAAAGGGGCTCTTTCCTATGATTACAGGTGACATCCCCTCCATGACTTTTTCATCTTACTTTTTGAGTCGGAGAACGATGAGAAAGAAGAAAGTGCACATTTCTTCCTATTTCCTCCCCTCAGGCTCTGCAAGCAAGGGTGTTGAAGGCTAAGAAACCCAATCAATTATGCTGTCCACAAGAAGAACCACAGGTTACTCCAAGTGGAACCATAGCACTGTCATGGAGAGGGAAACTACACTTACTGGGGAGCAGTAGCACCAAACACCACCCAGGCACAAAGGCTAGGGGGAAGTGAAGGCAGAGGTGACCAAGTCCGGGAATGCATAAGATCCCCCCCCCCCACCTGCCAATGGGGGAACATTTCCTTTGACCCCAGGACCACTCTGGAGGGGTAACCTCCGAATATCTCAAACATTGACATGCCCTTCACTACTGGCATCATCAAGGAGACACTAGCCCTGTGGAGCCTACTTGAAATACCTAAGGAGGCTAGAACCTCTGTAGGTCACACTCGTTGTCAGTGGTAGCTCAAACAAAGAAGTCTCTCCATCCTCTGATCGGATGCAGCGAATAAAGGAAGAAACCCACACGCCACCAGAACCTGGAAATCCTCTAACATAGGTCCAAGAACTCCTTGCTCCTTTCACACACTCCCCAGGGACTGAGTGCATTAGTGTTGAAAACAGATGCATCCAATGAGGGGAAGGTAAAAGTAAACCTCTATTCCTCCCCCTCAATGCATATGCCTGCCACCACAAGGAGGCCACAACCTACACTCGGCACACGGGGTTAATCAAGAAATAAGCCCCTAGCAAGAGCAGAGTGACTGTGGATTGACAGCAGTTTAAAAAAATAAGGATCTACAGCAGTTAAAAAAAAGTAAAGTCCATCTTACCAGAGTAAAGCATCTTGCTTCACATTAGTGTAACAATCAAAATTCAATAGTTGGCTTAAGGAAGAATTGGTACATCCGTACACAAGGTGGTCAAAAACAAGTGGAGAGACTTTGACAGGTAAGTGGGCAGGGCACCTCGCCTTTGCTTACTACCTGTTGCTTAACTACTTGTTGAACAATTCAATGGTTGCCCAGCTTTCGTGCTGAAACATAATATTCCCTATCTAAAGGACGATGGTTTGTATTTGCATAGGAACGAATAAACAATCAATTGGAAGGAGGTAGCTTGTAGAAAATAGAGAAACAGTAATAACTATGTTTAGGGTGATGAAAATCTAATTTAAATATTTTTATCATAAGGTAAGAAATATAAAAATCAATTATAAATTAATGAAATCCTTACAGTGCTTCTACAATTTGTGGCTTAAAGTATAGATATCACACAAATTAATAACAAAAGAATAGCCACATAATCCCAGTACAATACAAAATAATGAATGGGTCTTCATTGTATTAAAACAAATACTTATGAATTCATTAGGCTAAGTAAGGAATTTGTTAATTACCTTATTAACCTTTTTAAGTAAGGAATTTAATTACCTTATTAACCTTTCACGTTTGTTAGAATAAGAAGTTTGTACAGTAAATGAATATCCTATATTAATAATCCTGGACTTCTATCAATCTTGTATGCAAACACTACCACTAAAATGTAAATTAAGGTACTGTACAATGCTGAGTAAAGAGATGTGTTAATTTATTATTTCTGCATCTATTGATGGTAAGTGAGAATGCTCTTAAGCCATGTGAAACCTAAAATATTATGGCCTTATTATAAAGTGAATTAATGCCATACAATACTGAGTAAAGAGATGTGGTGTTAATTTTCTTCATCTAATGATGGTAAGTGAGAATGCTCTTGAGCCATGTGTAACCTATAAAATTATGGTCCTAATACATGCTAGGGAAATTAAACCAAAGTAATGAATCGTGCATGGTAACTCACCTGAACAGGATTAGCTTCCACCTTCTGAGTTTCGAAGGTGTAAATAACCCACATAGTTAAATTGCAGATAAGAAGGAACGTGACGACTTGACGACCAGGCTTGGTTCTTTCATGTTCAGGCAAAGATACCTGGCGCCTCTGAGTATCCTTTATGAATACCATCTGTATTATCACCTGTTGAGCAAATTGTGTGTAATAATAAAAGGTCGATAGTATCAAAATTACAGTATATCTTCATCAGAAGAGATGCAAAAAAAAAAAAAAAAAAAAAGTATTACCTTAAAAGCTACTTGGCTTGCTCTTTAAAAGGTGTTTAGTACAAAGGATCTATGTCCTGCTAGCAACAGAATTTTTCTAAAGTCAATGACAGTATTAAAAATATTACAGTAAAGATCACATAAGTTTTTAAAATAAAAATGTGGGTTACAATGCTATATACTTTAAAAAAGGTAAACCTTGATTACCTGGAGAACAGAGAGGATACCAGTAACCATAACCAGTAAATTAGGTTCTTTGGTGTAGGCTGAGAGAGATCCAGCAACTGATGAAAACACAGCGTAGGCAAAGAGGCCAAATGCAGACACCATTAAAAGAATGTCGTCTAACTCCTCTTCTCGTTCACCATGGAATTTCAACTGGCGGACTCTAGGAATGTGAAAGTAAACATTAATATAAATTTCAATAGGTACCTTCAATTTATTATCAACAATAAAATTTCTTTCAACTGGCAAACTCTAGGAATGTGAAAGTAAATATTAATATAAATTTCAATAGGTACCCTCAATTTATTATCAACAATAAAATTTAAGAGAAAAAATTTAACCAAATTCAGGAATCCGTTAACTTTCTTTTTTGGACATGAAATTACAGAGTACAAACTGTTTATCATCTTACCTTACAAAACCTATGAATATTGCGATGATACTGAAGAACATTATTCCACAATGAGAACAATCAGCAAGGTAAATAGCCAGCATTCTGAGTTCATCTCTGTTTACTAGCACAAAGAAAAGTATGAGACAGATGAGTGATGCCACCAAGACTAAAAGGCCACAGAAAAGCCCCTTGCTAGCTCCAACACAATCGACTCGTGAATGACAACGGCGAGATGCAACAGATATTCCATCACCAGCAACCTCGGGATCATATACAAACCTGGAATGAACAATTTCACTTGGAAAAAAAGAAAAAAATACCAAACTTTAATTATGCCTTCCAAAATATCTTTTATAAGTTTACCTCTTCAAAATGAACAAAATACTGATGTTAGTATTTCTAGAATTATTTTAATGATTTAACATACAAGTAGTAATGATTTAAAACAAAATTGATTATTTATCAAGACCTATCACTCATATGAAGCCCACTTTCATGATCTTCAAATGTTAAAGACACTTTGGCCTTTTCCAGCAGATAGAAAATGTAGCCTACATGGATATAAAAGTACAAAGTAAGCCTTTGTCTTACTTTTTGTTTAATTGGAATGAAGAGAGGTTGAAATCAGTAAGAATGGGTGAAGAGAGCTTTTCATGATCAATATATTTGTCCTTGATAATCAATTTTGTCTTCTAGAAATTTGTAGTTTTCCCCCACAAATACTGCTTGTAACAGAAGGGAATCAAAGGGCAGGGCATTGTATGTATGATTTATAAACTAGGGAAAAATGCATATTTTTTTTTTGGAACTTATTGCAGCACCTTCTTTGTGTGCATTTTCTGTTCAATGGGTAGCTGAGAGGGGCCAAAATATCATTACTTACACTTATTGATTGTTAGTAGGATTAGTGGAAAAATTACTATCACATACCTTTTTTTTTTCTGAAAGTGACAATCAGATAACAGTCCTTTCTATTTCCATTACTTTACTTAATAATTATTTTTAGGAGGAGTCCTTTAATTTGACACTAATTTGGCTCATGCATTGAGAGAGAGAGAGAGAGAGAGAGAGAGAGAGAGAGAGAGAGAGAGAGAGTACTTAATAATTATTTTTAGGAGGAGTCCTTTAATTTGACACTAATTTGGCTCATGCATTGAGAGAGAGAGAGAGAGAGAGAGAGAGAGAGAGAGAGAGAGAGAGAGAGAGAGAGAGAGAGAGAGAGAGAGAGAGAGAGAGAGAGAGAGAGAGAGAGAGAGAGAGAGAGAGAGAGTGTGTGTGTGTGTGTGTCCATAGACCAAATTTAAAATATGGCATGCCTTACATATAAAAATACTAATTATCTTGATTCATCATTAAACACAAAGTCTTCAAACCTTTTGCTAGTACATATCCAAATAAATCATACATTGCGCACTAAAAATTACACCATTTCCATGATTAAATTTAGTAATAAAAGTGAAATTTTTATAATTAAATTCATTTCTAAACTTGCCTGATGTGCAAACTGCTTCTCTCTGAAAGCTGTTTAACTAAATTTTCCCCTAAACTAAAAAACAAAAAATCAAATTTTCTATCCTTTTAATATACTTATGACTAGTAAAGTACAGTAATGAGACCATCTAAAGATTTATTAATGGCATCCACTGATGACTTGTTCAAGCCACATATCCTTTTTCTATAAAGTCTGTGGTTGAATTTTGACTTGTCAGCAGCCCAAGTTGAAATATAGTAAAAACAAAACCATGACTTGCTGCAAACTTTTTTTTTCTTGATCTTCACAACTTTTTGCATGTGATGCCCCATATACAATACACTATATAAAGCCATGATTGCATTTTATAAGAGAGGGCTTGAGATGCTGAAGGGCCAAAAGCTGGTAATTTTTGTGTGCAGGATTTATAAAGAGCTTTTGAGGACTAAAATAGGAATGGAACCCAAGGTTCTAGCAAATACAGTGATTGGTAATAAAATGGTTGGGTTTCAAAGAGAAAGAGGTGATTGCCAATGTGTATGTAATAGTATAGCCAGACAGAGGAAATGAGAAAACATAAAAATGGCAAATACCTACTATTTACCCTGATAGTTTGCATCTCTAAAAATGCCTTCTATGACGGACTCGATAATGAAAACTAGAATAACGATTCGCCAAATTCCTCTATTGATACTACTGTACTTGTCCTCTTTAGTACCATAATCCATATGATTAAAAATTGTCGAAAGTTAAGCGACACCTCCAAAAACCTGCACTTTTAAAGCTTTCCGTATTAAATATAAATTATTGATAGTAATCAGCTATAAGAACTAAAACCAACAGTTAAGATGTAAAATGAAATCAACTATCACCTATTTAGTAAATAACAGGAAAAAAAGAAAATAACAAATTAAGATTAATGAACCTTTGACAATCTATCATTGGAAACACTGTTAAGCTACTGACAGCCCTTCAGAAATTCATTAAATGGCAAGTATTATGTTGTGTATCTACACTTCCAATCTGAATATGCATAAAGCTTTTAGTGCTCTTGCTTTTAGTGCTCTTTATAGAGTATATATAAAAAAAATGTAGTTTCCAAGACGTTCAAAACCCAAATGATGGGTTTTTGGTAAAAGAAAAAAATTTAATACTTTTAACTTGAATCTAAAGAATGAAACATACTTTACAGTAGTACATAACTGAAATTTCTACTCATGGCTGACTATAGGTAACACAGATCTTACTAGGACTGCTGGCATCTTTGATCACCTACTTTCCACAAGAGTTTTAACAGCTAAAATATGTGGTTTTAAGTATTGATTTTGTTTTAACCAGACCTTAAAATTTATGGAATGCACTTCATTACAGCATGTCAAATCTGATGAGGAAAGAAGTCCTATCAATGTGCTTAAGAAAGGTTTTTGATAATATACAATTTTATAATCTTTACAGCCTTCACCTATTTCCATGGACATTTCACGTACACATTTTACATACCTGGCTTTATCAATAAGAAGGATAAAGCTTCAACTAGTCCCTAGCTGATAGGAACCTATATAAATCTAATATAAAAATTATCTTACCAATGAAATGAAGCAATAGAACAATGGCTATTAAGAAAATCAACCCTCTAAATAAAAATCTGAATTTATATTACAGTACTTCACTTGTGCAAATGGTACTCACTTTAGTCAATTTTTAAATAAATTTTTCAGTTCAAGTATACTGTACTTACTATATTTGACTCATTTTTCCTGTTTTGGATGCCATTTTTTTTTTTTTTTAACTTTGAGTGTACTCATTTTTTATCAAGTATTACACAGATTTTGTTCCCTTACCTAATAATTACAGTAAAATATCAAGCAACATTAAGATTATATAATTCAACTAAAAGCATCTGCTTAACGTTGTTTTGAATTACTGTATATTTCTTACACATGTATTTCTGAATATTTAATGTTTGCACTGTATATGGTAAATAATTTTAAAAATAAAGGAATTTTACAGCAAATACTTTATCTCTGCACTCGGCATACCTTGCAAAATGTATCTCAAGCCTGCTAATCATTTCCTACAACGAGTTATAAATAATGTTTTGTCAATTAGAATAAATATAATGTACATCCCAAATATCTATGAAGCATAATACTGAACTGCAAATAATAATTACAGTATCAACCCCATCTTTAATATCCATTATCAGTGACTAACCCTACTATCTAATACATCAGTTTTATTTTTTGCTATTTTTCCTTCATAAAATATTTAATCATGAAATAGGGTAATTCTTTTTGAATCGCCATGTTAAGTGCAGTATTTATAACATGATGGCTGCATTGCTAATAAATTACAATTCTTCCTTGATCAGCTTCAACCTTCATTTGGAAGTTATATGTTAAACCATAAAGTGGCTTGTTATAGAGTGTGATTTTTTATACTGTAAAACCAGACTATAAATTTCAAAAACAAAATACAGCAGTGTTATCTACTAAAATGAACCAAAGTACTGTAAGTTACTATAGCCACTGTACTTTTATAAAACCATTACTAATTTCTATATTACGGAAGTTTGTGGAATGTAATTCTTTCATAAATCATCTCATACTTATTTTCTTTTTCATTTTGGGCTATTGCTGTTTGGCCCCATTAGAGTTTCCTGTCAAGGACAGGAAAGGAAAACTAGTGTTTATAAGAAAATCCTTGGGAGACACATTTTAACTACCTAGTCAAAACTGCCTTCTTATGAACTTGAGTAATAACTAAAATTACTTCCAAGCAAAATTTTTTCTGTAAGACAGTACTATAATTACCTTGGATTGCGACCAATGTGCTTCCACATTATGTAGAGAACTGAAGCTCCAATGAGGGAATACTCCACAATGAATGGATACAGGTATGGAGCAGAATCAGACACTATAGAGCCCATGATTTCAACACGTTCACAGGTACGATTCACAATGTCTTCCTCGGTCATAAGACCAGTAGTATCAGCTGAAAAATAAGTAATATTATAAAACATGTTAATTAATGATTCCCTAAGACAAACATATTTGTGCAGACTAAACTTCATCAATATTATCTCTAGCTGAAACATTAGTTACAATTAAGCATCATGAAAGCTCAGGATAGTATAAAACGTGCCCTGATTAATAATCACAGTACTGCTAAATGTAGCCGATTTTGGCATGCAATATAATAAAGAAAAAAAAAAAATGGGAGGTGGTTTTAACAATTATTCCTCTTTAGTCTAGATTTGGTAAAAGGCACATTATGAAAAAAGCTAAGTCATGCAACATACCCATGCTGCAGAAATAAAAAATAAAAACTGGTGTATTTTCTACAAAACATAAATGCTGTAATTACAGGGCTATACTGTTTACCAGTAGTGTACTATAAAGTTAATATGTTATACCTAAAGACACTTATGGGGTAATCCTTCATTCCAATATAAATCTGCAAGGGCATACATTTAATACATTACAAATCCTGTGTCATAATGGATTTTCAAACTATGAATAAGCAGGACTAGGGTGAAAAGGCCACATTAATTAACATGATGTTTGAAATAATACAGGCGCAAGCTGACAAGAATGCACTTTAGTCCTACGGGCCTACCCTGCTGCAAAGTTTCATTGATTTCCTGCATTTCAACGAATTCGTCCAGATTATAGAGGTACCTGTTGGGGGCCATAAGGCCACGGTTCGCCAATGCTCGACGAATACCCTCTGTCAGTAAGAAGAGAAAGAATCAAACCTATGTATCTATACCACAAGAATGGTTAGTCTAAGTGAAGGCTATTAGACACAAAACACACAAGGAGATTTTCTTTGCAATTAACAAAGCTCTCTAAGAAGGTTAAGAAACATTCTAAAATAAAAGTGTTTGTTCAAGCCTATAAACATTGTAGAATTAAATGTAGAATTATTTAGCAGATGAAAAAATATAAAATGTGGAAGTATATGTAGTGTGCGATGTTTAGCCCAAACTTTATCTGTCCTTGGTCCTTATTAACCCTTCGTTAAACTAGTTACATAACATTAAATTCCAAATAAATATCCATGTACTTAAGATAAATGTTGAACAGATTTAGCATTAGCAAGAAATAAGATATAGGTGTAGCAACTATTAATTGATTACTAGATATCTATTTAAATACTGCTACAACAACGAGAGCTGTTAATAATGAACTACGGTATAAGTACAGTAAAGCACTGCCAGCAAAGAATGTACAATAGATTAGTTTCAAGATCAGCATACCAGGTACAGTATTGAAAGTTAAGGACACTGAATCTGGTAATATTTTCCTTTAACTTAGTTTAAATTAGTAGTTTTTAATATTAACTTTTTTCTAGTTCTTTACCCAAACAAAATATTGAGTACCGTTGTCAGATATAAACTTTGTTTCATCACAACCCACTACTAACATTTTAAAATATTTGTGGTCTTTGATAAGCTTTTGTAAAAATAAAAAAAGATCACTAGTACAGTGTACTGAAGAATGGTATACATAACAATAAGATACAAAGGTAACTTTCAATCACCCACCTACTATATATCATTGGTTGTTTTATATATATATATATATATATATATATATATATATATATATATATATATATTATATATATATACTGTATATAAAACAAGCAATGATATATAGTAGGTAGGTGATTGATAGTTGCTTTTGTATCTTATTATGTATATCATTCTTCAGTATACTATATTAATGATCTTTATATATATATATATATATATATATATATATATATATATATATATATGCGTGTGTATATATATGTATGTATGTATGTATGTATATATATATATATATATATATATATATATGATGTCATATACACATAGATACATATATATTTATATATATATATATATATATATATATATATATATATATATATATATATATATATATATATATATATATATATATATATATATATACACAGTATATATACATACATACATATATATATATATATACACACACACATATATATATATATATACACACACACACGCACATACATATATATATATATATATATATATATATATATATATATATATATATATATATATATATACACACACATATATATATATACACACACACATACATATATATATATATATATATATATATATATATATATATATATATATATATATATATATATATATATATAGAACACAAGAAAGCACAGGAACATCTAATCCCCAAACCTAAGATCAAATTTGCTGCCAAATGCAGCCTGGATGCCAATACTGGAGGTGTAAGTCCATAATTTCATGGATGTCACTAATGTTTTTTTTACTTACAACTGTGATGTGGTAAAGTTTAAAATTATTAGGTTTTCTTTTCCACTCGAGGAGGAAAAAGATACTAACCATGTAGAATTTCCCATATACTGTATTTCAAGCTGAAAGGGAACCCTGGTCTAATTTATATTCATCTGATCTGTTAAAACAAGAACTATGGCAGCCTTGCATTCAGGCAGGTCACCCCACATAATTAATTGCCTTATATAAATGGTGATTCCCTGTGTTAGAGAAAGAAGGTATTTCATACCCAATAAGAGACCTGTAAATTTTTCTTTACATACAGAGTCGAACATTTTCTTTCAAAAAGAGTAACACTAGATCTTTGGGTGGATTCATTGAAAGTAAATACTATATTGTAATAGTTATTTATAGAGCCTATGTTTAACCGTATTTGCCTTTAAGGTTCTAGAAGGTACATGGTTGGCAGAGACTTCTTCATGGTATATTAAAAAAAAAAATTCTCATTAACATTTTTAAAGTTGTATGTAATGCAATACCTCACTTTGATGTTAGTTGAAGCCTAATTAAGAACTAACGAAATATTGTTGCTATTTAATTACCAGCCCTAATTATTTCTCACATAAAAGAGTTATTTACTGGTGTATGAGGGATATTACTGAAAAGATACAATATAGTAATGTATTCTTAAGGGTTGACTGAAGGTATGCACATAATGGTCACAAACAACAAAATGGCTGAAAATAAAATTTTCTTGCAGTGTGGTATGTAACATACTGTAACTCAAATAAAATTTTAGAAATAAACTGGAACTTACTTTGAGCTCAAGTAATAATTCTCTCATTTGAGTCGATATCTATTTCAATTGAATTGCCATTTCTATCAAAATCTTCCAGTCCCTCGGTTTTTTTTTCATTTCAATAAAATTACAATATATCATGCAAAAGAAAAATAAATGATAATAGCAATGGTATTTAAAGAAGAAGAAAAACAATTTAAATCACATCCATTTTTCCTTTGTATCTGAATTATGGACTGCATACAATTATATACCCGTTTCTTGAAAGAATTCTATAAAATCCTACCCTTTCATAAATTTCTCAAAACCTGACAAGGAACAACTGCAGTCATATCACAATTGTGAAGTAATTTTCAAAGTTTAAAGGCCGCTCATGAATGGCAGAGGCAAGGGACAGTGACAGTGCCCTATCGACCAGGACAATGCCCTAGAGACTGACCACATATACATATGATCAGTGCCCTAGAAATAAAATAAACAATTTACGCTGCTACACGGAAAGTTCATCAGTATGTAAATTCAAAACATTTGTCCAATTTCATTTATTCTGGTAATAGTATTAGGAAAATGTACCAAGGCAACAACCAAAAACTCATAAGTTGTAGAAGACTGGATAGCATCAAAGAGTACAATAAAGTACTGTAATTGCTTCCACAGGTGTGAAAGCAAGAGATACAATAAAAGTATTGACCAGGTAGTTGTCACTTACGAAAAGAAAACAAGTGTTAAAGTTTTGGGTTACTGGCAGACTCTTGACTAATATTTCAGATATACTGTATATAGGGAGGCAAAAATTTATATTTGCATTAAAATTAAACAGTATATATTTAATGCACTATATTTTACCAAAATAATTTCTTTCCCAATACTGTAGTGTAATTTGTATTTATTGTCTTTCTACATTTTTTTGTCTATCATGTGGAACTTGCATATAAAATATTTGTCTGTTCAAGCAAATCAACACTTCACTAACCTATTGATTACCTCCACCAGCAAAAGCAATGAAAAAAAGACTGAAACGTTTATACCTACCAAGAATCATATAGTCTTCACCCTTTTGTCCTTGTGATACCTTGAACTCGTTTATCTCTTTCAGACTCTCTCGCACAAGAGTTCTAACCCAGACACATAAGTTAGTTGCAACGATATGCATGAGACCAAAGCGAGCCAAGAATTTGAATTTATGGATGTTCAACTGTAAGAATAAAAAAATAATTCATTGCATTGTTAATATTCAGTTTTGTAACCATTCTTATTCTAAACATGATTTTATATCAAACTGCATTGGAACTTTTTATTCCCTTTCCTTCTACATACAAAATACCGTAATACTGTAATAATAACAGCTGTGATAAAGAGTAATGATGTAAGTTCATATATCATAATAAAAAAAGTCCTCTCAATTTAAAATGAAAATTCTAATAAAATTTCCTTCATCATAATTAGACCTCATTGTTTCCACATGTAAAAACAGAATTCGATCTGCAAGAGTCAGTAAGAATTTTCATTAAATGCTTGACAAAAATATCAATAAACAACTATGAGTCCAATACTGTACAGTACTCGGTTAATATACTTACTCTAGCATTCATGAAGATGAAGTACATCTGCATGAAGGTAAATACCAATTGTAACAAAGGATTTACTCCACGCAGGATCTGATAGCAAGGAGAAACTATTGGGATTTCAAAAAAGACACCAAACTCTAGTCCATTGTAGATCATGGTGCCCAAGCCAAATGCTGTAAAGGAGAAAACCATTTAATACTAACTCTATAATCTTGCTAAACTATAAACTTTCTTCAAAGAGGACTAGAGTCCTGAAACAATGTATATTAATTGATATCATGCATCGTTCTTCCTAGGAGGGGAACATCTAAAAGAATCCTTCTGATGACAAAATCCTAACAAGAATATATATAAAAAATAACAATAACATAATATAAAGATAATAGACACATAACTGCATGGAAAAAATGAAACACTTGAATCTTACCATGCTCTGTCTTTCATTTCAAAGGATAACCTTAGGACCACCATATGTGACCCAATTTTCCTTATTTCATTATATACCTATTACTGTACTTACAAAGCATTATGAACATTCACTCAAAGCAAAATATGAAGGAGAAAATTTTACAACTTTTGTTAAATGATCAATATTGTGGTTAATAGAACAAAAAAATACATTCTCAGAGAAAGTGTTGGTAATCCTACCAGTAAATTTTGTGGATTTTACACTTTGGATTAGGAACCACTGCCTTCCTTCTCTGATAACTGTTGGACCTTCTGAAGTACAGCCTGTAACATTTCTACACTGTCTTTATAGGGGTGCAGAAAGATCAGTTGTAAAGGGGAGTTCGTCAAAAAATACAGGACCCCCGAGTTGGCCAGAAAATACAGGACCATTTGTTTAGGAAATGAAAAATCTGCCCCCTACCAGCATATGGGGTTTGGCACTGTCACTAGCAGTATTTACCTTTTCCTGACTTCTAATAGTATCAACATGGCTGAATATCCTAGTTTTCAGACTGATCTTGGAAAAAAAGAATGGGGCCACCTCTGCAGTATTCCATCCACTTGGCTAGGAACACGCCACTTGAGAGGCACCAGATGTCGACTGCTGAAGAATGTAGTTTATTTGACCAGCATGCCCTTGCCATCAGAGAAAATTGGGTTTGTAGAGGAAACCAGCTCTACTATTTTTGCCAGTTTCTATGCTTCTAGAACCAGGCCCAGCAATGGGGTTGACATCAAGACTTGCTTCAGCTACAAACTTCCATTTTACATTTTCCCTCATCTTTACGAGAGAGGTGCCATGTGTGTGCTGTAACTTGGTTCTACAATCTGACATCATTTGGTTTAAAGTTTTAAGAACTCTCACATAGACTTTATTTCTACAATCTACTCATACCGCTCTGCCCACTGACGCATCTATGAGGGCATTTTGTGTAGGATCTGATTTACTAGGACATCTATGAAGGCATTTCTGGGTCGATCTGTGGCGCCGGGTGAAAAGAGTCCTTCTTATATATCTTTTCTGATAAAACCTTCCAATTATACCAGAGAAAGAAAAAAGCATGGAATGCTGAGGTTACTACCCTCGCGCGAGCACCTTTTGGGTGTCGTGTATAAAGCAAAGGCGCGTGAAAACCACTATTCACAGGTTGTCTTCCATTTAGTTAATTCCTTCGTCAAAGGGATGGGCCGATACAAAGGTCCTAGCCAACCACCACCGCCACGACGCGAGCGCCATCTGAACATCATCCTTCTTTTTGGAATACAAAGTGTTGAATTGTTTTGTTGTGCTCTCGGTCTTTTTTATCAATCGTGGATTTATTTTGTCATGTCCGAAGCTCCATCTTCACACTTTCCAATGTTAAGTACCATAGTTTGTTTTGACAGTATTTTATTGTACCGGGCTTTTGTTTTATATCCAGTATAGTCTGTTTTATTATTCCCGTCTGGCCTTTCATGGCGGCCATTGTTTGTTCACTGTTTGGGAATTCATCTTTGTCTGCCCGTTTAGTACTCTGTCACTTAGGTTCTTGGTTAAGTCCCTGGCCTTATGCCTTTAGAACCGTTATTATTTTTATTTTATTTTTTTTGTGTATTTATACTCATGGTACTTTTTGCTAGTAAGTCCAGCCTACGAACGAGATAGCGATTTAGCTTTGTATTTGTTTAGTACCCGCCCCTCCGAGGCGTTCGTCACTCGACTGTGCTATTTATTTTAAATTTTAGCAGATGCTATTCTTCGATCGTAGTGTTATATGGATGTACATTTTTATTTTATACCTTTATAATAGTGTTGCGTGATTTTTAGTCCTGTTTTTGTGTCCAAGAGAGCGAGAGATTGGGGTCCCCGTTTTCTGTTCGCAGTCACGAGTTACCCCTTTCTCTCGTTTTCTTTCTTAGCTCTGGTGGTTGAGCGGGTTTCCCGTTTTCCGTTTTGTGCGTTCAACGGGTTCTCCCTCCCTCACCTCTCCCCCTAGGGGTGGATGATAACTTACGAGTTATTTATTTTTCGTGACTTTTCAATTGTTAGCGTTATTTTGGTCCGTGTTTCGTCCTCTCCCCGTTACGGCTCGGGAGTAGTTTTTGAACGTTTTCCACTCCGCCTTGAGTTCTACTCCGGCTTGAGGGATTCTCAATGACTTTCGTTCTATTGTTATATTTATATATTGTTTACTGCATGGGACGGGCTTCATATTGTTTAGATACGACCCTCCGGTGGCCCTTACTGCGGTCTCAGGCCACGGCCATATCCACAATAGCCATTGTTATTACAATTGTGTTTTTATTCACAATAATTATTCAGGACCTTTCTTCTCCCTCCGGCCTCACCGGAGTTTGTAAATACGCTTTGCTATGATCTAAGCCTTAGTCTTTAGCTGCGGCTTGGCTTTTATATCTTCACAATTGAATTATTAGCCACAATTGAATTATTCAGGGTATCTCATTATCCTCCGGCGTCACCGGAGGTCGCCCATACACTTCACACTTATATTTGCCTTGCCTTTGGCTAAGACGGCATTATTCAGGACATCTCATTACGCTCCGGCTTCACCGGAGGTCGCCCATACACTTAACACTTATATTTGCCTTGCCTTTAGCTAAGGCTGGTGTTTATATTTATTTTAAGGGCATGTCACTGCTTCCCCGACCCTCGCAGGTCGGCAGATTGCTTTAAGTTATTTATCCTTATGTCATTAACAGACATTAGGTAAATTACAAATATACAAACATTTGGATATTATAGTGCCAACAATGGTTTTGGGCGAATAGCGATTTAAACGTTTGCGATTTAGTCTGTTAGTTTGTACTCGCCCCAGGAAGGCTCGATTTAGACTATATCCTTATTTATTGGTTACGTTGTCGTTATTCTTCGTTCTTGGTTATTACAATGACTAAAAATGAAAAAGATAAAGGAAAAAAAATAAAAAAAAAAAAAATAAAAATAAAATAAAAGCAATCAGTTTTTTACTTTCCTTATATTATTGTGTGATGTTAGCTTTTATTATGTAACCTTGTGAGCTGATCCCAGCCTGTGAATAGGATCGCTAACCAAAGTTCAAGGAACATCCAGACTTATGTCCCCTTTGTGTTACAGAAGGTTCGCCTGCATGGTTCCCATCAGGATGATGATGATTCTCTCTGGCCTGCAAGAGAGGCTCTCCGCCCTTGGGTATCGAGGTTGGGAAGGAATGCTCCATCTAGAGGTCCCTATCTCCTCGGAGTGTCCTCTCTAAGGTTGGACGACGACCCCATGGTCGGGCAGGTAGGTGGGGATGAGTTTTGAGCCTTCAGCTTTGCAATTACCTACGTCACCGACCTAGGACCATTAAAGGATCCTGATGTTCATGTTACCCTGCATAAACTGTGACGGCTAAAAGCAACACATTCTAGGGAAAACCAAGGGGCTATGACGCAGCTCTAAGGTATGGTGGTGAGTCAGTGCCGTTCAGGAACTCGGATATAGGTGGTACCATAAATCTGGAGGGCATAGATGTCCTCCCTCTGGGGGACCTAGATTTTACTCCCAGGTACTAGAATTCCCATTCAACGGATTCGTTCGATTGAAAGAGATTGCCTTGGTTAGCTTAGACAAGGTACCGAAGGTAACGGTATTATTTCCTAAAGGGCAGGCCCGATCTGTGTGGACCAGGATGTTGTCAGACTGGGGGGGGGGGTACGATAATTCCAGGCTCTGCCCTTCCAGTTCGACCTACACGTTTGTTGGTCTGATCGGGTCAGTTGTGGGAAGTACGTTCTGTCTGAGACCTCTATCAGACAGGAATCGATAGTCGGTTTCCCACTCGTCATCACAGCCTTCCTCTGGTTCGACGCTTTTGTATCTGACTCCCCATCATCAGGTGGTCTACCTCACTGATTCCCCAGGTACACAGCCCAACTCCGTTGGGATGTTTTGCCTGCATACAGCCCTAGATCCGAACCCTCAGGCTCCTTTCATGGACACCAGAGAGGAAGCTACAGGAGTAGAAGACAGTCCCGCCATCAAGGCGGACCTAGGAAAAAGGGGGCTCGGAGAAGGGAAGGACCTATATTCACTCCCTCACAACGCGGTGGTCCCGGTAGAGGGAAGACTTTACCACTTTCGTGACCATTGGACTCGGTCTGTGGGATCATAGCATAGTCTCTAACGGTTTGAGATGAAAATGGCCTCAAGGTCCTCCTCCTCCGCCAGTGACCTTCTCCCAGAAATCCACTCCCGTCCTGAAAGAGTACACCACAGGGTTACTCAAGAAAAAGCAATCAAACGACTATCTCTCAGGTACGGACCTTACTTCCCCGTGGGACCGTCACCACCTCTGTCGATCTTACCGACCGCTATTAGCTTGCGCCTATAGCTCGAAACTTCTCTTCTTATCTGGGTTTCCACCTAAGCAGGAAAGCCTTTGTGTTCAAGACATGCCCTTCGGCCTCAACATTGATCCCAGGATATTCACGAAACTGGGAGAGGCAGTGTTAGAACAACTCAGGAACCAAGAGATACAGATCATTGCTTATCTGGCCGGTTGGCTCATTTGGGCCCGGCCGGCCATAGAAGGCAACAGAGCTACGAAGGAATTACTTCAATTGCTCGACAACCTGTGATTTCGGGTCAATCTCCAAAAGTCTCGCCTGCGACCATCAGGCCACTTAGAATGGTTAGCCATTCAGTGGGACCTTTCGAAGCACACGTTGTCTCTCCCTTCCAAAAGTAAGAGGAATAGGTTCCAAGATCAAGAATTTCTCAAGCACAAACAGGTGTCCAAAGAGCCTAGAAAGTATCCTCGGCCTTTTCCAATTCACTTCAGTAGCAGATCTCCTAATAAAAGCCAAACTCAAGACATCAATCGATTTTGGAGAAAGAGAGCTACAGTACCTATAAGAAGACAAGGTCTCGAAGATCCCCTCTGTCTGGAAAATGAGACTACGCCCATGGTCCGAACCGAAGAACCTCTCCAAAGCGGTTCCTCTACAATTCCCACCTCCACAAGTGACATTCCATTCAGCCGTGTCTCTAAGTGGATGGGGGGATTTCTCCGAACATCAGATGTTTCAGGTTCTTGGTCACTAGCCATGAAACAGTCCCATATCAATGTTCTCGAAGCCATGGCAGTGTTCTTGACCCTGAAGAGAGAGACTCCTCCGAGGTCGACCCACATCAGAGTAGTGTCAGACAGCACAGACGAGGTACACTACGGAAACAGGGGAGGATCCAAGTCACCCAACCTGAATCAGATCCTGGTCACTTTCTTCACCTGGGCAACAGAAAAGAACTGGTTCCTGTCAGCACCTCACCTAGCGGGAGGCCAGGATGTGAGAACGGGCTCACTATCCAGGACGAGTCCCCTGGAGTCAGAATTTCATTCCGGTGGATACTCAGGCTCGTTCCAGGCATCCAGGTAGATCTATTCACATCTCAGATCAATCACAAACTTCCTTGTTATGTGACCCCAATCCTGGACCCTCGGGCTCATGCCATGGACGCATTACCCCGGGATTGGAACCATTAGAGGAAGATTTCCCTATCTCTCCCAGTGAATCTTCTAAAAACTTTTACACCGACTGCGCTCCTTCCGGGGCGCAGTGGCTTTAGTACCACCTCACTGCCCAAGAACAGTTGGTTTCCTCTCCTCCTCGAGTGGAAACTCCGTCCCATCCGGATCCCGTTCCTCAAACTGACCCGAGTATTCCAAACTCACTGTGTCAGATTACTCAAGGATGGCCAAAACCCTAACTTTGTGGACTACAGGAAGTTGGCAGCTCGTAGAGACGCGAACATTGAACCGGAAAACGATTTCTTCATCGAATCAGACAAAAGGGACTCGACAATTCGCCAATATGATTCGGCCGTTAACCCCCAAAATAGGTGGTCCCCTTGGAAAGTTATTCCTCTTCTCCAAGATACTTCTCTATGTCCGGTTACCACTCTCAGGGCCTTTTTAGCCACGACTGCTACCCGATCGTCTGGCCCCTTGTTTATCAGAGAACAAGGAGGTACCATTCCCATACGTGGTATTAGGCTATAGATCCTATACTTCATTTAACAAGCCAATCCGGGATCATTTCCCCCAGAAGATGGACTTTGATGACCTTATAAAGTTCACGGGTTGGGAATCTCCTATGGTCTTCAAACGCCACTATCTAATGAACTTACAGGCTCTTAAATACCCAACAGTTGCAGCTGGGAGCCTTATCTCTCCCCAGTGATCTTTTGTTCTTCCTTTCATCCAGCTCTTTTCTTCTCCCTCCTACCCGCCACTCGCACCACGACGCCGCTTCCTTGGTGGTTCGTTAGCCCTAAGTTTATTACATATTAGGTTATGTTTGTAACTATTATTGATTACCGTTGTTATAGGGTTGGGATATTCTTAGCCATGTCAGTTTTGTAGCATGTTTCCTCTGATACTCGGAGGCTTCCCTGTTATCATGTTTGTTTACCTTAATTATTTATGATTTTCTTTACATGGTGTTGTTTCTCTCCCCTCATTAAATTAGTTGTTATTGTTGGGCTTGGAAGGCATTCTCTGGTACATTTTCACCCGGCGCCACAGATCGACCCTGAAAAGGGATTTTGACGAAGGAAAAATCTATTTCTGGGGAGAGACCTGTGGCGCCCGGTGAAACCCTTCCCCTTTATTTTACACGATCCCACCCTTTCCTTTCCAAGCCGTCATGACCATTACAGAAGGATGTTGTTCAGATGGCGCTCGCGTCGTGGCGGTGGTGGTTGGCTAGGACCTTTGTATCGGCCCATCCCTTTGACGAAGGAATTAACTAAATGGAAGACAACCTGTGAATAGTGGTTTTCACGCGCCTTTGCTTTATACACGACACCCAAAAGGTGCTCGCGCGAGGGTAGTAACCTCAGCATTCCATGCTTTTTTCTTTCTCTGGTATAATTGGAAGGTTTTATCAGAAAAGATATATAAGAAGGACTCTTTTCACCGGGCGCCACAGGTCTCTCCCCAGAAATAGATTTTTCCTTCGTCAAAATCCCTTTTTGTGTCAAGTCCATCACTGGACTGGGTAGGTCATCAGATTTGTCAGTAGTACAGTACCTGTTCAGCAATTTGAGTAAGTTAATAAGTGTCGTGGTGGCTTATGTGGTAACGTCCCTGACTGATGATCGCCCTACCTGGGATTCAAGTCCAGCTCAAACTTGTTAGTTCCTTTGTTGGCTGCAACCTCACCATCCTTGTGAGCTAATGAGGAGGGGGGGGGTTTGGAGGAGCCTATAGGTCTATCTGCTTTGTCATCACCAGCCATTGCCTGGCCCTCCTTGGTCCTACCTTAGGTGGAGTGGGCTTGGGTGCTGATCATATGTATATATGGTCAGTCTCTAGGGAATTTTCCGGCTTGATAGGGGACTGTCACTGTCCCTTGCCTCTGCCATTCATGAGCAGCCTTTAAACCTATAAAGTGTCTTATCG
The DNA here is from genome assembly GCF_036898095.1 of Palaemon carinicauda. NCBI lineage: Eukaryota > Metazoa > Arthropoda > Malacostraca > Decapoda > Palaemonidae > Palaemon > Palaemon carinicauda. Next base: position 45,402,618 of record NC_090764.1, read on the forward strand.
CTTGGTTGCAAGTACAATAAACTTGTCTGCAGTCCTCATGCTGAATGTCAATTTTTTCACAGAAAATTTCTCTATGAATTTGTTATTGCAATGTAAAGAAAAAAAGACTAGTGTGCTTTTTACCTCTGTACTGGCAGTAAATTTCGACCAAATTGCTCAAGGAATTTGATAAATGCCTTAAGAAAAAATATTTGTTTTCTTATTCAAGAACTAGGTTTTTCCATTTATTTGGTAATTATGCACTTCTTGGTTGAGAGTGAACCTTATAAGCTTTGTGTTTCTTCATGAAAAGCCAATCTCTCACTCTCCTTAATGCAGCAAAAAGCTGACTATGGATTTCTTGACTTTTAATAAAAAAAAATATTAGGACATTAGAGCTCCCAATCTGAACATGTAACAGGTATATCTGATAACCTTACAATTGCAGATAGCCCAATCACTGCAATGGAGTCATAAATAGTTTTATCTAAACAATCTACAAATTCAAGCAATTTCTTCAAAAGAGGCTCCTCATACTTCTTAGTTATGGAAACTAAAGAACGCTTGGTTATGGAAACTAAAGAACAATACAGTATATGACTCCTACAATGGAGTTGATCTCTTATTCTCCCAAGAGTATCTAACCGAGATTATTCCCAGTGAGGAACAAAACTAATCTACAACCAGGTACTGCAGTACTGTACTTGGGTAGTTTGTCAAACCTAAGATCTGTGTAAGAGAAGGCAACGTTGCTGCATCCATCTACAACTTGAATACCTGATCAGACCTTAGATTAGAATTTGCTGGAACAGCTGAAACAATTGGAGAGGAAGAAATCATGTTCTTTTTATACAGAACTGATTTTATCTTAGCTTGCATTGGGGGAGAAAGAAATGGGTTAAAGATCAATCAAGGAGTAGAAACCTGAGAGGTTATATCTTAAATATTGATAGGATGACTAGACTTGAAGAACACCTCTGGGCAGAGCTATTCTTGAATGTATTCTTAAGCTTTTTCAAGTTTGTTCTTCCACACCTATGCCTTCATCTTCTGCTGTTCCAACTCGATATTCTTTCATGGGATGATTTCATTTCAGGGTCTTCTTGGTTATTTGGTTCTTCCAGTAGAACAGTATTCATCATGAATAGTTCTCTTGGCCCTTGCAGGCAACCTTAGTGACACATATGACCACCCTTTTCCTATCGGAGCAGGTTAACTAGGAACTCCTAGATCCAGAGACTTGGGGTCTTAATTTTTCAGAAGGGATATCAATTACTTCTTATTTCACTGCCTCCTCTATCATAGCCTCCAATCCCCTTTTCATCCAATGCCAACGATCCAGCCAAGACATCTGCACTTTCTTCAGATTCAGAAACATCCGAAAAAAGAGGCAATTGAGGAAGTGTTTTCACCATCCATAGGTTTTCATAATCATCTATTCCTAGTGCTGAAATTGCTGGGAGGATGGAGACCAGTTTTGAACATTTCCCAGATTAAAATAATTCACATACATTTATATCTCTTGTTCCAACACATCCCACCATCATTGCAGTGGTCTTTCATTATGCACACTTTGTCTCGGCACACTGTCACTGTGAGTGTGGATGAAATATTTAAAATAAACACAAGCTTTAAAAAACTTGTGTTACATACCTTACTATCTTGTACAAAAAACTGTCAAACAAAAACCCGGAACACCAAATAACAACACAAAATAAGAGCTGCACAAGCTGGTTAAGATGGTAGCACCTACAAGAAGAGAATGACCAACTAGAACCTGGGCAGGAATGTGTCCAGCCAAGATGACACCTAGGAAGGTGGCAGCCTATTAAGGCTGGGGAGTGGTAGGGAAGGGAGCATATTATACCCATAGTGATGGCTTAGATTTTATACTTTGAATTAAGGGATTAAAACTGTATCTTCCAGAAGATGAACAACAATGAACTTCAAGAAAATTCATTGAAATAATTATCTTCCTGTGGTTCTTGAGGCACCATAGGGAGCTCTCAGTTGGCACAATTAAAATGCTACAGAAACAAAGCTAAAGCCTATTCGTATGCATACAGTATAGGCTTAGATCTATCTATCTGTTTTAAGATTAAAATAGTCATTCGGTCCTTGGTTGTGGTATTAAACTTTTGAGAGGTTTAAATTAGGAACCTATTTGTAGGATTGGTTTCAAAGAGTTCACAACTAAAATTCTTTATTATTGTTCTCACTTAAGCTATGAGATTAGGCAAATTACAAGCTCTGTTGGATTGCATACTTTCATCTGATGGGGAAGTGAACTCCTTATCACCTGAGTTTAGATGTCAATTTTGGAGATAATGGGTTGTGCAGTCTCTCAAGGACTTTCCTCTAAAATGCTAAATGGGGAATCCAACACGACATAAATTACCCAAGAAAAATTGTCTCCCCTGCTCTAGGGCTATTGTTGAATAGTCAGATCCCTGGTCAGAGGAGGTGGACAGTCTATGAAAGGGATCCGATACCCTGAATGGAGGACTTCTACCGTACAAGGGCCAGCCCCTCAGTCCTGCCACATTTGCCAAGAGCTTTGTAGGCATTCCCCATTTATGGTAAATTGGGGGACATGCCCTCTCTAGTGTGAGCTTCTACAACCTCGCCCTTTTTGACCGGAGGAATGTCCTCTCCGATGAAAGGTGGGTCTAGGATTCTACCTCCCAGATAGTTGTGCATCCATTGAAGGGAGAAGTCATCTCTGTTGAGAGATTGGCCTAAAAGGTGAGTTCTTGGGTTGTTTCTGTGGAGTGGGCAACCTCGGTGTCACTGCTCTGCTTAACATAGGGCTTTGACCCAACCGATCTACCTTTTCAACCGCTTTCGCCACATCTGAGGACAGGAAAAGGGAGAGGGAGTTGACTAGATCCGAGTTCCTTAGAACTAAAGTGTCTCTAGGGGGACAGCTGCCTAAAAAATCTGGCTAAGACAGCGTCGTGCTTCTTAAGAACATGATTTCCCCAAAGGAAAATGTTATGAAGAAGGAGGACCTCTATGGCTTTAGCACCAGATCTATATAGCTTCTTGAACTGTTTACAAACATGTTTATTCTTTAGGTTCTGTGACACTGTAAAGTGAGAGTGCACTTAAGACCAGTGGTCTAGCTACGAGGAGTTTTGGATACCTGACATAGCTGCTACCTCCATGTTAGCTAGTTCAAGTCCCGAAATCTTGGTGGGGAGATTAGACAGTTTTTCTGAAGGTACTGATGGGACTAGATTAGCCACATCATCATCAATGGGAAGATGACTCTGAAATGCGCCATAGTGAACGTAAAAATGACTCTGGTCTGACAGAGGTAATGGTGGAGGATTCGAAGATCTGCTTGCCTTCAGCAAGTTTTCTGCCGCAGAGAATTGAGTATTCAGAAACTCAAGCGTATGCATAGTCTGATTTGAAAGTGCCACGTCAAACCTAAGTCTGGGGCTTTGAGACTCCGGAAAGGTTGCGTTGATAGCACACCGTCTGTTAGTGGTCTGAGCGAGGGAAGGCTCATCCAAACTCCTCAAATGGCAGATGAGGCTCATAATCTTGATAGTGTGGCTTCAGTACTAGATACAGGAGGCCTCAAGCCGGGTACACCAGCTGAGTTCATACTCGCGTGCACAAGGAGGCTCTTTGGAGAGTCAACAATAGTAATAATGTTAAGATTTGGTTGTTCCGTTTCAACGGCTGTAGAGCTTTTAACTCTCCCTTGAATATCTTTCCTTTTTCTTGAGTCATTTCAATTGTAACAGGAAAGGAAGGCAGAGAAAAAGCAGGATGAATCCAGCTCACTCCCGTTGTAAGAACGTTCAAGTCTAGCACCTGAGTGTAAAGCGGAGGTATTGAAGTTTCTCTCAGAGCTCGACTTACAAGGCGAGAAAGAGTTCTCAACATACTGCCATTTTGAACGGCTATGGCAAAGACCACGTCTACGTCTACGTCGTCTGCTGCCCCTCATCTGTGTTAGATGGGAGGAGTGATCTTTGGGAGGGGGGGAACTTTCTGCAATCCTTATCCACATTCTGTACCCACAAAGAATTAAAGTACTGTATCTGAAAAAGAATGACGTCCCGTAGAACATATACAGTGGAACCTCTACACACGAACGTATCTACATCCGAATTTTCCAACATCCGAAGTAAAATTCGAGCAAATTTTTGACTCTACACCCGAATTTTATTTCGACACACGAAGTAGCAATTTTCTTTGTACCGGTTGTATCCGAATTTTTCGACACGCGAAGTACAATTCGAACACGTTCCTACTCTACACCCGAATTTTTTTTTCGACACCCGAAGTAAACAATACTCGTATGCGTAGTCGGTGCTCATAGCGCCTGATGTGTTTTTTATTTCCGCCAATAGAAGGCAGCACTTCAACCTCGGAGGGACCCTCAATTAGCGTGGCTTGGGTCAGTCCTCTGTTCTCGTTGGCTTTATGTGGTTGTGCCCTGTGCGTTCTGCTATTAATTGTGTTTTAATCGTGATTTTTTACATTCATCCTTTTACGGTATTTTACGAAAATCATGGGTCCTAAAAGGCTTAGTTTCGCAAGTGGTAGTGGTAGTGGTGAGAAAAGGAATAAGGGAATGCTTTCTTTAGAAGTAAAGCAAGGAATTATTGAAAAGCATGAGCGTGGCGTCCGTATGAGTGAACTTGCAATAAGTTCCGCGCAAATAAAAGAGGTGTTAGGAAAATATCAAGACGTGGTCGACTTCATCGACAAATACCATCCAAAGAAATTGCAGGTTTGTCGTGTAGCTGCGCAGTTTGATGATGTTTCCCTAACTTATTTTTGAAACATTCTGAAAAGCTGTACCAAGCAACTTTCTATCGATAGCTTCTTTAAAAAAACTACGAAGCGAACTCGTGATGAAGAGGAAGGAAGTGGTTCAAAGAAAACAGCAAAGAGTGAAGAGAAAAAAATTCAATCAATTTTAAGTGTAGAGAGTGAAAGTGATTAAAATTAATCATCAAAAAGAAAAAAAGAAAATGTAAAAAAAAAATATAAATTATAAAAAAAAAAGCTAAGTTATGTTAAAGTTCACTTAGTGTAAGTTAGAATAAGTTACGGTAGTGTACGTTTATCGTAGTTAACCTCTCTACCTCCTCGCCGCCCGTCCGTCTCCTCTCTGCGTAGCAAGACTAACAACACCTGCGCTGGAGTTTCTAAGGTAAAGTGACGCTAAAAACCCGTTTCTTATTTATCATTTTTTGCTAATTCTTCTTATTTACATGTCTATTCTTCTTATTTACATGTCTATTCTTCTTATTTACATGTCTATTATCTAATTTAGTGTTCATTATTCTCATGGGAAAATTATGTGTAGTAGTTTATTAAGAAGTTATCATAGGTTTTTGGGCTCAACCACGGATTAATCCTATTTCAATGTATTCTTATGGGAAAATTCGTTTCAACAACCGAACATTTTCTACATCCGAAGTTGGTTCTGGAACGGATTAAATTCGTATGTAGAGGTTCCACTGTATTATCATCATCATGAACGCCAGGCTCAGCGCTACTGTGTGGTTTGTTATCAGTGTAAGTCACAGGATTCTTATTAGCTAAGGGAAAGTTTTTAACTTGTTGCTTTCTAGAAGAAAGTTTACAAAACACCGGGAAAACTCTGAAACAATGTGGGTCGGAGTTCTACCAAGCCCTCTAGAATACGGGATGTGTGTGTGTGTGTTATATAATCATATTAACTCTAGCATCACTATGATGGGGAGGAATGCTCTCATGTCAAAATGGTGGTGTGTTTAATGACGTCATGATGTTTAGGGGTGGTGACAACTTGTTTGGACCTGCTCAAGCTGCAGAGGAGTTGCCCCACCAGCTGACAAGGTGGCACGTACAGTGACATATTATGTTTAGACATAGCAGCACGTCAGACATGTCAAGCTGAACGTTCGGCCTAGCTGTAATAATATTAGCTGAAAATCTAGGTAAACCAGGATTTGTTACATGCAACTTCACAGCAATGATGGACTTAGGAGAGGCCTGTTTAGAGCATGTAAGCATTGCTTGATCTTTTGGGGGGCGGGAGATGACAAGTCTACTGATTCATCCTGGGAACTCTTCTGAGGAGGTCTTTGAAGAGAACCCCGAAGTGTACGAGGTAGGCCTTGCTCGTTTTTTTCGAGCTGGAGACTGGTAATATGGGTCTTTCAGTAAGGCTGCCACAGTACGGGGGGAAATGATAGGCTCTAATATTCTGACACAAAAATGGAGATAATTTCACTATTCTGATGGGAGACCCCTCTAAAGGGAGAACATCTTATTCATGTAATCTGACATATATAAGTTTCCACTCAACTCACTCGTCCGGGGGGACGAGCGATCTAGACATTACAGAATAATCATGGACAGATGCTTCTAAAGGATCCGGTTCAGGAAGCACAGCAGCTGTAGCCAGTGTATCTGCAATAAGACCAGGTTCAAACTCATATTGGTCATTATTACCACTTGGTAATAAAACGTTAACAAAATTACAGCTGTCATCATCTGTGACTGAAGCCTCAGAGGGCTCCTGGCACGTAGGACCTTGAAGGGAGAAAACATTCATAGCTTAATCCAACATATGCTTCTTCTCATTGCTGACGGAAGGCGAAGGAGGGGAACTATCCCTTTTAGATCATTTCTTATGGCAAGAATGATGTCTCACACACTGGAAGGACGACCACTCCTTCAGTACTCGCATGGTGATTTGAAAGAACATCTTTTACCTTTAAATGAAGGGCAAACCAGGTGTGGATCTATTTCTACCTGGCTCATAAATGTACCATAGGGGCAACCATCTCGGCCAGGCCAGGAATGCATCAAATTCGACATGATCAACGTAAAGCACACAATCGTAAATGATTGATTTAAAGTTTTCAGGCATCCTGACATCTGAGGTCATTGACGCCGACACAATCGTAAGCTCACAAATGATAGTGCTCAAGTGATAATGAATATCAAAGACACGTCCATTAAGCACTATAAGGGTACTGAGAGGGCTATGCGGAGTCTGATCGCAGAGGAGAAGGAAGGCACATCCTACTTCCTTCCGATCAGAAGAGTTGTGATTAAGAGCTTGGAACAATCATAGTGCATCATGTGCCGCAGTTGCCTAGCAACACAGCACGACATAATCAAACAGATTTCTTCTTGATTGTCTGGTTGTAGAAAATGAAACTAGAAGTAATCACATTTAAATGTCTCACAAATTTTCAGAAAAAAAATCGCAAAGAAAAGTTAACTTGTTGGAATTGTCGTACCTGTACTGTAGATAGAAAAAATATGCAAATTGCTGTATGAAAGTGCGACAATACTTCACAAATTCTAACACAAGCTTCTGTGTCAATCTGTTCAACATAAAGGCTTTTAAACAACAACTTCATACTTCTGAAGTTTCACCGATTCAACTGCCAGATTTGGAAGATCATTCCACAATCTGCTCTCGGCTGAAATAAAACTTCTTGAATACTATGTACTATAGACCCTCGGGATGCAAAAAGTAAGACTGGTAATATTAACTGCATACCAAAGGATGGTCAGAATTATGAAAAATCAGTTAATATATAATACAGTACATTAATTTCTAGTGAAACTGGAATTTGCTATAAGAAATGAACGAATGCTGGCTAGTTTGGCATTATTTTGGTATGTTTAATGGGGGCTGTGGCATAATAAATTATGCATCGATTGATTAAAATGTGAAGTCTATTTTGTAGTCTAAGTTCATTGTTTACATTTGGGAGACTGATGGTGGGTTATTACACATGCATTGGTTTCAATTGCTTCGGGAAGCTTTGTGTGTTTAACCAATTAAGATCTTACTAGTACTTATCCATATGTTCCTGGATGTACTTTTACAGCACCTATCCCCAACCCCCTTTCTCTTCAGTTCCATCATGACAACCCTGCACTCCACAAGACTCAGAAGAGACTGGTACAATGCATTACTGTTTTTAAGGAAAAATGACCGGCCATATAACTTTTCGGAAGCCGCAATATAGTACTTCACTCATATATTAGAGGGACTGTCCCAGTGCTCCCACCATCAACCTTCACCCTCCTAAACTTAAGGTAAAGATCACTGTAAATATGCATATTTAATGATACTTTAATAGGGACCTACATGGATATACATTTTACGTTAATATGAAGCCAGTTTTACAATTACAAAATCATATTATGATCCAGTAGGTAGTAAGTTGGCCAAGGCACCCACCAGCCTACTGTTGAGATACTACCACTAGAGAGTCATTGGGTCCTTTGACTGGCCAGACAGCATTACATTGGATCCATCTCTCTGGTTATGGCTCATTTGCTCTTTGCCTAAACATACACCTAATCGGCCTATTCTTTACATATTCTCCTGTCCTCATACACCTGATAACACTGAAATTACCAAACAATTCTTCTTCACTAAAGGGGTTAACTACTGCACTATGGGATAATTGTACAGTGGATTTTTTCGTCTTGAGAAGGGTAGATGAGACTCTTTAGCTATGGTAAGCAGCTCTTCTAGGAGGCCATTGTTCTCTAGTCTTGGGTAGTGCCATAGCCTCTGTACAATGGTCTTCTACTGTCTTGGAGTAGAGATTTTGCGCTTAAGGGTCCACTCGGGTACACTATTCGATCTTATTTCTCTTCTTGTTTTTTTTAAGGTTTTATAGTTGATATATGAAAGATATATTTTAAAGTTGTGACTGTTCTTAAAATATTTTCATTATTCATAACTTCTTTTGTAGTTTGTTTATTTCCTTTCCTCACTTGGATATTTTCTCTATCGGACCCGTTGGGCTTACAGCATCCTGCTTTTCCAACTAGGGTTGTAGCTTAGCAAGTAATAAAAATAACAATAATAATAGTGTTAGCTTGCTAGGTGTGAAGCCATTTTAGAAGCAAATAGAGGTGAGACTTAAGTCTCAGGGTAGGTAAGCTAAGGATACAGCAGTAAATGGGGGGGGGGAGGAGGAGAAGTTAAATTGCCCCCTGGTAGGTATGTAGGTAAAGAAACAGGAATTTAAGGGGGGTCACAACCCCCACTAGATAAGGATACAGCTTTTAGGTTAGGTTAGGTGGTGTTCTTGTTTCCATTTTAAAATTTTGTTACAGTCTTAACTTTTAAAATTATTATACTTGATGCCAGTTACATGAACAATATATTTCGTCAACTGTTATCCTGCGATTATTATGCATTTCTGAACATCACTATTTCTTCAAATCAGTCTTATTTTAGAATTTTCCTACGAAAAACTCTACTTTACCACCGGGTCCCTCATAACTGTTTTAATATATGAAGGTCCAAAAACTCATATAAGAGTGGTTTCCTCCCTATAAGCATGGTCAGAAATGCATAAAACACAAGATAGTGAGAAGGAAAAATATAGGGTTTTATGTATTTGGATAGAAATTAAAGTGTCGCATATATACTGAAAAATCTTATGCAACATTGTTAAAGCTAATATACATATATATATATATATATAGAGAGAGAGAGAGAGAGAGAGAGAGAGAGAGAGAGAGAGAGAGAGAGAGAGAGAGAGAGAGAGAGAGAGAGAGAGAGAGAGAGAGAGAAAAATTCTTAATACTGCATAGCCTTAGATTGCACTGGTAATGGAAATAGTTTTTGTCTTGAGGGCTAATCATTTGCCTGCAAGATTTCACTTTATTGGTAACTTACATTTCTTTTTTTAACAGCAATTTTTGTATATACACAAATTTACAAAGTAAAGGCGAGGAAAAATGTAGGCTATAATGCTCAATTAAGTACTCCATGCTAAGAAGAGCATAAAAAGGAATCTGGGTTGGCGACAGTAGCATGACCAGATTTATCAGATTATCAATTTGGAAATCTATAATTCCCAGGGGTAGTTCGCATAGCAATCCAATCTCAAGACGACTTGGTTTCAATCACATTGTTATTGTCAATTTTAGACTACTTTAATTACCAACTCCAGTATCGATTTGCAATATTTAAAAGAAAAATCTACAAATAATGAATAAAAAAAACTTATGCTTTCTTACCAATGGCACCAATTCTGAGGAAAAAGGATCCATGGCTGTGCTCATTATCCGTGGTCTTGTGCTTCCTTGGTTTACTGCTGGTCGAAGAGGTGAGCTTCTCCTGCGTTGGGGAACCATCGGGAATGCCTTCAGTTGTCCGCACCTTCTGTAACACTCCCTGGGGAGGGTTGGAATCACACTAGGGGCCCAAAGTGAGCACTGAACAGAGCATAATGATCATACTAGATATAGCCATGCGAACAATTATTCTTATTGCTGGGAAACCTTACTGAGTTAATGAGTAAAAATGACATTGTATAGTATTGTACTGTCGTTCCATTTGAAATTCGGAAACAACACCATTTTATCAATACATATTGAACTGAGAATCTTTACAAATATATTTCTAACCAATAATGTAAGTTTCTATAAAACCTAAATAGTCGAAAAGATAATAAAATCATATATATATATATATATATATATATATATATATATATATATATATATATATATATATATATATATATATATATATAGGCTATATATTATAATCAATAAATAGTAACCGTTCCAACCAAATAAAAACTGAACTTAAACAAATGATATATCAATTTCTTTGTATGATACTGGCACTTTAATCTCAAGTTCAAGGGAGACTGAAAAGATGCTTTTGCAAGATGACTATGCAACTAAATGGGTTTTTCATAATTCATCACTATAGAGCCTAGACTATAAACTGCATTTAATGTAAAATGTGTTTCACTACATATTGTGTAATGTTCAAAGTTAAATAAAGAAGATACAAAGCCTATAAATTGGTATACTATTTGGACATTTCTTCAAGTAATATAATTGATATAACTCCATTAATATATATATATATATATATATATATATATATATATATATATATATATATATATATATACATAATATATATTTATATATATATATTTATATATGTATATATATATTAATATATATATATATATAAATATATATATATATATATATATATATATATATATATATATATATATATATATGTATGTATATATATACATATACAGTATATATATATATATATATATATATATATATATATATATATATATATATATATATATATATATATATATATATACATATATATATATATATATATATACTGTATATATATACATACATACATACATATATATGTATGTATGTATGTATATATATATATATATATATATATATATATATATATATATATATATATATATATATATATATAGTGCGATATACAGTTAGTAATGTTTGTTAATGATGTTTAATTGTGCAATTAAAAAATTTTATTTGGTAAGTATTCTCAAACAAAAAGGAATTTTCGTCAGCCAATTTATAATTTCAGGTAATTTTAGCATCATACCAACTGTCCAAAAGTATTCCAGGAAAAGAACACAGCTGAATCTATAATGCAAATATTCGAACAACCTTTGCACCGATACTATTCAGTGAAAGATATATTAGCAGAATGTTAGTTAATCTCGTGTTCCGTAAGAAAATAAAAAAAGAAAAACATGCAGTATAGCACATAGCATTGCATATCTAAATAGAAGTCATTGACTACTGCATTTATACTGAAACTTAACAGTCGAAACTACAGAATGCTGTACAGCTATAGATCATCTTTTCAAAATCTGGTGAGAGGTTTTCGAGCAAGAGGCGCAGGGGATGAGGGGAAAAGGAAAAGTGACCTGGAGAAGGGCCGCTAAAATGTTAGCTGATTCTGCCCTCTTTGTCAAAATAAAGACCCAAACACTAAATTCAAATGGTGCCCTCTAAAGGGAATGAGTTATGTGAAAATTTCATGACCAGATCTTTTAAGCCAAATGATTTTCTTGACAGAAAATAGTCGATGATTTTCATGACTTTACTAGGCAGTGCACTGGTACTAGTTGCATAGTTGTAGAAGTAGTACTATCAGTAGTAGTAGTGGTAGTAATAGTGATAGTAGTAGTAGTAGTAGTAATAGCACAAGCCAAGCAAGTCAAGTCGTTAGCTGTGGCCAAAGTCCCAAACACAGCCGCCCAAATCATGCGTATCTATCAGGCCAAAGGAAAACCTTTTTTTTTATTTTCAAGCTAAGAGGGATTACCCAGGTAGGCCTTAAATGACTCACCTCATTGTATGCGTAATATTCATACTCGGACACATTGTACTGGCCAGAGTGATGACCCTGTGAGCACAAACAATCATCAGCAAAGAATGGAAAGGAGCACAACTGTGCCCTTCTTAGGGGTGTGTGGAGAAATAGTTCGAGGGAAAGAGGGCCAAATCCTGCTACAATTGTTAAAATGTGCCCCATCTACACATATACAGTACATCAGCATGTAAAGTGCATCATACTAATACTTTCAAAGGGAATATGGAACTTGTTACTCCATAAAGCGAGCTACGGGCTCATTAGCTTGTGGCGACTGTCAAAGAGTTCTATTTCTTTTAAATGATAGGAAAAGTCTCCCAACCCTCCAGCATATTGTAAATCTTCAAGGGATTTTAAAGCCACTTTTAAAACCAAGAAAAAAAAAATTTGAATGAAGAGCGACAGATATGCATTCGGAAATAAATGACTATACACTACAATGCAAAATTAGTATTAAATAAAATAAAGACACTAATTCATTTAAAAGTCATTTTAACACGAATAATAATCTCCTCGTTCTTTTAAAATGATAAGAAACTTAGAAATGTCAAAAAGGGCTAATTCTTTACATTCTACCGTTGGAAGTTTTCCTCTCCTTTGGCAATGAGCTAAGATGTTGGAAGTTTAAAAAGGAACAAGAATGTCTCTCAAGATTCAGCAATAGTTGGAATTCAGAAGTGCTTGACAGAAAATTTGTTAATTCATCTCCAAAAAATTGCAGTTTGTTAGAGAGTTACGAAGACTGTTTGGCCTCCCAGGCTAAAAGCGAATACACGGAATAGTAAGCCCCTCTTTATTAATTTCATCCACCTGTTAAAAAGGCATAACTTTTATACAGTGCGTACAATTAACGAACCCTCAGCAAACGAATGAAATTTAGCTCATATACAGTAATCCATCATTGTGCAGACTTACTTTTCTAAATTCCAAGTATTTAGTATTAGTTATTCAAAGGCAAAAGCCCCATATATCCGATTCTCTATGGTATTGCCAAAATAAAATCTAACTTTTATGCTATGCACTGCCTATATGAGTTCTTGCAATCCATATACTAAAAGTCTTATCCCAACAGTTCTGTTCACAACAGTCTAGTATTACAGTTTCTACAAGAGATGAACATGTTAACACTACAGAAGATACAAAGAAATAAGAGTGACTACGCTAAGTGAGGTGTTCGATATATAACTACCCTCTGTGTCCTTGCTAGCATCAATCAATTAGCTCCCTTTACATCAGCAGAAGTGAAGTAATAGGGTGCCATGTCAGTGCCAATTTTTAATAACCATACAAAAATAAATCTACATTGTTTTCTACGAGTGTTACAAGATTTGCAACTACAAAAACCAAATTTTCGAAAATAAAAAAAAAGAAGTATAAAGCGATGTAACAGAAACCTAGAATGAGACTCAAAATAAGGTAAATTAATACATTGAACTAAATGTTATAAATCGAACCAAACAAACATCCCTCTGGTACCAAATCTCACCATAAAGACCTGAGGTTTTTTAGGTTTCCTGTCGCGGGCTGAGTCAGAGAGGAGGTAGCACAACACGTACAGCAGGAACAGTATGCTGATGCCGTACAGGTACGTGAAAAATGCCTGTCGAGAAAAAAAAAATATTAAGTTAAAAACAAATATACGATTATTTATTCAATGACGTAAAGGTACTGTAGTATATAACATAAATTTGTACTGAACAGAAATTAATCACATAGTTATTCTTAAGTGCACCATACTTTCTGTTTATATATATATAGTATACAAACACGCATATATATATATATATATATATATATATATATATATATATATATATATATATATATATATATATATTATAGTGTATGTGTACATAAATACTTATACCACGTGCATATATATATATATATATATATATATATATATATATATATATATATATATATCAATAACCTTAAAACTCTATCACTGGCGTTACAAACATGTAAGGAAACACGGAAACCCTTACGCAAGAGAAGGTACATGACGATACTATATACAGTATTGTCATATTAGGATATCCCTGCAGATATTACTTTTCATAAATCTGTCATTGCTCAAGTTAATCTTATTTTCAAACTTAATCTACTACTCCTTTAACACAATGAAAGTAAGAAGAACGGATCCCCGTATTTATTATTGACCAATCAGCTTTAAGGATCATTTCAAGGAAGAAATCAGGCTATTGGTATGAAGATGAAAGTTTTATTAAAATATGTTTATAAAAGAAATAAATTTGCAGGATAAAAAATATATTTGTTCCCTGCCTTGTGGAGCTTTTTAGTTTAAATGGATATTGTGAGGGCTGAGAACACAAAATAAAATAAATAAGTAACGCTCAATGGGTTCGTGGATTAGTATCAACGCATGAATCTAAACTTTCCGGCAAGTAGGACGTATGTAAATATCGATAACTTTTAACCTTTGTACAAGAGTCAATTTCGTTGTGATGAGATAAATTTGGGTGAGTTTTTATACTTTCTAATGACCAAAGTGAATCTAGTAATGAAAGAAGCAATTAAAACTTATGCGATACTTTTCTTATTCTCCTTCATCTTTAATCAATTGTTGTAAACAGAAACAAATAGATGCGAAAAAAAACGCAAATGAATAAATGCTGAGATAGACAATTGACCATCGTTGTTCAAAAGATAATTAATTACAGAATATTATCGAAAAAAAGATGCGCAAACAAAAGGATAAATGCAATATTGTCACCATGCTCCAGAAAATTAAGCAAAAATATCAATCTATATATATATATATATATATATATATATATATATATATATATATATATATATATATATATACACACACACATATATATATATATATTTATATATACATATATATATATATATATATATATATATATATATTTATATATATATATACATATATATATATATATATATATATATATATATATATATATATATATATATATATATATACATTAATTACATATATACATGGGAATGCTAGATATGTTTGATAAATATGAAAGCCCTAGAACAAAGGATTGTTTGTTGACCCAATAAAATTCAAAGTGAGCAAATGCATAACTATAGTATCCAATGCTGACCATCTGTCTAAGTACTACTTGCACTTTCTCGTAAACTAATGAATGCAGAAAGTTACTTAACATGTCTGGACAGAATAGATCAAGCAATTATCAGATTCAGAGAATTTGGGAGTCATCAGTGTTTCGTGCAATCAATTCGTTTTCGTTAATTTGACAGAGGGGCCTTTCACAAAAATAGAAAATATGTGTAATTCCATAGATAAGAAGCCATTATTTACCTGTATCTTCTTTAAAAAGCCCTACCTTAAGCTATAAATGATTTTTTTTCAGTGCGAAAAAAAAACCGTCAGAAATGTCAAATAACTGACAAGTAAAAGACCTGATAGGTAAAAAATGACATGAATACGAAATGATTGATTGATTGATTTGAGGTTTTCTGGCATCCTGACATCAAAGGTCATTGACGCCGTCAAAAAAACTGAAATGTCAAACAACTACCTGAAACGTAAAATAAAAAGAAAAAAACGAGACCTGATATGTAAAAAACGACATGAATACGAAAATCTTAATTCAAGTTAATTAGACAAAAATCTTATTATCAATCCTTTAGTATTTTAATTAATTGAGATTTTTATTTAATCCATGCTGAATAAAAAATATAAGTCTTGAAACTAGTTTATAAGAGAGAGAGAACAGGTTAGCTGTGCTTAAAATTACGAAAAGGATTCCTCAGATTATAGATGATGAATAAAAAATACATCTATGTTGAATAAAAATATACAAGTTTCGAAACTGGTTTATAAAAGAGAGAACAGGTTAGTTGTGTTGAGAACTACGAACAGGATTCCACAGATTATTTTTGGGGGGCCAGAGATGCGAAAGAAAAAAAGAATAAATGAGAAAGAAAGTTACTGAGGTTTCTTATTAAAATTGAATGCTTTCCTTCGATATCTCAGCATCAATGAGTTATCTGGACTAAAACACCAAATCATATAGTGATCATATGGATGATATTTTTACCCTTTCATTCGAATAACCATAAAATTTCTCATTCAGTTTCAAGATGTAACGTATCTACCTTTGTTGGATGCTCCAGTATTCACCCTATTTTCTCAATTTACTGGAATGTAATAGTTAATATTCAAGAATAATAAATAAAAAAATTGTGTTGTTCTTCTTCAAGTGAATAAGCAGAATTCCTATGCGTTTTTGACAAAATAAATATATTCTCAAAGAAAGGTGTTACGAAATTTTTATTATCATGTTTGCAGAATTTTTCGAATTTGAAATATCGTTCACAGAACTGACTCAGTGTATGATACTTAAAAAGGTGAAGAAAAACCATACCACAACGAAGATACAGAAACAAATCGTATATCAGAAGCAGACAAATAAATACCAGTTTATATACAAATCTAAATAACGTTAATATTCCTTCATTTTATGTTTCCTAACTATTGGGGCTCTGAAACAATATACAGAATATTCCAATATTTTTAGAAAATAATATCACAAGAAGACTGACAAAGAATCGTATAATGGTGATTTCTCAGCGAGGGTGTGTTTTTATAATTAAAATCAAGAGAACAACCTTCAAGTTTCCAGTCCAGAATCGGCATAGGACACTAAATAATCTCTTTATAACCAAAGGAATCGATAAGACTGTTAATATCATAGCTTTATCTAATTCTTCCCAGATGGAGGCAGGGGAAAGAAAGGGAAGAAATAACTGAATGAATCTTGAATCAGAAAAGCCATGGTGCCACCTACTGAAGGGAAGATTATAGGAATCATGTTAAGAGGAATCAGATATAATACTTCAACGTTTGGAAATTAATGGAGAAAAACAAACGTTCCAATAATTTTATTCTTTATATTTATAAGAATAAAATGTCGTTCAAAACCAAGGGGGAGAAGGCTGATTAAAATAAAGAACGCGAAACAGAGGTATTGAAAGGGAAAGACGAAGGCGAGAGCAGTGATTAAACTAATTGACTTTTACTTAGTTTTACCGATAAGGTAATTATGAGACAAAATATCTATACAGGGACGGTTATGATCGCAATAAAGGCTTAATAGCAATTCAGAAACTTGAAACATCTAAACCAATCATCCGGTGTTAAGTGCAAAGTTCCTTATTTGAACTATGCAATGTCCTAAGACATAAACACATACACACACGCGTGCACACACACACACACATATATATATATATATATAAATATATATATATATATATATATATATATATATATATATATATATATATATATATATATGTATGTGTGTGTGTGTGTGTAAGTTTGTATGTAAATAATATTATATATGTGCAAGATATCTCAATATTCAACGTACTTCCATTTTTTTGTCAGATCTTACAAGTAATATACGTACTGCAGTGCGACCCTCTAGTGAAAACTACCTTCAGAATTGAAATAATTTTTCAATTGCATCATAATAATACTAAGTATTTGTTGGTGGTTCCCGAAATGTAAGTAATAATGCAAGCAAAAAATCATGTAAAGGGCAAAATCATGCTTTGTTTCGGCCAAATGCTATAAATAAATAATCTATTATCGGTATAATAAACCAAATTTGTAATTTATGCATATGCTATACTCATGACATTGGAAACGACAGGACTATTTTACTGCCAATGGCTGGAATAAATAGCAGTTAATTTCAGAATTGGAAGGGCTATTTCCGTTTATTAGTATTGTGAAAAAGTTGTATATCTGGCTTGATTTATCTTTGGCACAAAAAAAAAAAAAAAAAAAAACTGTTGCAAAGCACAGAAATTGTTTGGCTGAATTCAACGACAAATTATAATTATACCTTTATTGTGATTTCTATAACCATACTGCAATAAATGACATTTATTCAGCTTTAAAACCTGACCTATGATTATATAATCATTATACATAAGTATATAAAGCCCTATCTAAAAGAAATATCGCCAAATTCAAACGCAGCCTCAGTGTGATACACATCCAGCAAATACTGCTACCTAATTGCAAGCTGTAGTACACACAAACACACACACATACATATATATATATATATATATATATATATATATATATATATATATATATATATATATATATATATATATCTCCTAAAGACGGTAGTGCCATCAGTGCACCTCAAGCGTTGCAATGTAGGCATTACTTGGTCTTTGCGGAGTCCTTTCAGCCCTTAGCTGCATTCCCTTTTTAGCCTTCTACTAAACCTCCGATCTGCTTCCTATATTCCATCTTGCTGTTCAGCCTCTTAATTTTTCCATCATAGTGCTTCTGCAGGATTTTCCCCTTCTAATAGAGGGAGGCTGAGTGGTCTCCTACGCCCCTATGCCAGGTTTTATGGCTTAATTTCGTTTATATATATATATATATATATATATATATATATATATATATATATATATATATATATATATATATGGTGTACTAATTTTCTCACCATACCGCTCACCTTCTGATTGTAATAGAAATTGAGTATACAGCACTTAGATCACGCTTGGTAGGCTATGAATCGTTCCCAGCTTACCGACCATCAGTCCACCTAGCTGAATAATGATACCAGTGTCTGATGGGGTTTAAGAAAAAGGTTGTGGATAACAACTGGATCCCCAAGGAGTTGCTGAGAAACCAAAAGACAGTACCCTTCTTCGTTCACAACCTCCACAGGCGATTAAAGGGGAGGGAGGAAACTGTGAATGTACACACACACACACACACACACACACAAACACATATAAATACACACACACACACACATATATATATATATATATATATATACACACACACATACATATATATGTGTATATATATATATATATATATATATATATATATATATATATATATATATATATATATATATTAGTGTGTGTATATAATACATTAAATATATTCGTGCATGTAAGCATAAAATGTTTTCCAAATATACCTTTTCCCTTTGAAAATTACAAGAAAAGTGTTCACAAGTCATTAAGGGTAAAGTTGCTTTATTTCCATGCCCTTTTCTTGAACCAAGGATATGATGTTACCTATCGCCTAAGTGGACAAGTAAGACAGTCCGCGATTAAATTCAGAGCTAGAAATCCCGTAAAGTGCTAAACCACAAGGTCTTGCGCTTCCTGACCAATCCCTAGCTCACGGTGTGAGTGTGTGTGTGTCTGTGTGTGTGTGTGTGTGTGTGTGTGTGTGTGTGTGTGTGTGTGTGTGTGTGTGTGTGTGTGTGTGT
>NC_090764.1:45427090-45457090 GCF_036898095.1 Palaemon carinicauda
GAGAGAATTTTCAAATCATTTACCCCGATATTCAAACCATTTGAAAACAATGTTATGTAGAAGAATTTACATGAAAGTAATATGAAAAATTACACATATCAATTTAGCAAATAAAAACAAAGGTGGCAACATGCTTCGTAAAATGTTTTGTAGTTGGCGCCATATTTATAAGGTCGCAATGAAGCCACTTGTGTGATTCAGAAAAGAAAAATTGGTAATAATCTTCAATACTATAAGTGCAACATAAAGAGATAAGAATAACCTTTGGTTTGGTATTTGAAAGCATCGATGCATCTCTACGAGTACAGACAAGAGCTACGTGAGAGTGCTCAGAAATTTACACCTTAATTCTTGGCAGGAATCACGCATAAACGTAAACAAAGTTGCTCTTGCGGGAAAATAAATTCATGAAATTTTCTAACTTCATCTACTAATCAGGATCGTAAGAGGGCAGTAGGAGTAGGAATATACCCTGCCAGATCTGAGATTTTCAGCTTACGTTCATTTCAAACTCATTGTTAAATTGAAGATGTTATAAATATCGGTACTTTTATTATAATAAAAGGCAATTTTTCTATGGGAACAGTAACAGGGAAATTTCAAGTAGAAAATATCTTAAATTTATTTTCTAACCCTCAGAGATAATTTCATAAGGATATTTTTTCTTTACTTATTTAAATTAACTCATCCCTTGATGCCGGTAAACTATATTCCATTCTAAACTCGCGTAATTATCATTTTCCTATTTTATCATGGATACTTTCAGGTATACCCAGAGATACCTTGACAATAAATGCTAGCTTTACTGTTGTTATGACAAATCTTAATTGTGGCAAAATTCAAATTCCGTTGTAAGTATGAAAAATTTGTAGCAAGACTCGTAAGAGCCACAGACTTCCTTAAGATCCGTATTTCTTTCAGATATTATTTGTGAAACTTTTCACAGACAAATATTCTCCATAGAAACTTTCGTAATTAGCATTCACTAATTTTTCCTTCAAAATAAATATCAAAGTAGAACTTCAGCCAAAATAATTAGGTTCTCATAATGTTATCAAAATGCTGTGTCACAATTAGACTATTATATTTTTTTTTCAACTTTCTCTGAAACATAATTTATATTAAAGTGCTAAAGAGGCACTAGAAAAAAAGCGAAAGTTACTGAAAACCAATATATTACATTGGGTTTCTTTATAACAACAACAACAACAACAACAACAACAACAATAATAATAATAATAATAATAATAATAATAATAATAAAATTATTAGATTACCGTTTCCATCTTACCGCTTAACATTTTGTCTTTTATTTACACTTCTTTTTCGTTTAATTATTTATAGTTTACATAGATATGATTACTCGACCGACTTAATTTTATGCTCTGTGCTTGTTGCAGTTTTCTACTCGTGCACTGTATACACCTCCCCATATATATATGTGTGTATATATATATATATACATATACATATTTATATATACACATATAAAAATATATATATATATATATATATATATATATATATATATATATACACATACACACACACACACACATTAGTTGGAAAGGATGGTGTAAAAATGCGGCCGTAAACATACCTAGGATAAGTCAGTTGGGTGATAAAGGTAAATACAAACAGAGACGAAGTAGATGAGTCAGTAAAAAATTCATGGCAGAGTCATTTGGACAACAGGGAGTGTCTGTGGGTAAAAGAGGGTACAGCGAGGATATAAAAATAGTAACCTGAGAGAGGGGGATAAGGCACAAAATGGTTTATTGAAAGAAAATGCGATTATTTTAGTTACATGTTGGAAATGAGAGTATGTGTACAGAAGGTATAAAAGAGAATGAATAACTGGAAGACAAAATATAGAAGGTAATACAAATGGAAGGAATAAGAAATTTAGCGGGAATAAAAAATTTGTTCTACAGGAATGTAAAGGCACAGAACTATTGATGTAAAATTGGATCTAAGAATAAAGGATGTAAGTGTAGATATGCTCTTAGATATGAATGTAATGCTTTTTCGATAAAGTGAGTATTTTGAAAGTTTCCTTAAAGTGGAAGATAGAGGAGAGACATTGCTGTGGGGTGCAAGAGATAAACCTAATCATATAAGACTGAAAATGCTCTTGGAAGTGACGGTCAAGGATATAAGAGAAACAATGAGGTTTACAAACAGAAATAAACCAGTAATTAATGGGGTTACAAGTGAAATTCCGAGGTAGGGTGGTTATACTGAGATTGAGTAATTTTCCAGGGTCTTAAGGTATGTTGAGATTGAAAAAAGGTTCTAAAGGAAAGGTCGAAATGATAAATGTTATGGTCTATGAAGGTAAAGGTGATAGAAGCAAGTGTACGAATGACAGGTATAATATTATTCTAGCATACCATGGAAGGCAGTATTTTGATTGGCAAAGTGAGAGAAAGACTGATGGGGAAGGAACATAGTGAGTTTAAATAAAGAGGCGGGTACGTGAACCATTTTTTTTTTATTTTGTTATGTTATGCGAGACGTTTGAAACTAAATGAAAATTTGCTGTATATGGCATAAATGAACCAAGATAGAATTACTAGAAAGACGACGAGAAAGTAAAATATAGACGATAGGTTATAGAGTATAATAAAAAGATATAATGCAGAAGCAAGAGCAATCGGAGATTTCTGACCTCCGACAAAGGTTATCTGTGTCGTCATGGCCTAAGATCTACCTGTGGTAGCAATTTCGTCAAAATCCGTCAATTTGTTTTGAGATTATCTTTAAAATGGCGAAAATGCAAATCGGGATCCAGATCATCTCCAAAATTTAATGAGGTGGTCCATGACCTATGATATAACTTCGGTGAAAATTTCATCAAAATCCATCCAGAAGTTTTGACGTAATTCTGTCCACAGACACAAATAAATAAACCGACTCTATTGCAACACCTCCTTGGCGGATGGTAAAAAAGCATACGTTCAAGAATATGTAGGTAAGAGATTAATTAGTTTGCTTTGAAAGCGGGTTTGAGACGAGGGTGTCATATGCCTCTAAAACAGCCCAATATCTTTACGGATAGTGATATCAGAGGTCATAGAACGGATGCTAGAGGAAAAAAAAAAAAAAAAAAAAACCACCACACTAGTTTTAAAGTCACTCATGAATGGCAGAGGCAAGGGACAGGGCAATGTCCTAGAGGCTGAACTTATACATACATAATCAGCGCCAAAGGCCCCTTTCCATCGAGCTAGAATGGTGATGATGCAGACTACTAAAAGCTACCGAGCTTGATCCGTTCTTGAACCCCTATCTAACAGATTGCCAGGCGGGGAAATTTCCAATAGGCTACCACAACCCTAAAGGAAATGAGGCTTTAATGGCATGTGGAATGGTTGACGTTTGCAGACGACACTGTCTTGCTTGGGACAGGGAAGAAGAAAGACAGAAACTAGTAAAAGATTCTGAAAGTCTTAGCTAGAGTAAATGAGCAAGAGTAATTTTTTTAGGGTAAATGGAAACTAGGATTGGAAAATGAATGTTCATATAGATAGTGGAAGAATGGAAGTGATTGACTGTATTAAGTATTTTGGGAGTAAATTTGTTTGAAAGTAAAGCAAGGGAAGAGGTAAGTCACAGAATAGTATAAGCAAGAAAGGTTGCATGGCCTACTGTATGTAAAGGATTGAAGAGACTTGAATGGTTAGTGGAAACTAAAGGGAGGAATTTACGATGAAAGAAAATGTGGTAAGGGCAAATTTGAGATGGTTTGATCGTACAGAAACATTGGAAGGCAATGCATTAACAAATGCCATGTACAACTCTGGAAGTGCTAGGCGGTAATACCACCAGTGAAAAAGTAAATGTAAAACAAAAACGTGGAAATTGACAGACGATTGCCTGTGCTAGAATAATTTGTACAATATGGTCGATGTTACTTAAGATTCAATTTGAAATGTGTTGCACCTATACCTATATCGGACCCACAGGCCATAACGAACCAAAAGTGGTATTGCATGTGACGTCACTAAATGAATACCAATACTCGTAACAAACAAGAAATGAGACACAGTGAGGTAAGTTTGAGTGGCAGAGACAATACATGCCTAATTTGACCTAATTCTGATTTCTGTTCGACGAGAGTATGGGTAACAATGAAAGATAAATCCTGCAAAACAAAACAGGGATACAGAACCATAACGTTTGAACACCGTGATTATGATTACACAAAACACAAAATATTTTTTATCAATAAGCGGGAGTCTAATCACTGCCTCCTCGGTATATTTTTTCAGTTATAACATTCAATCTTCGTATCCTTTAGTAGAATCATATGAACCACTTCTAATGTCATATCTAAACATAAAAAAGGGTCTCTCTCTCTCTCTCTCTCTCTCTCTCTCTCTCTCTCTCTCTCTCTCTCTCTCTCTCTCTCTCTCTCTCTCTCTATATATATAAAAAATTGTTTCAAGACGGTCACCTTGTTTTCAGTGCCATATGTTGCAATTGCTACTTATTTATTTCTTTTATAAATCTGACAGATTCTACTTTTTTATATGTCACAATACTCTTAGTTTGTTAAAGGAGTTTTTGAAAAAAAAAATACTGTCTTTAAAAGATGCAATGAGACAATTTCCCAAATTTTCAAAATCCACGGATTTGATATTGAAACTATTATTATTATTATTATTATTATTATTATTATTATTATTATTATTATTATTATTATTATTATTATTATTATTATTATCATTATTATTATTATTATTATTACTTCTTGATCGTTCAAATACCCTACTCTTACTATTATAAAAAAAAAAAATATAATCCATATCTTCAGCACACAAAACCTAAGAGCCCAATACGCCCCCCACCCCCTTCTCCTACAAGTAAAACTACAAAATTCATTCACAAATTCTGTTTTTAAAACCCTAATTTGGAGATAACTTTCTAAAGACTGTCAATTTTCTAAAGATTTATATGGAGAGGCAGAATTATTGTGAAAGCTCGCTAAAACAACTTCTTTAAATTTTCTCCCCACAGCCCTATTCATAATGTTTTCTCGTGGTTTATACTAATTATCTTGAATATTACAATGTTCGAAGTCGTGTCGCAAAGCGTTATAGGTTTTCCAAATATCAGAGCATTTACATTAGTTAATTTTACATATATTCGATTTTTTAAGCTTATTTTCCTATTCCAGGTTGGTCCAAAAATATTTCATGGTTGGTTGACAGATTTCTAAAGATGTTTACTAAGGAAAAACTTATTTCTTATTTTGAATTAAGTTTTCCAAATATGCTCTATGGATGTTTGATAGATATAAGTAATCTATATTAAGGAACATTTCATTTCTTATTTCGGTCGTGATTTCGAGGGTTCGTTTGATGAGTTCAAACACATTCCACTTACATCACTAAAAGAGACAAACTTTAAAAGATATTGGCTTCGTTTTCTTGTGGATATCTACCAAGACTAACCAAGGCCTTTCTATTCAGAAAACATCTATAAGATTTGTTTCAGTTTTATCATTTACTGAAGTTTCCTCAAATCATTTCATTTGCGTCTTTCGCTTTATATCAATTAAAAAAAAATCCCTACTGATCTTCTCAGAGGAGGTTTCCTCAATTCTTTTCTGAGAACATTTCAAGATTCCAGTCTTGAGACTACTGTCAAAAGAGGTCAAAGGTCTTCAGTTCTCTATAATCTAAATGTAAAACTCTTTAGAAATGTCTCACAAATTTTCACACTGAAAATTATTGTATCTAAACAGTCTATCATTTTTACCTTATAATTCTTTGTTTTATAAAGGGCCCTATTAAATGTATTTCGTTGTGGTAAACTAATTTTCTTCTCTTTAGGAATAAAACAGTACTTTTACTTTTGGGAAAATTACTCTAAGCGACTGTGTTTTTATATCAATTTATTTGTCGGTTTGTCATTTCCGTTACTGTCTTAAAAAAAAAAAGTTCTTTGTTCTTTCATAAATCTGTTGTCACTACAATAACCAAAAAAATAACTAATATTTGTTATTTTTCTCATTTCAACTGACGCGACAAAGCTTATATTGAACAACCGGCTTCTATTCAAATCTTTAGTCAAACAATACAAGTCCATTCCACCTCCCATAGGCTTAACTGCTCCTTTTGCTCTGATATTTTTCTTATTATGAGATTAAACCAGAAGGTATTGGTTATAAATGACAAAAATATAAAAACTACTTTTCATATTCATAGAATAACTTAACTATTCTGTAAATTTATCGTTATCTGTAGTTTTCATATGATAGAACAATATCGACTAAAATGTGAAAATAAATGGAAATCAGATTTTGGTATAACAAAAAGTAGACTATGAAAATATACGATGAAAAATTTTCACACAGGAATTAATCCTAATAAAAAAAAACCTAACAAGAAACAACTTAAAAGAAATATTAAAAGTGTAAACAATTGATCCTTACCTCATAGTAGTATAAAGGTACATTGTGCGTCAGTACCTCAGATAACACGAAGCCAAGACACACCACCACTAATAATGTGGCATACAGCAAACTCAAGGTGATGAAGGTCGAGGTTCTGGAAAGAACAGAGAAACCGTGCTGATCATTTCTAATAAAACAATGGTAAAGTATGTTTGTCCTATTAATAATAGGTATGTATTTATGTATGTATATATGTATAAATGTATGTATGTATATATGTATAAATGTATGTATGTATATATGTATGTTTGTATGTATGTATTAAAAAGGACATAATGAAAAAAATAAAATTTTCTCTCTCTCTCTCTCTCTCTCTCTCTCTCTCTCTCTCTCTCTCTCTCTCTCTCTCTCTCTCTCTCTCTCTCTCTCTCTCTCTCCTACATTAGCTAAACGACTTATGTGTATAGATATAAAAAACGAATTTATCTTTTATCATTTTCAAAATCCAGTTTCAAAATTAATTTTATTAAAGAGAAGATAACGAATACCATTTTCCTAATCTGAGCAAGACATAACGAAGATACCATTCCACAGTATGTAAAATAGGCAATTTCCCAGTTTGCACTCTAACAGATAGCCAAGGTATAAAAGAAAAGAGTCAACAATATAGCAATGTGGTTGAAGTAGTCAGAAAACATCTATAAAAAACACTGACAAGAAGGGTGTGGTATCCAAGAAATTACTGAAGAGAGAAGTCTATGAATTTCGATACAATGTCTGCGCAGGTCAAACCTACTAACTACTAACGCCTAGAATTGTCAAACTACACAAAATATCTAAAACGATGCAAGTGCGCACACTAGAAGCTCAGCTGTCATGACCTTTCAACTTCTAATAGGTCAAGCTGAGGTTTACTGCAGAATACAGCAGAAAAACTTCTGAATTATTCATTGCATTAAAGGCGGTAACTCCGTGCCGGTTGATCTAAGTAAACTGAACAAATTTTCATCATGCTGAGTAGAGAAATACATAATATAACTTATATAAAATCTGTAACTAACCAAGACGTTATTATAACAAACTAAAAACAGCATTTGTTATTTCCTCCAGCATCTCTCTTCAGGACTCTTCTACAAAAAGAAGTGGAGAATACCTCAAATGGGGAACCAGAGAAAGAATTTCAACCTGTTTTTACCTTGCCGGGGCTTTCCACAGGAAGAATTCGATCATAAATTGATATGGCTTTTGAAAGTTATGATGCCAGTTCTATTTAGGAATTTAAATTTGATATGTCAAATTGAGAGTTACATAATTTGTTAGGATCCTAATTGCACCAATAGTATAAAGTATCATCAAGAAATATAACCATGTAACTGACTAATGTCTTCTTGGTTGATTCATGACGGTCGAACAGGTGAGAACACGCAGTATATAATCACCTGTTCATTACTATAGCGGTAATTAAAGGAAACAATAACTGCAGACTCGAGGCGTGTGTCAGTAAATTACGAAATGGCCTCTTTGCAATTGTATAGACATTCACACCTAAACAGCGCCTTACGAAATTGGTTGACATTTATTGTTATTTCAGATAAGGTTCTGAGTATCCAGGCTGACTATATACTTGAATTCCACTACGTAAGGGCTAGGAAACTGGGAGACATCAAATGACCTCTTCCGAAAATGTCTCTTAAATGTCTCCTTTAAGATGGCTCTCTCTCTCAGCCCAAGGGCAAGCACTGGCATTGTTGACATTCCTTCAGAAAGTCCAGTGCTGTGAGATTGGAATCATTATGCAATAAAGATATACTAGTCAAGAAACTTTCCAAGTTAGAATCAAAATTATTTGCCATGATAACGAAAAAAGATATTCCAAATACTTGACATGGTGGAAAAGTAAAAAAAAAAAAAATAGTTAATGAATGGCTGATACTTGAAACTCTATTCCAAAGGAATTGTGAAGTCAATCAACTAGGATTTCGTCTAATTTACCTTGATATATTAAGGTTTTGCAATTTCTGATTGGTTGATATGCTAGGTGTTAGTACATAATCTCCTTAAATATACGTTGGATAATCCTTTTACGGTTGCTCTCAAAACTTATTTGTAGAAAAAAATGTTGATAAAATGAAATAAAATATTATTTGTCTGAATGATATTTAGCAACAAAAATTTTTGGCATTTGATCTTTGTACCCCAAAGTACAGCTTAACTTCATTGGCAAAGTCATAATCGTTCTTCAAGATTCGTGGCGTAGAAGGAAAAGTTCTCCTCGTATAGTTACAGATTTTACCAAAATTCTTGAAAACAAGGGTTGTGGTGGCTTATTGGAAACATCCCTGCCTGGCGATCGTTAGAAGGGGCAGAGTCCCACTAAAACTCGTTAGTTCCTTTGGTCGGTGCAACCTCATCATCCTTGTGAGGTAAGGATGGGGGGTTTGGGGAAGCCTATAGGTCTATCTGCTGAATCATCGGCAGCCATTGCCTGGCTCTCCCAGGTCCTAGCTTGGGTGGAGAGGGGGCTTGACCACTGATCGTATGTATATATGGTCAGTCTCTGGGGCATTGTCCTCCTTGCTAGGGCAATGCCACGTCCCTTGCCTCTGCCATTCATGGGCAACCTTTAAATTAGTTTTACATTTTCAATCCAGCCACAGCTTATCATTAGTCGACTACTTACGGTTTCAGAAGATGGTGTTACTGATTTGTTATTTTGGTAATCATGGAATTTAGAATACAATATTAAAGAGCTTGGTGCGGATAATCAGCAACACATTTACAACGTGAGGGATTATTCCTTGGAAATGGATGGCAATATAGATAATGATTGGATATCAGTGAAGCTTGTTTGAAAGTTTCTTTTTGAATCGTGATTCATCTTACCAACAGATAAAAATAGAATCCTCCGCAGCAGGCTAAAGTTTGCAGCCAAAATATAGCTTTTGAAATCACATGTAAATGACAGACATTAGTTCAACTATTTATATTCAATGTTTCTGGCATCTACGTACAAAATCCTCAATGATCCCTTTATTGTATATCGCCTTAAGAAAGTTCCAGATATCCATCATTATCATATCTGGAGCATAAAAACCAGGATAGTTACTAAATAATAATCATTAAATTATTCAAGATGTTTGTTTATGATTCTCCCAGAAGTGACAGTGAAAAGTCTGAATATTAAAGGAGTTTCTTGTAGTGTCTGCAACCTCACCATCCTTCTGACCTCAGGATGGGGGGTTTTGGTAAGCCTATAGGTCTGAGTCGTCAGTGTCCATTGCCTAGCCCTCCCTCGTCATAGCTTGGGTGCTGATCATATGTATATGGTCAATCTCTAAAGCATTGCCTCTGTCCCTTGCCTCTGCCATTGATGAACGGCCTTTATAACCTTTAAACAATATATTTGCACGAGGGCTACATCTAATTCTTACAGACAAAAGTGTCGATAGAGTTATTCTACGGATAATATAAAGTCCACTGTATTAAAATAGTCAAGTCAATGCAAGATAGAGATAGTCTTTTGTTTCGGCGTCTGCATCAAGACCGCATCGATGTTTTTTCTTTCTGCTAAAAACTGAGGCTTAAATTTGGCCTGGCTGATGTTATCATAGTTAGCATGCCTTCCTAGATTGATTTCACATTGTGTTTAGGCATCTTCTCTTGCCACCAATCATATATGAAAAGTTATTTTTGAATGATGAAAAGGACGAAGACTGGGATAGTGAGGTGCAGGAATGCCATGGAAGGTAGGGAGGTTCGAATCTCTTTCGAGTTGAAAGAAATTTTGGAGGCGATGATTACGCTTTTGACAAAGCAGATGGTCTGAGTAATTTGAACAGAATAATTTATGGGTTAGTTTGGTTCTGACGTCGAACGTCATATAGTTATATGGAGAGGGGTATCTTTATCATCTAATGAGTACAGTTCTCTTGTTCATTTTCTTCAGGATATAGGCGTTGGAAGGAGGTGATAATGCCGTAGATTTCAGTTAACTATAAATGTAATTTGCATGTTATAATACTTTTCATACAGAGCAAATTTACTTTGCTGATTATCCTATCCGATCAGGCTCGCATGCAAGCGAGCACGTATACACACACACACCTGCAAAAGCTTGGGAGAAAATTCTCAGATATCTCTGAGCCTATTTCCAAGAAGAACCTTTCATGAAATAGATTGTAAACAAACACGTTCTTTCACGAGGAAGAAAAGAACACGAATAGATAATCTTAGGACTTTTTACTAGGGTAGTGTTTTTTCAATAAGCCTGGCAAAAGTTCGAAAATACCTTAACGTATAAATTCTAAAATACCTCCTCGTATGACACTGTTTCCCTCAACTAACAAGGACAGCATCTTTACCTAGAAAGCACACGGGAACGAACTGAAATTCTCACACTGAACATTCCCATTCACGAAACTCTACTCAATGTGAAATGACATTCATTTTTCAAACTTTGATTCAAGCGTCACTCTTCGTCATATCTTGATCATACAATAACTAACCAAATCAAATTATCATAATTATAGCAAGAAGATTAGCGATACAATATATACTGAAATAAAATTTTGTTTTAATTATTTATATAATTTTTAAACATAAATTATTAGAAATAGATAAAATAAAGATTATCAAAAGGAATAAAAAATGGCATAAAACCACCCGACCATAGATGTAATATATACCGAATTTTTTATCTAAAAGTTACTTTAAAAGGTTACTTTCACAAAAATTATTTTTTTACTACATTTAATGAAATTGTCAATGATCTAAACAAAATACTGCATTGACAACAAAGTGAAAACAAAGACATCAATGGCATAGGTTGAGTAGCTGAGAACTAACGATATCAAGTTTAATCACAAGTTAAGCCGTAAACAATTGAAAGGTGTCTACTGACAGTGGGGTAACTACACTAACTGGGATTAACAGGGAAGGGAATAAGATGCAAAAATTTTACTAATTTATTAATAATTAAGATTTTGCTGAAGGGCCATAATTAATATAAAATGTTAAAGGACTAAAGATAATCTACTTATTTAAGGCGAACAAGAATCACGAAAGATTCGGTTGAGATAGAATGAGAGGTCACTTTAAAAATGGTTCAAAATGAGCAGATGATGAATCACATTACAGTATTTTAGTAAAAAGAGAGTATTAGAAGAGTAAGGTCAAGTTACCAATCGTAGCTGCTTTTGCCTTGCGAGAATAAGGGAAAATAATTTTAACCAACCGTAATATTCTATGGATTTTCAGTCTTTCTTAAAAAAAAAAAAACGAAAAAAAAACGACAACTCTCGGAAATTCACTCAAAACAGTATATTAAACAAATGTAAAAATTTACTAAATAGTGAGATAAAAAGAGGATAAAGTATATAGGAAAAAACAGGAAAATACTATATGGGGGTAAAACGTCCCATGATGTAGACCAGGGAAAAAAAGAATCTTGATTCAGGTAAGCCATCGTAAAATATGTATCATATAGTCACCTGCAAACCTGATACATAATATAGATTATTTGAATACAAAATAAATCAGAATAAGCATCAATTTCAGACAGATTTTTGGAAATCGGTCACCATAAAATTCGTTGGGTCTTAGGCCAGCACGCATTTATTCATTCACAATTATAAAAATGTACATACATTTCTGGATAAAGATGCAAACACTATCATATGTTAGAACGCTTTCAAGCTAAATACAATTGGGTAGATGCAGTAAATCATGCATTAAAATTTTATAGATAGAAATAATCTGAAATATCATGACGAATACAAAGTACTCGAAAAAAAATAACAACTGGGTTGCTCAGGCTTATGTACATTTAAAAAACTTACCTTAAGGCTGCTGATTAAGTTAAGGAAACACGCACTCACGTACAGGCATACATACATACATACACACCTGTCATGCAGAAGATGGAACTAAAAATGTAAGGTAAGGAATTTGCCTGGAAGTAAAGTACACACATAATGAGTGATTTTCACCAGCTACTCCATTCACTCCTACTCAAGTCTATTTCTACTCAAATAAACAGCACTTAATCAAGGCCACAACAACACTTGTCCGACCAGAACAAACACTACTACTCAGTGATATTATTATGATCCTTCCTCCCAACCATGATCTTGATCATGATCATCACGAGAGGGGATGAGGCAAAGGACTTACTTGGCGTTGGTCGGGTACGGAGGAATGGGAGCTATACAGCCACACTCGGGATCATAGGGCACCACGACCCCCGCCATCCCTTGGGGCATGGACGGCACACGGCCACTCAACCCACTCACACTCCTTTCCATGCGTTCATCTAAACCTTCTTTCTCCTTGACAGAATCGGGGGTTCTCAGATCCATCTTATCCGAGACATAGCTCAGGTGAGAACCCGATTGACGGTAGTGATGCTGCTGGTGGTGATGCGAGGAGTCGGAGGGCGGGGCCGTTGGAGGGGTGTCTAAGGTCAGGGTGTCCGAAGAGTGGATGGTACCTCCTCCTCCCTGGCCTCCACCACCCCCTCCTCCTCCTCCGCCTCCTCCACCTCCTCCTCCACCTGCACCAGGTTGTTGTTGTTGCTGCTGTTGCATGGCCCCATCCACAGTGGCGACCGACATTTCCTCGGTCATTTTGAGCAGTTGTTGTCAGGGTATTTTTTTTCGGGAAAATAGGGGGCCCTCTTAATAGGGCAAATAAGAGACAGCAACTCCTGTCTCTATCTGTAGTTTCCCCAATTCAGCCTTACTCCAACATTTTCGTTTGTTTGTTCCTTATGTCTAATATCTTACTTCACCAGGAGAAATCTCTATAAAAAATCTGTCAGTCCTTTACAAATCTTCACCCATATCTTACAATCACTTTCACCATTATCACCAACATCACAAAGAAGGCTCTTGCCAATTAAGATTACACATACGGAAGAAGATATGAACTGGAGTATCACATGCTACGTATCGCTTCGATTTCGATTTATTACTACTTGTAAATGTTAATGAGTTCTATCATAACAACGATAATACTGCAGAAGAAGATTGAGCTGTTCACTTTCCTTGTTATCACGACTATCACAGATCCGTGACAGGGGGAGAAATCTCCCTCTCTTATTTCTTACGGGCGTTGCAGAACTTCATAACACACACATTCTCTCTCTTCCTACATTCCTCGTTCGTATCACACTTTCTTACTCCTTGCTCGTTGATTTCGATTAACCTGTTTGCAGTCAACATCAGAATATCATTTTAAGGCACATCAGAATAACAAGACTTTTAGAACGACAAACCAAAGCATGACACGGGCAATCCACAAACAACAAAAAGAGCACATTTAAAATCTCAAGATTCCTTTACAAATGTAAATAAGGTAAAATAAAAGTATATGAATAAGTCGCCAAGACAGAAACCATAGGAATCATAATCTAGAAGACCAGGCAAGGCTCCATACTTTTTGTTTTCATTAATGTTGAAGATCTAAATTCTTAGAGGAGTTATATTTTTTATTTAATAAGAACACGATAGACAAACGAATGACACTGCAGGAAGTAGACCACAAATAGCCCTTACCCCCTCAGACACCCAGAGTACGTAGAGCAAAAAAAAAAAAAAAAAAAAAAACATAAAAACGGATAAACCTATACTTTCATTTCGCACAAACGCCACCTACAAGTAATGATTAAAAATATCTCTTCTAAGTACAAGGCGAGTTGAATTCTAGGGCACTGCGGTCAACTGATTACAATCTATTCAATTATTATTATTATTATTATTATTATTATTATTATTATTATTATTATTATTATTATTATTATTATTAGAAAATACAATTTAAAAAAGTTTAATGTTTTTTTAGAGCAAGCATCAATTTTTGAGATACGAGTATGAAGTGAATAGAATTGCTCAGACCACTCTAAAATACATTATAGTTATCAATAACACTGCCATCATCCTAACTGACACACCTAACAGCCTAGGAACCTGTTTACAAGATGGAAGGTCTGGTACTCCCGCGTTTCCTTTCATAATCTTCCAGGGCTCAAATCAATATATCTGTAATACAATGGGTAGGCTACTTGCTAATTCAACGTTAAGCCTTTCCAAGATGCTGAGCTTCTGATAATCACCTAAGATTTTGAAAGGATATTGTTATTATGCTCATCACCAACCCTGGCTGAAAGACAACGTTTTACTAAATACAAGGCAACTATTTCACAGTATGGATCAACAAATGTGTAGAGGAATTTAACGCATAAAGTTCCCAAATCTCTCTGTATTTAGTTGGGATAGATCTTAATGGATATACTCCTATAAAGCATATTGTGCTTTTATATATATATATATATATATATATATATATATATATATATATATATATATATCTATATAAATATACGAGTATATTACATCCATACTTCCACAGCAATACTACGTAAAATAAGTAATCTGACGCAGGGCAGGACAAGGTTGTTGAATCTCTCCAATGCAACAGGTAGGTTATACAAGAATTCCAGACACTCTAACACTAAGATGATCGAAATCTCCATACCAAAACGAAATATAAAAATGGGACATCATCCAGCAATGAACGAAATTGTAACAGGCGCTCTCAAGAAAAGAGAAAACCAAAATTTTCACCATAATTATGAGGAAAATAAAATTTTTGGGATTTTTCTGTCATCTAGACATATGACCAGAAATTTCATAACAGAACTAAAGATAAAAAAATGGATGTTAAATTTTTCTGTACTTCTAAAATCCTCAAGAACATCAACCGATCAGAAACTTTCACAAAGCGTGCTACCAGACGACATTGAATAATCAATGGAATGGATAGCACAGTGACAGCTAATCAATGTGGTCTAGACATTATGATTTCAACCTCATACCCACCTGAGTACAAAGTACCATTTACTTATAAAAGTAGGACCTTCGGATGGGCGGTGAGTTTATGATTAAATATAAAGTTGCATCATCGCCAAGTATGCATTTTTCATACTCAAATATATCAATCACATCACCAGTATCAACACTATCAACAAAATCTCTGCGTTGCCAGTCTCTTGAAAACCAGGGAAGGTGACTATGTCCATCATCCAAAAAAACCTAAGGTATAAAGTTTAAAACAGTATATATCTCACTGACTAGGCAAAAAGTTGCACGAAAATCATTTTCAACTATTCTATCCTCATAACCATCGGTCAAATTTTCTAAAAGGGGCATCACAAGTTCCTAAATGTTTTTTTCATATGCATACTAGCTATTAAGAAGCAAATGCCTAAATTCAAGGTACTTACTTAGGTTCTTAAAAATCGGCTTTTCAGCAATCTTAGAGAGCACTGGAGGGAAGGAAATTTTATTTTTAACCATTACAATCTGTACTCACATTATCTTCTGGAACAGGCAAAACATTATTGAATGAAAAAATTACTTTATCAAGGGAGGAAAACAGTGAAATGTAAAGGGGTTAGTTGAATGTACACCAGGCATCTCTTTGAAAGGTGGGTACAAATGTTATGTGGAATATTTTCAGCAAAACCAAAGTGGGAGGGTGACCCAGAATACCCTTCACGTACAGTATCACGACGCCCAGGTAAGTAGTGAATCTTTACAAACAGTTGACTATGATATGATTGTGTATATAAGATTAAAAATAAATTATAAATTTCCTCATGTACCATCTAGGTTCTACCAGCTTCAGAGCAATATTAAGAAAAAAAAATATATTGCAATTGTGTCCACGTAAGTAGAGGTATAAGTTTTTAATCACTAAATGATTCGCAGTAATTCTAATACAGTAATGCACAAGAAACATTGAGGTCAGGCTTTATTTTAATTATTATTAGAAAATGCTAAAGGCAAATTTCATCAATGAATTTTCTTATTATTATCATTATATATATATATATATATATATATATATATATATATATATATATATATATATATATATATATATGTATGTATGTATGTATGTATGTATGTATGTATATATGTATATATATATATATATATATATATATCTATATATATATATATATATATATATATATATATATATATATATATATATATTTATATATACACACACATACAAACACCTCAATAAATCTAAAAGTATAATAGATTTTCAACAAGATGTGTAATTTATCTGTCTTTGCTACATTCCATTTTCCAAGCCAATAACCACATATGTTTGAACACTAATTCACCACCTATAATCAAGCAATAGATCTCACAAATTTAGCAGGAGCTTGTTTATTGGTACCGGAAATACCAATAACTGGTTTCCTCTACGATAGACGTAGTACTTAAAACTCGATCGAGAGTATTGAAATGAAAATCAAGCATAGTCATTCATCAACTTTAGATAACTAGATGATTAAAAGAATTACAGAAACGACCTGGTATGTTGACCAATAATACTGTGCTATGCCAGACCTTGTACAAAACATTCACAACTCACAGACAACAGAGGATTTTTTTTTTTGCGTCAATAGATGGCAGCACAACATTTGCTCAGCAGAAATCAAATTTACAGCAGTTTTCAGTGGGGATGCAGTGGGATCTAAATGCACAAACATTATATTTACTAAACACTCCGATGAAAAACTCTCATAAAGGTAACATTCACAATTTCTTTTTCTGGAAATATAAAGACAGCCCTGATCTACAATAAACAGCCATGCCATGCGCATGTCATTGTAGCGAGAGAAAATAAAGGTAAGTTCTGTAAATCCCTGAATGGGGAATACTTTATAAGAATCCCATTAATAAATAACGGGTTTTGATAGAAAAATATTAACAGAAATGGTGTAACCTGTAATATGGAAATATGTGGTCCCAAAGCTTAATGTATTAAACAAATGTATTAGTATTTCTTAATTTTAGATAAAGGTAAAGACCTAATTCAAAATTGACAGAAATATATAAAAGCAAGTATATATTGAGTGAGAAAAGAAGCCTCAGAGACTCAATTCTCATCTAAGAAACAAAAATAAATGTTGAACGGAAATTTCGATATCAAAGTGTACATCCAAAGAATATACTATGATGCATTATCTTAGAAAGAAGCTTCAAGAAACCCCCAACATATATAAAATAAGGAGTTGAATGTTCGAGTCTACTGTCAAGTAAAGGAATGTATTTTTGTTACACGGCAACTGAGTAAGCCGCATACAGTATATCGATTCAGTAACTGCAAATAGCGTGACAAGTACTACCATTAGCTGAGCTAGAGAAAACTGAAAGAATGGATACCGAGAGACGCAAACTACATAGGCTAATGGACGTTAAATATCAAGGAAAAAATTCGTGAAATATGTAAAAAAAAATGTTTTCGTATTGGCAAAACGATTAAAATCAAGACTGAGTATGCATGATTCCTTTGTTTGTCTGCTCATTACAAGAACGATTGCTACTATGCACGCGAACACAAGTACATAAACATCAGATGTCTGGTTCGCATTGTACTTCCTTCCAGCGTCTAAGAATTCATAGGCAAAGAATCCTATTTTCCTCCATTTGGTCCCACAATGGCGATAACTAACCTCAATCATCTTGAGTTCCAAGACGGTTAATTACATTGAATCAAACTACAACAAATTTCTATGAAGCGTGCTTCTTCAATTATATGGCTAGACGGAGAGAATTATATGAGAATGTGAGAAATAACCTTAATGCAGAAAAAGGAAAATGAGACAAAATTGATCAAGACGAAATAAGATTCAAATGTTGGAAATATATGAAAGCGCGGAATATAAGCAATACTAAATGTCTTTATAAAATTAAACTTCAAATGAGAACAAAAGGACACGATTTTATTTTTGTACTCCACCAAAACTACCTCATTAAAGTGTGTGTATGTGTGTGTAGGTCTGTAAATGGAAAATAAGTAGATGGAACGAATGCTATTTTGTGAAAAACTAATTGGGAGCGCTTGATTCGAATAAGCCAGAGGAATAAATATAACACAAAAGTTTAAAAGGAGAGATGTGAGGCACATAATAGGTGAAGCAAGAAAGATAGATGAGTGTGGGTAAAAGAATCGGGAGGAACTTGTCTTGTTTAAGAAAACCAAATTAATAATACATGAAGCGATTGTTGAACCAATTGATTTAAAGGGAATTCAGAGGAACTACCTGAGAGTATGTGAAGAAAAAGAACTAATTGAGTGAGAAATGTAATGAGATCCCTTAAGTTGTAGAAAGATTAGTATAAGTATATGGATGTACAAGAATGTTTTAGATGGTTTGGCGTTGTGGAAAGAACGGACGAAAATAGGTTGGTGAAAATCCATATACTTTGGATGAATTGGGAGTGGGAGACAGGAACACCTAGAGGGGATTGGATACGCTGTAAAAGAGGTATCAGAAAGGAGTGTGCTAAGAACCTAAAGGCTACTGTGCAGTTCTGTGGGGCAACTAACGTCATGGCAATTTTATGTCTCTCTCTCAGGAAGGTCAGATATAGCACACCAATAACTAATGGTAATAAACAGTAACAAAATGCATAAAACAGAACGTCAAATAAAACTGAGGAAACAATTAAGCAGAAAAAAACCCATAATAAAATAATTTGGTGACCACACATCATTATGAGACAATAAAGCATCCCCATTACTGACAGCGAGTTTCACGAGAGAGAGAGAGAGAGAGAGAGAGAGAGAGAGAGAGAGAGAGAGAGAGAGAGATTAGAAACATGTACTTTCAAACCTATGTATAACTGTAGTGGAGAAATATTCTATAATAAATAGTTCCCAATATCAAAACGCCAAATTAACCCAAGCCTAGGTTCAAAAGAAATATTTTTGAGTTTCTGGGGAACTCAGAATTCCGCTTTTCCATCATGCTTTCCTTTGCAATTGGAAATTCCTTTACAGCAAAGGTGCTTCAGACAGTATTGGAAAACTGCAATATGAATACCGAGTTCCCCAACTGCACGAAAAAATAGTTCTTTTGAACTACGGTTTTAGAATATATATATATATATATATATATATATATATATATATATATATATATATATATATATATATACACACACACACATATATATATATATATATATATATCCCCTATATAATAAGATTGTCTGGCTATATATAAAATACATAAATTTCTTATTGAATGTCAAGGTCCTTCTAAAACGGCATAATACCTTTTACTTTTTAGTCTTTTTTCTTACATGTGAGGTTTTTAAGTTCGTTCTACCCGACCGTATGATCATCCTGAATAATAATAATAATAATAATAATAATAATAATAATAATAATAATAATAATAATAATAATAATAATAATAAAAGCTTATGAAAATCGAAACATTAAAAACATTTTCCTGAAAGATCACTCGTATCAGGGTACGATCAGTTGATGTGGAAGATAACGCTGCATTGGAATAGGGGTGGCAGACATTGGAACTAGTAATGATAGTGAGACTGCTCAAGAAAAGAAGGCTAAAGTAAATGAAAAACCTTCGAGTCACGCATACATCTATCTCTCTGTCTGTTCAGCACGCGGCAGTACCAACGGTAGCTATTACACCCAGACAAACTAATCATTTACACTATCAAGGGAGACAGATAAAATCTAAAGGAACTTTCTCTCATGTCTAGTTATCCTTCGATCTTAAACTACTTCGTCGTCTGTACACTCAACCTGTGAAACTGCCAGTTTATACACACACACACACACAGCCACACACACACACACACACACACACAAATGATCCAGATGTCATAATATCGGGCACTTTTTTTGCTCTTGCTGATAGAGAAGATTTGTGAAAGAAGAGTCTGGGCAGTTGGCTAACTTACCATGGAAGGGAATAGTTTAAAAGGTTACAGTAAGCATTAATTAATAGTTATGTAATGTGGTTTAGCCACAATTTTTTTTTTTAAATAAAGGTATATTTAAATTCCTATGGTCTTAAAGTAATCACAGCACAATAATACTTTGGTTATATCCTCACAAAATCTATACGCATCTCTACCTCATCTTACGAATCAGGTAAAATAGTCAGGTTAAGAGCAGTCTAGTTATCGTCTCCCCCCACCCCTCCCGCTCTTCTATCTCAAACACACATAATCAATATCTAAAAGTTTAATTAGACACTTTTTTTTAGAGGCAAGAGGAGGCTGAGTGAGATGAAGTGGCCGCGGAGAAAAGAGAGGTGGCATGATACCGAGTCGCAGCAAGAATTAGAAATAAACAAAATGAGATAAAAATAAGTTGATGATGCTTCTTCAAGCGTAAGATTTGGTATCGATGGTCGCCATTTTAGGAAGATGAAATAAAGCTTATACGAAAATGGTTTTATGTCAAAGCTTGAACATGTGTATGATGATTACCTCGTCGAGGCCCTCCCCGTGTGTTATGTATGTCGGAGACAGAGGTCTCTCTCTCTCTCTCTCTCTCTCTCTCTCTCTCTCTCTCTCTCTCTCTCTCCACCGTCACTGCAAGCCGCAATAGTTGGCTAATAATTAAGCACCTAATTTACTGCTCAGGTGAAGAGGCAATTTCAATTTTTAGGGATGTTCCTCTTCGCCCGGTCCGAGACTCAAACGCGGTGCCATAACGAGAGAGAGAGAGAGAGAGAGAGAGAGAGAGAGAGAGAGAGAGAGAGAGAGAGAGAGAGAGAGAGAGAGAGAGAGAGCATCATGAATGGTAAAGAATAGAGATGGAAAGTTCTTTCAGTGCGTGTGATGGAC
Source organism: Palaemon carinicauda (assembly GCF_036898095.1). NCBI lineage: Eukaryota > Metazoa > Arthropoda > Malacostraca > Decapoda > Palaemonidae > Palaemon > Palaemon carinicauda. The sequence goes on from NC_090764.1 coordinate 45,448,187, forward strand.
ATACTGCATTCTTGACATATCACTGATAAACAAGAAGGTATAAAGAGACATAAAAATCGATGACATGAAAATGCTGGAGACAACATAAAAAATAAACTTATTCTTACTAAAGTACGAAATAAAATTTTTATATTACTTATGTGTATTCGTAAAAGGATACTATGAAGGTTGCCCATCGAGTTAAACACATATCCAAAAATATAGCTTTAGGATAAACTTATAAATTAATTAATTATTTTTTACCAAAATATGACATACATACACACATAAATACACATTTGCTGATTTAGATGTTTTTATAATTCTTCTAATTTTCATTTGTTACTGCCATTATATAAGAACATGCGTTCCATTGTATGTGTTCGGAAAATGTTAGACGATCGAAAATCGAAAATTATTATTAAATGGCTGCAGCGAAAGGAAACCCTTCTTGCATACATAGAACAGTAAAAGTTCTTCTTTCAAGAAAATATAATAAAATTGTGAAATTCTATAATGAAACCATATAGAGATTCATTACTTGCGCCAACAAAGTTGGAAGGAGGTTATGTTTTTGCCCCTGCTTGTGTGCTTGTGAATAACTTCCTGGCCACAATTTACCATAGAGTAGTGAAAATTTCAAGGATTAATTGTTATTTTGAGACGTAAAAGTGATTGAATTTTGAAAGTCCTAGGTCAAAGGTTAAGGGCAATGTCGAGCAAAAGGTCGACTGAATTAACCCTAACCTTAATTCAAAGTTCGCACATGGTTGTCAAGCAGACTTCAAATACTTCTACTATCTAAATTGATTCTGGGAAGGCAAACTGGTTTCGAGAAATAAGCTGCCGTGGCGGAGTTTTGCCCACTCGACATGCTTTTATAGTCTATTATATTTCAAACAATAAAGAAGAACCAATATGGACATACTATAAGATAAAACAAACACCGTTTGCAGGAATAAATATTTTGTGGCAAGGAAACAAAACCAAGAAAATAAATTTTGTAAACACAAATTCTGTTCAAAGTTTACAATTTGGAAAGACAATTTTGCAAGGTAGTATAAAAATAGTGTAGAGGGTGTAGCTACGCTTAGGTTTCAGAGAAAAGAAGACAGAACCTTATTTTAAAAAATTACAAAAATATTGATTTCCTATCTATAGAGATGAAAATAATTATGCGTTGTTCATTCACTTTTGTAATGTGGTTGGTAAACTGAAACCCGAGAACGACCTTTCCTGATCATCCTATTGAAAGATACATCCGGGAAGACGGAGTTAAGTTTGATTTTTTGGAAAGTCACAGTTATGACAAAACTTTCCTGTAAAAAGATTAATAAAAACCAAAACACATATCCTATAAATCACTTTGGTATCAAAGGAATGGAAATATGAAAACCACGATAAACTGTCGAAACTAAGAATGAAATTTGTCTTCTGTTTTTTTTTTCTTTTTTTTTTTGGGGGGGGGGGGGTTTCCCCAAAATTTCACAGTAGTGCCCATTTTAAAATATTGAATATTCGCCTGCCCAAAATAGGAAAATGAGTTTTTAACACAAGAATTCACGAATTTACGGAAGACTATAGTAAGTCACCCGAAAATCATTAAACCAATTATTACCAGTAATAAAAAACTTGAAAATTATCTTGAATAGCTTTAGTTTATATAACTATTAATGTAAGAGTAATTTTTACTCAATGCTAGTTGAAATATAAATATATGGACAATCTTTGTATATTTGTGTGTGAGAGAGAGAGAGAGAGAGAGAGAGAGAGAGAGAGAGAGAGACGTACGCTTTTGTCAGACGATACTGAGAGATAAGGAAGCAGATGGCGGTCGTCTGTGGTTTTAATACCCCGAGATATTCCTCACATAACAAAAGAAACCAAAACCACAAGTCATCTCAGAGTTCGCGTAGATAACCTATATCACTTACGCTCAAAACTTGAAATGGTCTTGAAAACCAAAACATCAGGATCAACAACAAAAAGCAATATCTTTTGATTGTCCACATAAAGCGTTTGGTATTGATGTCAGCTTTATTAATTAATCAATATATAATGATTTTCTACTTGCATACAATTTTTCTTACATGAAAACAAAAGTCCTTACGAGATGAAATAGGATCTTGAAATAAACCGCAAAACCCATGGAAGGACCTCCATCTGATGCGCTCGCACAAAACGGAGCACATGATATCGTGTGACATCTTAATCCTCAAGGGCTATTGTGTTTACCTCTGAATTTACAATGGCAGCTTCTGCAAGTAGGACAGCAACGAGTAACGCTCGATTTCTTTGACCCTTCCAACGTTGAGCCGTTGAACCCTACCGAAATTGAACTGTTTGAGAAGCGTTACGTGAAAATGAAACCTGTTGTGTTGTGTTGTGGCGGTGGAGAGGACACATAATACAGTGAAGAGGGACAAGGGGGTTGAGGGCGCAGACCCTATCAAAGAAGACCCAAATTGCTATTGGCGTAGTTTAATGGGGGTAAAAGGAATATGAAGACAAGTCCCATAAAGGACCCTTTACGAGAACATTCAAGAGTGAGATGCTTTGGAGCAATATTTATCGGGGAAAAGTTGTTTTCAGCCATTTATAAGCGAAACATTTATAAAAATTCAGATATCCAGAGGAAAGTTTAACTTCCGTATAAATGATTTTTATTAGCAGTGGCAACATTGACATTATCAATTATAAAATTGTTCTCCTTATTCAGAAATAAATTAATTTGATTTGAGTTTTGAATAATCTGGGATAAGTCAAGTTATTTTGATTATGCAAAGCGAAAAGGCATCAAAATGCGTGGTATACTGATACCTAAAGTAAATAGTTGCAAATTGAATTTCACGCCTAAATAAAAGCCATTCAAAGCCATGTTTTCCCTCTATCGTAGTTATTTCATTGGTTTTTTTTTCTAGTTGAAAATCAGACTGAATTTAGAGAAGAAAGGTTTTTAAGCCCCGGTATCATCTTACAGTTCCCTTGTAATTTGAACGAATTATAATGAAGGAAAGACATAAAAGAACACATAATGAAGGAAAGACATAAAATAACACTAAGTTGAAAAAAAAAATAAGAAAACTTCTATAATCATCAAGGAAATTCTTCAAATGGGGAGAGAGGCATTTTCGAATACATCATAACTTTCAAAACTGAGTAAATGTGGTAATGAATTTAAATACTTTTACTCAGAGCTGGTGCTAATGACATCCTTTATTGTGTCATTTTTTTCTAATATTTCCAAATTAAAATCTGAAGATGAAGTAGACGACAGGAATTTCCAGCCCTTCATTTCCTTCATATGTAGGGTCAGAGGGGTTGACAGTTCGCCCTTTGGTTCAATTGAAAGATACAATAAAATCCATAAAATATGGTCTGCTTTCTGTAAACTTTCGGTTGCTACCTCTTCGCTCCGAGGTTCTAAATGGGCAGTAATGGTCATCTCCCCTATGTAATAAAGAGCAAGTGTCTGGACATTATATATATATATATATATATATATATATATATCCAATTAAGCCCAGCGGCATTACCAGACGCATAACTACTCGGTCTCTCCCCGTCCCTTGGATAGGGGGCAGAGAGAGTATACATACCCTGGTGATAGAGGGTGCGTGTGTGTACATATATATCTAAATATTCAACCGTCATTACTGACGGGTCGCATACACTACAAATACGTTATTTGAAATTGGAAAGGCGGCCAATGTTAATTTATTACGTAAAAATTTAAAACCTAAATAAAAGAGACTAATTGAAATTCATTAGTTAAAAGAAGCAGACGATCTTATAACTTAAAAAATTAATTAAAAGAACAAAAGCCCCATCTGATAAATAACAACAAAATAATAATAACAAAAGGTTTAACAAACTTCTGGCAAAGAGGTTATCCATCGCGGAAATAGTGAGCCTACAACGACTTCGGCGTCAGTGCCAACAGACAAAGAGCAGACGAGAGAGAGAGAGAGAGAGAGAGAGAGAGAGAGAGAGAGAGAGCACAGCATCCGTGTGTGTGCCTGTTTGTGTGAGTCTGTAGAGACGAAGGGGAAAAGGCGAGAGGGGAGGATGGGGGAGAGTAGACAACGATAGAGGGTATAATAGTTCCACCTGGGGGAAGGTAGTGAGGGGAAAGGGGGAGGGGGGAGACAGGCGCGTGCGAGGTAAGGGTGAGATCTCCTCTGTCGGATCAATATTCAGTGAAAACACTGCCATCCCTGGCCCCCAGCCCAATGCCACCCCCCCCCCTTCCCACTACTGTCCCTGTCTCTGCCCAACTCGTTCCAGTCTCTCTCTCTCTCTCTCTCTCTCTCTCTCTCTCTCTCTCTCTCAGATATTTTTGTTCCCTTTTCCTTAATCCAACAGAAGCACCTGTTTCTTTTCCTACATCCCTTTTGTTATCAGAGTAAAATCCCTTGGCGATACCCCTTCCTGCCTTCCCCCATCCCTTTCGTTTCCTCTTGCTATTGGATGCCTACCAAGCTCTGCAATAATATTTTCATATAACAAGTCTCAAACTTTACTCTTTTTCTCAATTTGAATACATCTTTAAAAATAATTTCACCCTTTCCCATCCAAATAACCTAGAATCTTCACAAATAAGTTCACCCTTCCCCCCTCAAAAAAAAAAAAAAAAAAAAAAAAAAAAAACTAAACAATAAGCATTTCAAAATCGTGGAACAGAAATGATTCTTATATTTGCAAGAGAAAAGCGGAAGGAAGTAAAGATATTCCCTCAGCACTGTTGGAACACTAATAAAAGGAAAGAAAACGATGGAGTCTTCAAGTAAGGGCAGGTAATGTCAATTTCCGCAAGCGTTCGCTCACTTCCGGTCTCATTCGGTCGCGTGTCATATCCATGTCTGGGAAATAATCCCAATAGGGACAAATATCATTTCCGAATCAAAAGAAATGTAAACATCCATTTGAGGTAAGGCTTTTAACTAAAGGTGAATATTTTTCCTAAAAAAGTCTCATGAACTATTGTGTATCTTAAGGTACTTCATTACCAAGATTAAACTTGCTAAAAAACGTAATTTCATTATATTCTGGAACGAAAAGTTTAAGTTTAAAGGATTTTTCTCATAAAAATTTACAAGACATAGAGGATGATCGATCATTTGACAAAACAGGAGCTACAGAAGATGAATTTCCTAAGCATAATCTAACCATGGAAATATTTCGGTACGAACTAACATGGTCCAAATATGTATGATATATTAGTTATATATGTTCTTAGAGAGAGAGAGAGAGAGAGAGAGAGAGAGAGAGAGAGAGAGAGAGAGAGTCAAACTAATATAAATTAGGGAATTAAACGTACATGATTATTCCTCGTATTAATAACCACTGATCAAATTATTAGAACCTTTTTCACCCACCATGAGCAATGACAATGCCAGCGAAATCGCTTGGATATACTATTTTTGCTTTTAAAAAATTATTCACGAAAAATCGATGGATAGACTTTCTAAAATCTGTATGTTATCTACGTAGTTTCCTTCTGTGAAATTCAAATCAGTTTTTCTTCCTTATAACTACTTGATGAAGCTGATAAACTCTGAATATACAATTCAAATACGTAAATTTGCATTTCTTCCACAGACTATACTTACATTAGGTAATTTGTTAATCCCCTTATCTGAGTTATTACTTAGCCCTCATCATCCCGGTTTAATGAGATAACGTCAAAGTAGTTGTATTCTACTTCCTTGGATGGAAATAAATTTACGCACGAAAGTTAGTGTCAAAGAACTTCCAGGATCATGGAAATTCATTCGTTCCATTCCATCACATTATAACCTTCGATTAAACTAAACAAAATTATATACTTTTTAAAGAAACTAGCATATGAAGATGAACATTCATTTCAGATTTTCATAGACAGACATCAATGTACCTACACGCACACACACACACACGGACACACACAAAAATACACACTTTCTTTGAGGAAACTCCATAACACTGACAGCTTATAAAACTCACACAAAAGTTAAAAGAATTATGATTCTAAATTAACCTAAAAGAACACCACAAAATTACCTAAGTCTCCAAAGACACAAATCTATAAACAATATACTAGAAGAAATACAATTAAATAAAAAGGCGGGGGAGGGTGCACAAGAAAAAATCTTCAGTACTGTAAAAAAAAAATATCCCTACTTATGCATACATTTCTTTTACAAAAATCCTAAATGATTCCCATAAATAAATAGAAAAGATACCAAAAACATCAATGACAAAACATATTAATTGCTTTGATCATAAATAATACGACAGAGGAAATTATCAAACCAATGCAACGTTATAAAAACGCTATTAAATCATAATACATCATTTCAAATCAAAATGGAACAATACAGTACTAAAAATAAAAAACACGCATCTGTTTAAAAGAGAAAGATTCAGTTCGCTAGAAAAAATAGCAGCGTGTTTCCTAGCTACTGATACGGGAAGCTGTGTTAAGTCAACCGAGATTTGTTGTATGATCTGGTTAGGATGAAGGGAGGAAGAGGGGAAGATGAGGAGGGGGGGGGGGATAGATTCCGGTGAAAAAGAGAAAGAGAAGATGCTGGAAAAAAGGAAGACAGGGACGACCAAATCCACTGACGTAAGCCTTCGATGTTGAAGACAAGGGGAAAGAAAAATCTGCAACTAGAGTAAGGAGAGAGAGAGAGAGAGAGAGAGAGAGAGAGAGAGAGAGAGAGAGAGCAATGTAAGATTGTTTCGGCAGATGTTAGTATTTTATCCTTAGCAATAATATGTATTTACTGTAATGCACCTGGCTACAACGCACAGCAGACAACAATAATGAGTTATAGACAAAGCTACAACCCGATTAAAACGATTTATGTTAATCACAGCAAAGCCAATTCTTAATTGATTAGGTGTAAGTGTTATGTTTAATGTTTATAAATCCTTGTTTAATCATTTTCAGTGAGCGGGATTTCAATATTTTTTGTGACTTGAAAAGTCTAATCAAGGCAGGTCAGGATATGGCGTAAAAACCACTTTTTCATAGAGATGGAAGGAATAATTCAGAAAATAAAGAGGGGGGCTAGATAATTTCAGAACTAAAAGTTAATTCCTTATTTTGAGAATTAAAAGTTAATTCCTTGTTCTGAGAATTAAAAGTTAACTCCTTTTTCTGAAAATGGAAAGTTATTACCTTAATCTGAGAATTCAAAGTTAATTCACTATTCTGAGAGTTAAAAGTTAATTCCTATTTCTGAGAATTAAAAGTTAATTCCTTATTCTGAGAATTAAAAACATAGAGTACTTTTCGAGGCTTCTTCACAAGAAATTATTTTTCAAGATACAATTATCTTATCTGTGAAGCTCATGGCAGTGATAAAAATCTTAAATGAAAAGGAAATACTGAAACTTCATGTTCTCTACAAATATGGGCACAAAAATAGCTTTAAATAATGACAGCATCAACTGCAGACGATACCTATTATAGAAATCACGGTCTCCGCATATGTTTAATGACGCCACGCACCATTACTGTGATTTGCATTATATTAGTGTCGTCTTAAATGGCATTTTTTTTTTCGTTAGGGAATCTCCTCTATTTAATAAAGAGCAAGTGTTTGAATATAAATAAATAAATATATATATATATATATATATATATATATATATATATATATATATATATATATATATATATATATATATATATATATATTCTGGTTACGCTCAGCTCTCCCCGTCCCTCGGGTAGTAGAGAGAGGGTGCAGTTCTACCCTGATGAGAGGGATGTGCGTGTGGGTGCATAGTTAAGTATTTAGCCGCGATTTTTTTAAAGGTCGCGTACACTAGTCTATAAATAGATAACACAGAAATAAAAATGTGAGTATTTTCAAAGCACATAATCCAATCCGCCAGTAAGGATTCTGCTAAAATTTCCCTGGTTTTTTACCAATACAAAAAAAATCAGCTCTCTCGAAAATTTATTGGTGTATCCATAACGAAAAGAAGATCAGACAGTCAACACATCCATCGATAGGGATTATTGCTTCACGTAGTTCGGATCCTTTCCTGCCCCTTTGGTAAACAGACTCGTCAATAGCTTACAAACATACCACCCTCTGTTGCCTGTCTAAGAAACCCTCGCTAAAAAATCTGGTACGTCTATGAAATAGTATCGTTTTGGTCTTACAAATCCATAAAGCTTATAAATAGCTGTTAAAAACTGTAAAAAATTGTTCATCTTGAAGACATAAAATCACAAAGGACTGATATCAGGCTCCATCTCTTCTATTATTATTATTATTATTATTATTATCATTATTATTATTATTATTATTATTATTATTATCATCGTCATCATCATCATCATCATTATAATCATTATTACCATTATTAGCTCAGCTGCAGCCCTAATTGGAAAAGAAGGATGCTATAAGCCCAAGGGCTCCAACAGGGAAAAATATCCCAATGAGAAAAGGAAACAAGGAAATAAATACACTATAAGGGAAGTAATGAACAATTTAAATTAAACATTTTGAGAACATTGCAATAGATCTTTCATAAATAAATCATAAAAAAATTTATATGATCCTGTTCAACATGAATAAATTCACTGGAAGTTTGAAGTTTTGAACAGTAAAAACAACCAAACTCCGACGACTGAACCGCCAGAATCCTTCATAAGAAAAAGAGGGATGGAAATAATAGTCAGCATTTGAGCAGAAAGTTTTGTAACCTAATACGCTTCCTCCTAAACCTAATAAAACGAAGCCCAAAAGACGGTTACGGACACATAATACAGCCTAGGGCTAGGGGTGACCGGGTACTTGACAGGAGAGCCTCTCATGGAGGTTGGAAGAAGGTAAGGAGACCAACTTTTTTTTTTTTTTTTTTTTTTTAATACTCGAAAGTTCTACACAATTCTTGCTGAATATTTTCCTGGTTCTTTTT
>NC_090764.1:45462090-45484520 GCF_036898095.1 Palaemon carinicauda
AGCTTTGACCCGGCTCCAGTCCCAGTGCAGTGGGAGGTTCGTTTTCCCACTGTATAACTATGGGAACAAAAGTTGCCTTTCTTTTCAACAAAGCCTTTGTTTATAACACGGTTTAATTCAAACTTATAGCAGAGATTTAATCTTTATTTAAAAACCTTATCTTCCAAAATTTCTGCTTACTTTCCTGACTTAAGAAACGTAGTTGGAGGGGAATTATAAGCAGACATGAATGAAAACAACAAAATTAAAAGGAATTTGTTAATAAACATGAATGACAAAAGTAATAATATTTGAGTCAAAATTACAGATAAAATAGGCCACATATTCTGGTATACATTTGAAAAGAGAAAAGGGATAGCAAGCAAGTAAAAGAAAAAAAAGAAAAAAATTACACCCCGGAGAGAGAGAGAGAGAGAGAGAGAGAGAGAGAGAGAGAGAGAGAGAGAGAGAGAGAGAGAGAGAGAGAGAGAGAGAGAGGCCTCATTCGAAGCGTAACCAAGTAAACACCCTAAACTCCAGGGAAATATAAAAAAAGAAAACTTAAGCCAGCCCTGGAGTTTACCTAGGGTTGTTCCAAAGGAAGAACAAGAGTGAACACAACGAACAAACCTCTCCTGGCATCTCTTCTTTAGAGTTGCAAACAGACTTACTTCTCGGGTTCCAAAAACATTCTTCCTCTGACAGTAGAAATTCCTAATGTATAATGATCAGAAGAGAGGATGGTCATTATATGCAAGTAAAGGCGGTACAGTTACGAGACATACCTACTGTACGTATAATCAAATAAACTTTGATGATATCAATATCGCAATGCTCTCCTTTGAGATTCACACACAACTTTCGAAAAATTAATTTTAGATAAAAAAAAAAGAAGTTTCAATGAGCAACTCATGCTACTCTAAAAATTGGTATCTATATGACATTTCAATATTATGAACTTTGGTTTTGTAAAAAATAAAATTATAACTAACACACCACTTCTCTTTTTCTATGTCATCAATTATTAGAAAAAAAAAAACATAATCCTCAGTTCCACATATAATAAGAAAGTCAAGCAAGGAGAAAAAAAAAAGAAGAAGAACGTTTACAGCTATGACGAGGCCTTTATAAAATGCCTTTTATAATTCAACAAATTTGTCTTTTCCATACCATTAAAGAATAAGCCTGTTATTTTTCCGTCCAAACTTCCACTCTTAAGGGTTTCCTAACCATTTCACAGAAGTCTTTCCTCAAAACCAAGATAATTTTCAAAGTGCTCGGTATGAAAAGCCCTATAAAGCTACGCAAAAGGCGATTCTCCCTAAATGCAAAGCGTTCCCCACAAGAATATCCTCGCGAGCGTCCACAAATGGCTCTGAAAAAGATCTGTTTGTTACCAAAATGACACTAATCTTCGCATCCAAACAGGGACAATGTTATTTCCCCTGCTAGCCTCGCTCCATGAATAATGAATAGATTTTTACTCAGACCTATCTCGAGTCACGTCTTCGTAAGATGCAACATGATATCCCTTTTCGTCGTGCCACTGGTTGGACCTAATTTCGGTTGTGTTCCATCCAACCAGCCTGTTGCTATTTACGCCTTATACGCATCTGACCTGCTATGACTCGCGGATCAAAGGCAGGAAGGAAACGAGTGAATAAAATCAATACAACACACACTGCTCGTTGCAAGAGACTCATGCAAAGACCGTTGTCAAGGATGCTTTTATTTAAATCAATTGGGGAAATTCTCGAGTTCATGACCTCAAAACCTTCACTCTGTCAAACAGACACATTTTCACTCGCAAGTATGCAACAGATCAAAGTCATTGCAGCCTGTCTCTGAACAATAGAGGACATTAAAACTCCTAATTAACGTGGGGAGGGGCTGAGTCTAATTAACTTATTTCGAGGAACACGGGCCAGGTAACGTTTCTTTTATCTTGGACGAAAGTGAGCTTTCTTTTTGCGCTTGTTTTGTGAGCCTTATTCTCTTCTTAGGTCGACCATTTTAGAATATAATATCCGGGACCATGGGTTACAGGCACCATTTTTATTACGTAGATAAAGTTCAGGGAACGAGAAATAAATAATAATTATAGAAGCATATAAGCACGCATAACAGAATATGAGTCAACGAAGGAAATATGACAAATTCAAACCTTAAAAATTCACTCAGAATTTTGACATAACAAAATTTTTTAAAATAAATAAATATATATATATATATATATATATATATATATATATATATATATATATATATATACATACATATATATATACATACATATATATATACATACATATATATATACATACATATATATATACATACATATATATATATATATATATATATATATATATATATATATATATATATATATACAATGAATTCCACAATCCTTTACATTAAAGCTCTATTCTCAAAGGAAATGAAACCACATATGAAAGGATTTCTATTTTCTCCTAACTTCCTATTTGTCAATGGAGACCGTGTAAAAAGATGAAAAGCAAAGCTTCAAAGCCTTTCAGGTATCATACGAATAAGAGTCAGTGGCTGTAATCAACAGTACTAACAAGTAATGATTGATTGCCTATATTAACACCAAAATACACGTTTTTGAAGTGCTAAAAATATAATTGTCTAGTTACCCCTAAAACAACTGATGCAAATCCCTGTTTGCAAAAACAAACTTAAGGAGATGAAACGAACAAAAATTTAGAGTTATTTAGAATACCAATCGAGAATTGTGTTTTGTCCATAATATACATAAACATACGTCTCTCTCTCTCTCTCTCTCTCTCTCTCTCTCTCTCTCTCTCTCTCTCTCTCTCTCTCTCTCTTTCTCATAGTCATAAAATCCTCTCGTAATTACGTAAACAGGAATCTTGTGTCTTGGCTGCCCATATCAGGTTACATATAATATTATATATAAGTTAGCTTCATCCCTATTCAAAACCCGTTTTATTTCGAGACCACTAGACAATCCACTCTTCCAACGGTGTGCTTATTAAATTATAACTCGACCAACGTTGGTTATAGCAATCTGCTCTTATTTTGCTGACCATAAAAAGGTTATTTTTCACTTCAACTTATATAATTAACAACAAAAAATACATTTAACTTATTTTACTTAATCCAAAAAATTCATGATTAAATTTGGTATTCTATTTGCTAAATTTTCCCCCTAAGCTATTCATGAGCCATTGCCTATATTCTTATTTGCTAAAATATTCAATTGATAAATAAAGGATACAAAATAAAATCCAAAATTCACCAGGTTACAACGCTCTCTCTCTCTCTCTCTCTCTCTCTCTCTCTCTCTCTCTCTCTCTCTCTCTCCTCTCTCTCTCTCTCTCTCTCTCTCTCTCTACACACACAAATATATATAATGTGTACATATGAATAAATGTATGTATATACAGTATATACATACATTCATATATAGTTATATAAAATGACGGCATATGAATAAATAAATATATACATATATGTACGTATATACATATAACTCGCAATGGTTCCAATTGCTCTCAGCGAAGAGGTTTGACAGCAATCCAGGCGATTGGTTACCGTACTGTTCCAATAAGCCAAACGATTATTAACCAGCAAAATATTCTTAATCAAATCGAAAGAGGAAACCATTAACGACAATCTATCCTTTTATTTTCATGAAGAAAATTAGAAGACCAAGGAATGAGACCAAGGAATGAGACCAACGACTGCAGAGAAACCAAAGAAGAAGGGCTGGATGTGACACGATGGATGTAAAGGAATGTGATATAACACAGGGACAGCGAGAGATACAAGGGAGAGACTCCACAGACACCCTCAGTATAATGGATTATGTCATAGTAATTGTCTGGAAGAGTACCGCAACAAGATGAGTCCTAAGCTGTACATAAACTGCCAGGTTTGGTTACGTGGTTTAAATTTCAGCCTGAGAATACAACTATCAACTTTAAAGACACGTGTTTTTATACCTCTACTAAATAGTTTCCCATACAAAACATATTTATACAGCTATATATTTACAACATTGAAATGCAGTTGTAAAATACAATCCAGCAGAACGATGCATACTGTGTTAAGCATTCTATAGACTAAATGGAAATTAAAAGAGCAACAGGGTAGATTACTGAGACTCGTAGTATTTATATCTAAAGCATACAGTACACTACAAAATGAGCTTAAAGAGGAGATGGAAGATTCATATACTGTAGCTGATGTGAGGTGTGTGATTAAGAATAAAAACGGGCCAATGGTGATGTAAAGGGATTAGTAAGTTAGAGATGGAATTAGTATGAGAATTGGAAGCATAAATGATACGGTTTTCATTTACAAGTTGAGAAGACCGAGATGGCCAGAGTTCTCCAAATCATGGTTGCATTGTTAGTGATGTAGAGAGGAGGGCAAAGTGTTCTATATTCAGTGAGTGGGAGATGTGAATGACTTAATAATTCTGTTCCCACCAGTTAACAGATTCAATTCTCCGACAAGGATTCCAAGACCTGACAAATGCAACGAAGTAGAGGAAACATTAGTGATAAAACAAAGCTTAAAGTAATATCTTTAACTCAAAAGGAGGGTAATAGGTTTCCAATGGACTTGAATGAGTCGTAAAATGGAAATCAACGCCAAGTCAAAATGGAAGTTCAAGCCAATTCACTAATAAAGAAATAAAGCATTAGATCTAACGTTTTCAAATTGAATGATGTGCGGGAAGCCTCCTCAGTCTCATCCATACGACCAAACTTCCTACAAAAGGAAAAATAATTCCAGCATAAACTTAAATAATGGCCACACTTTTCCAGAAGTGACCACTGGAAATTCCACTTTTGACCGAAAATACTTCCCTTTTCCAACTCAAACGAGAATAACGACCATTTCGAGAAACAACTCAAATATAAAAACCCATCCTTTCTTAATATAAAACTTACAGGACCAACAATTTGAACAGTAACTGTCTGGAACCTCGCTACTTGTGGTGAAATGTTTTGTTTACTCGTTACATTTTTTATAAGTTTGACAAAACGAGCTCAGAACGGTCTTTTTTTTTTCTTCTTTTTTTTTAACAGGTCTCTCTTTCTGGGCCTAATGTTGCGTTGGTCTGACCTTTCAAGTTAGCAGCCTACCCACTCCTCCCTCAGCTGCACACACACACACACAAAACACTCCTTTAATCCATTGTTCAACGGTGGCATTGTCACCCACCCTTTCTGCCGCCCACCTTTCCTATTCCTCCTAAATAACGCAATACCCCACCTTTCCTACCAGTCACTATTATGGTCTTCCTCTTCCTTTTCATTCATATATCCTCCTTTCCTTTCTATCCACTTCTAAGCTTACATTCTTTAATCTTATGCCTCGAAGCAAATAGTTTGTTCAAAGATGAATGTTTCCCAAGAATGATCTTTTTTCGCTAAACTCAGTGAAAAAATAGATTAAAAGAAAGTGAAAGAGCTAGATGAAACCAGTCTCCAGGGAATGATATTGCCTACAGGTTGCAGGAAGGAGAGAGAGAGAGAGAGAGAGAGAGAGAGAGAGAGAGAGAGAGAGAGAGAGAGAGAGAGACTAAATTCAATGGTACGAACTAAAACCTAAATTTATTTTCTATTTTTGCTGATCACAAATACGAAACCTTTTAATTGGACATCAAAGAGAAGAGAAAAATCGCCTGATAAATACAGCATAGCCTTTTTTTAACAATAGACAACACAAATAATGACAAAATCAATTCACCTGGCAAATTCATATCTGTATTACGCTAAAAATTGTTATTCATCATACAGTTCTACTTCTTCTGTGCTAACGACAAATGGCCAAAGAGCTAAAAAGAGAGAATTGTGATCAGCCATTTTCTCCTTTTTCTTACTGCTTTAGAGTCCAAAGGACCAGCCCGCCTTTGAAGTCTTTCCTCCATTAACATCTAATAACTTCCAAGACTTTAAGGCCTTACTTCTTTCTCCCCAATAAGTAAGGCTGCGAGAGGTTTGTCGATAGGAAAAAGGACGATTCTGATTCTGAAAGGCTAATGTATGAATTTAGACGAATTTGATTTTGAAAGTCTTCTGATGTCTGAATTTTGAAGAATCTAGTTCTGGATGGATTATGTATGAACTTCCAACGAGTCTGATTCTGGAAGGCTAGTTTAAGAAATGCAAAAACTCTGCTTCTGGAAGGTTATCTGTGAACTTCAACGAGTTTGATTCTGGAAGACTTATGAATGAACTTCAACGAGTCTGATTCTGAAAGGTTAATGTATGAACTTGAAAGACTCTGCTTCTGGAAGGCTACTGTATTAACTTCAACGAATTTGATTCTGGAAGACAAATGAATGAACTTCAACAAGTCTGATTCTGGAAGACTAATGTATGAACTTCGAGTCTGGTTCTAGGTGGTTAATGTATGAACTTCAACGAGTTTTATTCTGAAAGGTTAATGTATGAACTTAAAAAACTTGCTTCTGGAAGGCTACTGTTTGAACTTCAACGAGTTTGATTCTGGAAGACAAATGAATGAACTTCAACGAGTCTGATTCTGGATATCTAATGTAAGAACTTCGAGTCTGATTCTGGGTGGCTAATGTATGAACTTCAACGAGTCGGATGCTGGAAGACTAATTATGAAATTCAACGAGTCTGATTCTGGGTGGTTAATGTATGAACTTCAACGAGTCTGATTCTGGAAGTCTAACTATGAAATTCAACGAGTCTGATTCTGGAAGGTTAACATATGAACTTCGAGTCTGGTTCTAGGTGGTTAATGTATGAACTTCAACAAGTCTGATTCTGGAAGACTAATGCATGCACTTTAGCGAGTCTGATTCTGGAAGGCTAATGTATGAACTTCGAGTCAAGTTCCGGGTGGTTAATGTATGAACTTCAACGAGTCTGATTCTGGAAGACTAATGTATGAACTTCAACGAGTATAATTTTGGACGGCTATTGTATGAACTTAAGAGTCTGGTTCTGGGTGGTTAATGTATGGACTTCAACGAGTCTGATTCTGGAAGGCTAATGTATGAACTTTAAAGACTCTACTTGGGGAAGGATACTGTATGAACTTCAACGAGTTTGATTCTGGAAGACTGGTGTATGAACTTCAACGAGTCTGATCCTGGACGGCTAATCTATTAACTTCGAGTCTGTGTCTGGTTGGTTAATGTATGAACTTGAACGAGTGTGATTCTGGAAGGCTAATGTATGAACTTCGAGTCTGGTTCTGGGTGGTTAATGTGTGAACTTCAACAAGACTGATTCTGGAAGACTAATGTATGGACTTTAACGAGTCTGATTCTGGAAGGCTAATGTATGAAATTTAAAGACTCTGCTTCGGGAAGGATACTGTATGACCTTCGAGTTTGATTCTGGAAGACTAATGTATGAACTTCAACGAGTCTGATCCTGGAAGACTAATGTATGAATTTCAACGAGTTGGATGCTGGAAGGCTAATGCATGAACTTCAAAGCGTCTGATTCTGGAAGGCTAATTTATGAACTTTAAAGTCTGCTTCTGGAAGGCTACTGTATGAACTTCAAAAGAGTTTGATTCTGGAAGGCTACTGTATGAACTTCAAAAGAGTTTGATTCTGGAAGGCTAACATATGAACCTCGAGTCTGGTTCTGCAAGGCTAATGATTGAACTTCAACGAGTCTGATTCTGGAAGGCTAATGTATGAACTTCAGCAAGTCTGACTCTGGAAGGATGACGTATGAACTTCAGCGACTCTGATTCTGGAAGGCTAATGTATAAACTTCAGTGACTCTGATTTTGGAAAGCTAATGTATGGATTTAAACGAGCCTGATTCTGAAAGGCTACTGTTTGAGCTTCAATGAGTCTGATTTTGGAAGGCTAATGTATGAACTTCAATGAGCCTGTTTCTAGTGGGCTAACGTATGAACTTAAACGAGTCTAATTCTGGAAGGCTAATGTATGAACTTCAATGAGTCTGATTTTGGAAGGCTAATGCATGAACTTCAAAGAGCCCGTTTCTAGTGGGCTAACGTATGAACTTCAACGAGCCTGATTCTGGAAGGCTATGTATGGACTTCAACGAGTCTGTTTCTTGTAGGCTAACGTATGAACTACAACGAGTGTGATTCTGGGAAGCTGATGAATGAACTTCAATGAATCTCATTTTGGAAGGCTAATGTATGAACTTCAATTGATCTAATTCAGGAAGGCTAACGTATAAACTGCAACTAGTCTGATTCTGGAAGGCTGATGTATGAACTTTATTGAATCTGATTCTGGAACGTTTATGTAGGAATTTCAACGAGTCTGTTTCTGGAAGGCTAATGAATGAATATGGACAAGTCTGATTCTGGAAATTTAACATATGAATCTGCCGGCCAAGAATTTTCATGGAAATATATATATATATATATATATATATATATATATATATATATATATATATATATATATATATATATATAAATATATATATACACATATATATATATATATATACATATATATATACACACATATATATATCATATACATATATATATATATATATATATATCGTCCGTGTACCTAATAAGTAAATAAGAGGGAAAGCCAAAGGAAGTACATGATATGAAGTGCAAATGATATGTCAAAGGATATCACCACTGTAAGTAAAAGGGACAATGGACGAGCAGAGAGAAAACAATATAATAAGAAATGAGCCAAAAAGTCGACAGTAAACAAGTCCTTAGGCAATAATTTCTCAAAAATTGCAGATTCAGTTTCATATGAACTGCAAAAATTATTTTGATTGTCGAAACAAATCCCAAACGAAATTCTACCAACAAATCTGCCCATCCCAAAAACTGATGCTGGAATAGTATAAAAAAAGTAAAAAAAAAAAAAAAATTCTAAATAAAAGAACACTATACGACAAAGCTATCATAATCTCTCCATGATCTCCCTTTCTCTCCCTACCATTATTCTTTAACAAGAGCCCTAATAGGAAGTTGTCCCCCGGCTTCCCACTGTCTCCCTCATCTCCAAATCCCTAACCTGTCAAAAGCATCAGCGGGTCTACAGTATCTGTATATTTTCTGTCACTTACCAAACCACTCATCTACCGGCTTCTCCCTCTCACAATCTATGCGACACTTCATTTGAGGATGAAGTGTTAGACTCTCCACCCTAAAATACAGTGAAGCCTTAGTCATTCTATTATAGAGTTGGATTATCCACCCTAAAATACAGTGGAACCTTAGGTAATCTATTATAGCACCTTGTGATGTATGATCCCATTAAAAGCTCAAAGTATCGAATAATCATTTTATTTGTTCCTTTTGATTTGAGAACTAGGTTATATGGAGATATTTTGTATTTACGTTAGTCTACTTGAATCATTTAGTAGAAAATAATCAGCAAAACATAAAAATACATCTCTGAATATTAGCTAAAAGGTTTCTTTCCCACAATTTAATAAACAGGTATCGTAATATAAGAGAAATAAACGAGAAATCTGTAGCCAGCAGAAATTCGCAATTCATGTAACGGGATCATGTAACTGAAAACGGATTAGAAGTCTTACAGGAATACGAAAAATAAATCAAACGACAACCTTCATTCGCATCTGTTCCAAAACTATAATGGATTAATCGTCTGTCAACAGGGCGAATTGAGGCAAGATACGGATCCTCTTTGGGAGGGGGGGGGGGGGGGAGGGCGAAGAGGTAAATCTTAGATACTGATCTTCTGACGGGATAAATCTAAGAACTGCGAGAGGATAGCAGCGCATGAAGGGAAGGAGCGACGGCAGCTCACTGAAAGCCCAAAAGGCATCAATCGAATGTCACAAAGAAAGGACATTCATCAATCAACGACAGCCGATGCCTTAAATTGGAGGAGGGAAGTCAGCTTCATCGCAACCAATTACAAGCACTTAGACTGCGTCGTCTACGGTTACGTCCTTCTATTTTCATTCGGATTGGAAACGTACTTGTTTTTCTGATGACATTTTTTTTTGTCCCTCAGTATATCATAGAGTCAAATTAGAACATTAAAATATTGTAGTAAAAACTTAGAAATATATCTAAAAGCTTCAAATTAGAACATTCAAATGGGGTAGTAAAAACTTATAAACATATTCAAAAGCTTAAATATCAAACGGTGAAATGTAATTCCCAAATTCAGAATTCGTGTTTTTCTTGGATAAAGGGTTTTAAGCTCAAATACAGATTAAAAAGATGCAAAAGTTGACAAATTATTATCATCATTTTCATCATTATTAGTTAAGCTACAACCCTAGTTGATGATATTAGCCCAAGGGCTCCAACAGGGAAAATAGTCCAGTGAGGAAAGGAAACAAGGAAATAAATAAACTGCAAGAGAAGTAATAAAAATAAAGATAAAACATTTCATGATAATTAACAACATTAAATTAGATTTATCATATATAAACTATAAAAACTTCATAAAAAACAAAAGTAAGAAAAACAAGATAGAAAGGGCGTGCCCGATTGTACTCTCAAACAAGAGAACTCTGACCCAAGACAGTGGAAAACCATGGCACAGAGGCTATGGTACTACCCAAGACTAGAGAGCAATGGTTTGATTTTGGAGTGTCCTTTTCCTAGAAGAGCTACTTACTATAGCTAGAGTCTCTTCTACAACGGGGTTACACGATCAAGCGGTTTGTACAGACACGTATTTGAAGTGATGTTCGAACGTGTGAACGTCTGAAAGGGGATATTTGATTGTCGAACACGTTCGACGTCTGTTCTCGCCCTACTTTTGTGGGCGGGTCTACATTGTCCATAAACCTTATGCATTTGTGTCTGGCACCACCTCCACGAACCGTCTGACAAGCAGGTTCTTGAACCCGGTTCGACGAACCGTTCGATCGTGTAACAAACTCTCCCTTTTGCCTACTTGATCAAGCGACATCCTCTCTCTCTCTCTCTCTCTCTCTCTCTCTCTCTATATATATATATATATATATAGTATGTATATATATATATATATATACATATATATATATATATATATATACATTGTAAATATATACGATATATATATTGTAAATATATACGGTGAAAAAGTACTATTCGGTTATCTTAGTGTTGTCAGGTGTATGAGGACAGAGGAGAATGTCAAAAGAATAGGCCAGACTAAGCAAAAATGAGCCGTGATCATAGAGAGGAATCCAATGAAGTACTGCGTGGCCAGTCAAAGGATCCAATAAATCTCTAACAGGAGAGAGAGAGAGAGAGAGAGAGAGAGAGAGAGAGAGAGTTAGTTTTCGTACCTTCGCATATGTGTCTGGATTGAAAGCAGGGTCACTACCCAACATAAATAATTTCATAAAACAGGTAGAACTCGAGATTAGATATAAAATCAACATGGATACTAAAAGAAAAACTAACCCTGAAAAGGTATATGTCACAACACTCAGTATAACACTCAGAATAAAACATTAAAATTTCAAAAAGCATTAAAAATTTAGTAAAAATTGAACTGGAAATTAATTTGGTTAAATCCCAGAAATCCAGATTTCGGAAGAACCCCAGAAGTAACAGTTTAAGAACTGCTAAACAGACGTAATTCTTAGAGAGGAAAGTATAACTCAGAAGACACTAACATCGAAAGAAATACAAATACATTCTTATATAAAATTGAAGATTACAATGCAGTCACAGTAATCATAAGAGTATCACGTAGAGATAAGGTGTGCTTGCAAAAGAGGCTGTTAAGTCCTTTATGTCTTTCAGCGGCTCATTACAAAGACTGACAAATACTGGTAGAAAGCTACAGGAGAAATTTGACTGAAAAAATGCCACTTGAAATACTGCCAAAGAAAGCACAGAAAGCTCATCACATGTTACACCTTTCGAAAGATAATTCATTTCCAAAAACACTTATAACAGCCTTAAAGATGGTCAATTAAAACTAATTTAAACAGGTACCGTAATAATATCAGTATAAATGAGCCCACATCTGATAAAACTGGACAATCAAATCACATACAGAACAATGGGTCAAGCTGGAAATTAGTAAAAGTAATTTGTGATCATCCAACAGCCTGTGTCTTACTTACCAAACTGGCTTCACTGATACAATTTAATCTAGTAATAATTATTTGTTTAATCTACCTACACCAACGGGGAGCTACCATCTAATTATTCGGTTTTCTACATTGGATTTGCTTTTCAAGTTTCTTAACACGTTAATTGAAAAAAAAAATACAATCCATAACAAAATATGTCTGAGTTCTGTAACAGGAAAAAAGGTAAAAATCTCTTCCCTGGTTGCCACAAAAGAAAACGTTTCCAACCATACAAGCTTTTCAGGTAAAGTTGTTTACAGGCAGCGATTGTCAATCAACTATATCTCATTAACATAACAGCAACCATTAACAATATATATCCAAAATACTGCCCAATTGTGCCTTGGGGCAAATCATTTTTCTTTCTTTCTTTCTTTTTTCGAAATGCACTTATTTGGAAAGTATATTGTCCTCAAGTCTCGTGTGCTGAGGATTTCCAGTCAAAGAACTCACACGATAACAAGCCCACTCAATCGAAGAGCGAGCGTGGCGTTCGAAAACAACCCACCACTGATGCAAATGAAAGACTAAGCAAAATTAGTCAACGAAGACGACGCTCCCGGCGGAGACGTCGACGGTCTAGCCAGCGAGCGAGAGCGAGGGCGGCGCCAGCGGACGCTATGTCAGAGGAGAAGCAACCGCCCCGCGCGCCACACCACAACTGCCGCCATCCCCTCCTCCCAAAGTCCTCCTCCTCCTCCTCTTCCACCATGCCCTCTCTACTCATACCTTCTCCCCTCAAAACACAACCCCCAACTTCATTCGCTCACTCCCCATTTCTCTCTTTCTCTCTCCTTCCTTCCCCTCCCTTCGAGTGACCCCACATTCTCCTTCCTCGGGTATCCCTTCCTGCCATTCCCCTCCTCCTACATCTAGTCTTAACTACTCCTCCACTTCCTTCCTTCTTCCTTCTTGTGGAATACACTACAAATAGTTGGAATTGCCCATTTTCCCTCTTTACATTTGCAGCCTTAAAATCCGTTTGCCAATTATCTTCCTATATCCAGAACCCACCACACATTTAACATTCTAATATAACGCGTCCTTTCAAATAAGTGTATTTTACAGACACCAAAGCTCCACGCCTAAGGCCTCAGGTAACATGAAACCACAAAAAAAAAAGGAAAGCTTCCAGCACGACTCAGGGTGACAGAAACATCTTGAAAATCATGTAGCTTGTAGTGCATAGTAGCTGATGAAGCTGCCTCTTTCTTGCTCTCCTCCGCCAACACCATCTCTTCTCTCACCCTGTCACCAGCAGACGGGACGCTTCAAAGCTGCTGGACGTTGGGGCTGGCACTCCGACGGCGGTGTTGGCGGGATACGCGGTGTGGAGGGGTACTGGAATTATAATTTATAAAACGTTGATGAAGACAGACGCTTTGCTGTTATTTGACACCTCAAAATTGGGATGATCAGGTGAGACCTGTGATGGAACGGCCTACAAAGTGATCGAAATGCATCATTTCAGAGTTGGAGAAACAGTAGGCTATACTGTGCCATTTAATTCAAAATGACATCTGCGCTCTCTCTCTCTCTCTCTCTCTCTCTCTCTCTCTCTCTCTCTCTCTATTCATTGCACTTACTAGTAACGTTAAGAAACTTTCTTTTCCCAAACATATTCTATGATAAGGCAAACCTTCTGAGAACTAATTGGCGAACCATTACCACGGAAAGGAATATCACATGGAATGGAAACATATACTGGCTAATATCCACACCTCTGACATCGTAAATTCAACTTTGAATAAAGGCATTATTACGAAAAGGTGTGAAGACAACAGAGCAATCACCCAAAAGCAAGAGTACTAAAGATGGCCATATGTGCAATTCACGCTTTTAGATTTCGTTAAGTATCTGGATATTTTTGTAATATATACCGAAGAATATCATTGTCTGTAGCTTAGGTTAATGTTATCGTCTTCTTTCCTCTTTTCGATACAGTAGTATACCAGGTCAATCAACCAATAATGGGCCTGACGGAAATGGATTTATGAAGTGTTAGATGTACAAACCCATGTCTCACTACACAGGAGACAAAATGGCATACAGCAATTATAATTCAACACCTTCACTTCAACTACAAACTCGGAATCTCTCTCTCTCTTTCTCTCTCTCTCTCTCTCTCTCTCTCTCTCTCTCTCAATTCATAGTGTAAGAATAGGAATGCGCGGGAGATAGACAATAATTAGGGGAGATTGAAAAGTCAATACTCTGATTTTAGTGGGCGTTTAGGCCCACAAAGAGAGGAATAATGAATGCACTTAACTCAGGAATATAATGATATACTATTTAGACTTACGAGTCTCATCACCTGAAGCCACTAGATTCCATGCAAAGTAATAGTCAAATACTACCAAAACGTTTCTCAATGTTAAGGGTGTTACAATTTCTCAAAAGCTTCAAATTCCTTCTATTTTCCCCCCTCACATGGGCCAGACGTAAACACATTGATAGGGGTGGAATCTCATAAAGAAGAAATAAAGTTATATATCTAATGCAAAAACAATCTGGTAAAAGACACCCAGTTGTCATATAAGGTTTACTTTCATTATTTGCACGGGAGGCATACAAAACTCTACGTAAGATGAAACGACAAACTGACAAAGAAATAGAAAAAAAGTAACAATATCCGAGAGGGGGAAAATATTTATACAAAGCAGCCCAGACCTAAGTTTAACCTTTTGCTTACATAGCAAAACACCCACTGCCAGCTCACTTCCCGTGACTTGCTACAGCACAAGGCTTGGAAATTTCCCTGTAATGTTAATTCTCCAAGACGCCTTGCAATATACAGTACAGTCTTTTACTTCGAAATTTTCAAAAATATAAGAGGAGTTACCAGTTAATAGTCGAGGCAAGAGAAGGACGCCCTCTACAACAATGTCAACAGAAGACGCTGTTTATCTATTAAATAGAATTACTTCGTAACCTTTTCATGACTGCCAGTATATATGCCCATTATATACCATGTCAATATTGTAATATCATAATTTTGAATTCTATTTCTACAAATGGATACCACAGACAATAGCTATACATTCTTCATTTCAACTCATGGACAATACAATTTCTATCTGAAAAATTTGACGAAATTACATCTCTTATACTATTTTATGTCATTAGGACTCATTATTTGAATTAAATTAAAATTCATTAGGTCTAAACTATTACAATGCAATTCAACTACAGAAAAAAAAAATCATTATTACAGCCTAAAAAATAAAATTCAAGGAAACTTTGTCGCTATATATAATTGCGAAAAAACACTGTCCTCAAGCTTAAATAAATGCACTTCACACTGTTCACGGCAAAAAGGGTTCTCATACTATTTCACATCACATCAAATGCTAAAAACTTTTAGCCCCTTTTATGATATAAAAGTAATTCCTAAAAAGTGTCATGAAAAGCTGATTTCTATGTAGCCTGCTGATGAAATCCTGCTTTGAATTTTTTACGGTTGTATTGGCCTTTATACATCTACAGTATAGAGGTTCTTCTCATAGCAAAAGCGATTGTGTTCGTAAGGTATCTGAGAGTAATTTAATATACTTCAAGACATAGAACAAGCAAAGCAGCGTTTAAAACTATCACAATCGAACAATGGATCTGATTGATTTATATTGAGATTTCAAAAATAATAAGAAAAAGCCTTCCAGTATTATTATTATTATTATTACTATTACTAGCCAAGCTACAACCCTAGTTGGAAAAGCAAGATGCTATAAGCCCAAGGGCTCCAATAGGGAAAAATAGCCCAGTGAGGAAAGGATATAAGTACAGTAACTATGATTTCTTTCAACATGTGAAAAGGGAAATTCAAAAATAACAAATGGAAATATTTATGTGGAAACAGAATCCAATAAAAATATTGATAAATATATCGTCTAACTTCAAATTGTGAATAAAAATACTGGAAAAAAAAAATGGTCTGAAAGCGTCGTCTGCAGGAACAATTACTAGTGCCCTCTGCAGGCGCTGAACCAATCCATGAAAGTAGGAAATTGAATTTAGCAAGCAATATTGCTTAATATAAGAGAAACAGCGAATGCATTAGTTGATAAATTGCATATTGAGATATGCTATCAATTTTCTCTGTAAAAAGACCATAATTACAGTGTTTATATTGTGCTATTAATTTGTTAACATCACGCTTACAGATGGCCCGGGTATATTACAGACAACAAATATTAATAATTGCGTGTAAAACATAAATTAGCAAAGAATTGACATACGAAAATACATTTCAACGATAGATATACAGATAGAACAATTTAGTGGTAGAAAGGAAATAATAAATGAGTGTAAAACACCAATTAAAAAGAAGACTGACTTAGAAAATGCATTTAGACGTTGAATGTACATTATATTTGTTAAGAAACAATGGATACAAAGGACCCAAGGTAATTTGTAATTACCCTTTAAGAGTCTCAAGGGTGTTTCGTCGCGAGCGCACAAGGAATTTCAACATAGCTTTATGAATACAAACGAAGAGATAATCCACATGAAGTTATACGAAGTATAAAAGGATATAATATATGTTATTTCGGAAAGAAAAACTATGACCATGAAAATAAAATCATATGTAGCCTTAATATGCAAATAATTCTTGGCAGAGAATCCACTTTCCCGTTCAACAACCTAAGGGAAACTTTAAATAAACTAAGAATGAATTCCGAAATTGTTTAGAATTGTTCGTTTATAGCTCAAATAAACTACACCATATCAGAACAGTGAATACCTTATACTGAATAAAAATGTAGGTGTTTATGCGGATTTATACACATGTAAAAGTACATGGTAGATAGTCAACAAGGGTGGGACTAACATCCCTATCCTAAAATAGATTGAAAAACAAATCATGGACTTGTACTATCTGGATCAATCCCCATAATGAGGATGGTACTCGAGTGTAAATTCCGAAGGCCGTTGTTCGATTCTAAATTGCCTTTTCTAAGTCTCAGTTAACCAACCTAAGATTGAGGAAGGGGCACAGGACTGATAGGCGTTGCGATCCAATTCAAAAAGCTTTGGATAGTAAATAATGCATAAGTTAAGTAAAAAGATATACTTTTTATATATATATATATATATATATTCATATATACATATATATATATATATATATACACACACACATATATATATATATATATCATATATATACATATATATATAAATATATATATATATATATACATATAGCCTATATATATATATATATATACATATAGCCTATATATATATATATATATATACATATATATATAAGAAACAGACAGACTGATAGCGAGATGACTCCTGCCCTTTCTTAAGAAAACAAGAGAAGAAAAGATTTGAAGTGATAAAGGCGCTAATTTTGGACGCCTGATGTCATTTCGAATCAACTTTCCGAGATATCTTCGAGAATTACGGAAGGGGAAAACTTTTGTTTTCCCTTTCTGAGATTTTGATGAATTGTGG
This sequence comes from Palaemon carinicauda, assembly GCF_036898095.1. NCBI lineage: Eukaryota > Metazoa > Arthropoda > Malacostraca > Decapoda > Palaemonidae > Palaemon > Palaemon carinicauda. Next base: position 45,479,598 of record NC_090764.1, read on the forward strand.
CTTGGATTTTCATCCTTTTCACTAACGTTTAATAAGGATCAAAATAACATACAAATACATAAACATGATTATATATTGTGAGTATACACACACACACACACACATATATATATATATACATATATATATGGAGAGAGAGAGAGAGAGAGAGAGAGAGAGAGAGAGAGAGAGAATCATTGTCCGGAAAAATGTTCAGTGGGATTTCAAGCGATGTAAATAAGCAGATGACATGGGGCTTAGACAAGGAGGAGAATATGAGGACCAAGTGCTTGTTATGGAACAGGTGTTGAACATATGGATACGAGAGGGACTGAATTTGGGTAAAAGAGGGAATGAAACAAGGGTGGGTTAAGTCTCCACGGCTCTTAAGCAATTTAATGGATGGGGTGATGCGATAAGTCATAGAAAAGATGCAGATTCATGTGCAAAGTCTTGAGTTGTATGTAGAATGATTGATATTTCCAAATGATTCGGTAATAAATATACACAATACAAATTAATCCCAAAGATTTGAAATGTTTGCAAGAGGAGAAAGTTGAGTAAATGTAAGTGTGATTAGGGTCATGAGGGTAAAACGAAACTCGGGAGGGTGGATCAATGGACAGTGAAAGAATGAACGTGATTGACTTGGATTGATGTTTGGAAGTAAATATGACAGATGATGGTTGGATGGCGTGAATTAGATAATAGGTGAAGCAGGACGGACAGGGAAGAGACGTAAAATATTTCTAGTAATAAGAAGTATAATACTCTACTTTACAATTCCAAATAAAACAAATACTTCAAAGATGAGGAGATAAAGTACTTTTCGTAACATATGTAGGGCACGAATCATTAAAAACCTTCACAATACAGGATGTTTGGAAGAGAAGAAAAAGCTGGTATAGGGAAAAGAATGGATCAGAATTCCTTGAGATGGTTTGGTCCTGTAGGAAGAATTGTGAATGATAGGTTGTTAAAACGATTGTATAGTTCAGAAATGTCAAAAGCGTGGAGAAAAGAAATATATAGAGAGCCTTATGAAGATGTTGGCATAGAAGGGCCTTGATAACCAGGATACATGCATACGTGAAAGCAAGATGGAAGTTATTGCCAGTGTATGAGAGAGAGAGAGAGAGAGAGAGAGAGAGAGAGAGAGAGAGAGATATGAATACACACATTCAACACACACGTGTATGTGTATATATGTATACACACATACATATACTGTATATGTATATATATATAATTTTTTACACACACAAACACACACACACACATATATATATATATATATATTATGAAACTGAATCCAACGATCAAAAAGGTGTTTTTATATAATAAGAAAAGAAGTCAAAGTACCTGACCTGATAAAGCGGAAAAGGAAATAACAAACACCTGTAGAAAGAGAACTCAAAAGGTGTGTCACACAACAGAGGGCCCAGAAAATACTGAGAGCTAAAAATAGAAGTGGACGCACCCATGAGGAGCTAAAATCGATGTACATCCCGGGCAATGCAGCTATAAATAAATGGACAGAGGTGTTTGCCCCAGGTGGCTTGCATGAAGGAAATGCCTGCGGAGCGTGGTAGGACAGGTCACACCATGGCAAAGGAACAGCGATTGGAACAAGGAGGAGTAGGATGAAAGTAACAGTAGCAGCATCAGTTGGAAGCAGAAGCAGCAAGAGCAGGAGAGGAGGAGGAGGAGGAGGAAGAGAGGGAGGAGGATGCTGAGGGAACCTACGTGTTATATTGATCTAACAGATTACGCACACACACCGGCCCCCTCCCTCTGTAGTCACAGCCGCCCCACCTGTTCTCCACCCCAATTCCTTCAACCCTTCAATTCCATAGTGAATTCATTGCGTCTGGATCTTCATAGAACCTCAGCTGCCAATGTCTTTATGGGAGAGAAACATCAGAACCCCCCCCCCCCATTTCTTTCCCAAGGAAGAAGATACCAATTAATTATATCCTACTAAAGAAAAAATACTTTTAAATAGATCTAGTGGAAACTTAATTCACATTAAAAATATTTCATTTTCAAAACCCTCTAAAAAATGAGACAATCTAAATAACTCAAGTGAAAAAAAAAACCATAATAAAAAAAATCAACCAGAATTAACACCCCATATAATCTCACCTGTGGTATGATAATGGACACATGTCCGGTCCAATCATCCCTGTTCTATATTCTAGTTAATTAATGACCCTCTTCCCTTGTAATTCACCGGCGCGGCCCCACCCTCCTCCGGGCAATATGGGACATCCAATTCACGACCTCATAGCTAACGTCCATCACATCTATAATGAGCGATTCTGAGTGAGCAATGACGTTTGGGGGATTGTTCGGCCATTAGCGCTGGATCGGAATGATCAGAATGATTCCCAATTGGGTAATAATATATATATCGATTTATTAACGTATGAAGTTTTAGTATTATTATTATTATTATTATTATTATTATTATCATTGTTGTTGTTGTTGTCGTTAGTGTAATTGCTACTGCTTATTCTGTTTCATTTTATGATTAACTATTATCTTTATGTTTATCATTCATCTACTATATACTATTATTATCATTGTTATTATTTTTTGTTTTTTCCATTTAAAAATCGAAACAACTCTTTCATAGCCAACAGCTATGATCAGATTGCCTCAATAACTTTATGAGGGGGGGGGGGAGGATCTCTTGAACAAGCAGACAAACACACGGGGGCCAAAGTGATCCGGGAACTTCCAAATTTATTGATGGACGGACCTACACTTGGATGTCCCACTCGGACAGACAACAATAAAACTCGATGGCTACCGTTACATAGGATAAAAATAGGTCAGAGTAATTCTGAAACTAACCTAATTCAATTATATAATAAATAAAAAAAACTTTGTTTTAGCAATATATAAAAAACGTTAAAATTGTTCTAGGCAAACGAATTTCGAATTTCGGTTAATCTACCAAAAATTGTTCCAGGAACTGTAAAACAATTTTCGGTTAATCTATGAGAGAGAGAGAGAGAGAGAGAGAGAGAGAGAGAGAGTATGAGGCACGTGTTCATCCACAATAGTCCATGGTCCAAAAAATTCGAAGACTCAGCAGGACATCACAGCGGCAGTCACGAAAACAATGATGTCAGCCAGTTCCATTCAAGAGGAGAGAGAGAGAGAGAGAGAGAGAGAGACTCTAATAAGCGTACACGCATGTTTACGGTTAGTTCTTGTTACTGTCTGAAAAGCTCATCCTCTGGTGTAAGCAGGATTTCAAGCATGTTCGTGACAGCTGATGATATGTCCACGACTAGGAGTGGTCACTTTAAACAGGGAAAATTGTTAGTGAAAATAACACGCAATTTCTCATTCACGTCACTATGACTGACTGCCCAGTGTTCAGAGTTTTATTTTATGAATTTATGGCATATATATATATATATATATATAATATATATATATATATATATATATGTATATATATATATATATTTATTTACATATATATATATATATATTTATATATATATATATATATATATGCGTAAAAATCACAGGGAAACGTGATGCTCAGATGCAAAAGAACCACAGAGAAAATGGAAATAGGAAATATAAGATTAAATCCTGACTAGTTTCGGGATACTTCAGAAGACTGAAGAAGTATCACGAAATTAGTCAAGATTTAATCTTATATTTCCTATCTTCATATATATATATATATATATATATGCTTAAGATTTTCCATTGGTAGTGAGAAAAATCGATACGAAGATAAAAATTCAAAGGGAAACTTGATACTGGCATTCAAACGTTATAAAGGCCGAAAACAAAAGAAAACAATAACAAAGGTTGTCCTCCCTAACGCAACCGACAGGAACGAACTCGGATGTTCTCACGCTTGCGATTCTTGCAGGGGACAAGCCTCTCCTCTCTCTCTCTCTCTCTCTCTCTCTCTCTCTCTCTCTCTTTCTCTCCCTTCTCCATCTCCATTGTTCATCCGGAAAAGATCGATGTCACATGAAGTCCTCTGTGTCATTGATGAGAATTAGCAGCCACTCAAGTCTCGCTCACGCAGACCTCCTGACACTTCAGGTCGAAACACGCAAACGCTCGATTTTGTCACTTTTCGTGAGAAGTTTTCGTGTGGCAAGATGAGATGCTGGCTAGTATACTGTTTAAAGGTCGCTCATGAATGGTAGAGGCAAGAGACAGTGACAATGCCCAATAAGCATGACAATGGCCTAGAGACTGACCATATCTACATATGATCAGTGCCCAAGCCCCTCTCCATCCAAGCTAGCACCAATGAACGCCAGGATATGGCTGTTGATGACTCAGCAGATAAACCTATAGGCTTCCCCAAATCCCCCATTCTTTGCTCACAAGGATGGTGGGATTACAGACACCAAGATCTACTTTAGACTTTGACAGACACTACAAGAAACTATAGAGATTATGCGGGCTCGAACCCCAGTCCGGCCGATCGCTAGGCAAAGATGTTTCCAATAGGTTACCAATCAATGCTCAATTGCAAAAATTTTCTTGTTTCAAGTTTCTTGCAACATCAGACTACAGGAGATTTGTTACTAATTGATCAAAAGCGTATTGTTGTCAGATTTTAAAAGTGATACAAAGAAAAAAATACGTAAAAAATTAATAGGCAAAACTTTAAGTAAGACAGCGAAAAAGAAACAATTCGTTTTAGCGAAGGGAAGGAAAATCAATAACCTGTGGAGAGAGAGAGAGAGAGAGAGAGAGAGAGAGAGAGAGAGATAAAAAGGAGACAAAGAGCGAGGCCAATATTTCTCCAGAAAGTTATTCCGGGACAAGAGATTCACTTCCTCTGGCTTAATATTGGATTCCTTGATGTGCCTCATGAAAGAGAGAGAGAGAGAGAGAGAGAGAGAGAGAGAGAGAGATTTTCTGTGTGAAATCTTTATATTTTAGAAGTCC
>NC_090764.1:45485020-45497520 GCF_036898095.1 Palaemon carinicauda
AATTATACAAATATAAAGCTGATTACAATGAAGATAATGGATGTCGAAATAAAACAAGGGGGACACCAGAAGAGCGTTATTTTCTATTGTGCCCTAACCCACTTTCTAACGAAAATCGATTCGGTATTACAAGGGAGGAGAATTCCTAAGCAAAGAAGGAGTTTCCTCAACACATGCAATAATGGAATATTGCGTTCGTTGGGTTCCAGTTAAGATCCACTGATAACAAGGAGTCTTTATGTCATCAAAAAATACTATTCGATAAGGCACAATAATCCAGTCTGGTTTTTGGATAGAATTAAATTTGTCTATTTTACTCAATTTTGGATAGATTAACGTCTTTTTCACTCAAATTATCAGTTTCGAAACGACGCGTAGTTTCAAGAATGATTAGGAATCCAATTGGTACTCTTAATGTGACTGAACAACTACAGTTTGTTCACTGGCATATCTTGCCGTCCTTTGGTCATTGATTTTTTCTCAGGGAAAGATTTTTTTCCTTCCATGAAAACCACATAGGGTTTATGGGATTCCTTACAGGGTCTCAAGAACATGACAAAATCTTTGGGTGTCTCTTATATCCCGTAAATATTAGCAGTTCTTCTAGAAGGTCACTCCAAAATTAAACCATTGTTCGCTGGTCTTGGATAGTGCCATAGCCTCTGTACCATGGTATTTCACTGTCATGGAGTAAAGTTCTCTCTGCTTGAGGATACACTCTGGCACACTATTCTATGTTATTTCTCTTCCTCTTGTTTTCTTCAAGTTTTATAGTTTATATGTGAAATGTTTATTTTAATGTTGTTACTGTTCTTAAAAGTATTTCATATCAATTGTTAATTACTTTTCTTGTAGTTTTCTTATTTCCTTTCCTGACTGGGTTATTTTTCTCGGTTGGAGCCCTCAGGCTTATAACATTCTGCTTTTCCAACTAGGGGTTGTAGCTTAGCAAGTGAATAATAATAATAATATAATAATAATAATAATAATAATAATAATAATGATGATAATATAATAATAATAATAATATTCAGATAACCAGAAGTATTGTATCATTATTTGCCGAAGTTTCATCACTCTTCTTATACCAACCAACTATGATATTTTAATTGCATTGCCATCAATTTACTTTAGAACATTAGGGGAAAAAAAGTGTTTATTACTTATCATAAATTCCTTATCCTTATATTCAGTGATCAAATCCCTATGGCACATTTAAATAAGTAGCTTATAGGTCCGACGTCTACTGAAATATCTCGGTAACTGAAACACCGAATGTGGGCTTTCAAGATATCAATAATTATTAGTATATCCAATTCAACTTTAAATCAAATACAACAAATACCTCGCACAATGGTTATTCAGTCTGGCGGAGAAAGCTTAACAAATATCTGTGTGACCCAAATACCTCATCTAAAGATTAAATGGATTTCATTGCATAAGTATCGGGTTAAAGCATTCTATATACAGATTTATCATAACAGGCTGAATGAACTGCCTCCCCCCCCCCAACCCAATGTCAGTTCATAATGACTACCAAAAGATGAAATTTTCTAGATCAATTGGCCAAATAGTAGAGCCTATTCTAGCTGTTGGAGAAAAATGCTTTGACGCCTTCCATAAGGACCTATGTAAATAAAAATCTTACATTACGACTTCATATTTTTATGATAAGAGGGGAAGTATTCGCCCCTGTTGACTTTTGTACAAAGATCTTCAGGAAAATTTCTGTGAGAGAAAAAAAATACTTCCGCTTCAAATAAAGAGGAGAAGGAAGACTAGCGAACCCCTTAAAATTTGTATTTTTAAAAGAGGTCGCACTGTAAACGATCTTAGTAAGGGATATCATCTATGTATGTTTTTGTAAGTCCAGCAAAAAAAAATATAATAATAATATTAAAAATAATAATAATAATAATACAATTTTGGGAAAACTAACAATTCCGTTTTTTATCTCTTGTCCCAAGATGCTTTCTTAACATTTACAAAGTGGGTCATTCAGCGTTCCCTTGGCCCTTTGTCTTTTAAAGGAAATGGTCAATTCAGTGTTTAATGAGTAGGTCACAAGTCTCTCCATGCAACCACACTCCTTGTTGACATCTGTTGTGGTTCCCTAAGATATATGAACTTCAGAGGTTTGTATCTTTAGTTATATCCTTCTCAACATAGGTCATCCATAATTTACAGAACCACGGTTGACATGTTACAATGTCTACCGCAAATTGAATATAAATGCATGGATATATATAGAAAGATGTGAAAGCTGGTTATGAAATTTTGTTTTATAATCAATATTTCATTAATTGCGTTTTCATGTTAGGAATAATTTTCCTATAGTTATATTGAACTTTAATAAGAAAATACGTTGCTGTAAAAGCAGTACGGAATTGTTACAAAAAATGCCAGCTATATATATATAAGCAAGATATTTTAATCGACTATTAACACGACGCTCTTTTATATTTGTCTATGGTGACACCTGCAGCAGACTTCCATTAATTCTGTATAGTAAGTGATATATACGGCATCGAACGCTGAAAAAGGTAAGTTTTATTAAACAAATTATGCTCTCTCTCTCTCTCTCTCTCTCTCTCTCTCTCTCTCTCTCCTCACGTAGCCAGCTCGACATATAAATTTTTCGACAAACTTATGAATGCGTTGATATTCCCCGTTCGTTGGCCACCAAAGAATCCCGTCCGATACCCAAATGTCCTCATAAAATTTTATTGGAGACATCAGGAAAAAGAAGAAATGGGCAAGAAAAAAATTGTTAAGAATATTGCATTCAAGGTTTAAAACAATTCTTTACCGTGCTAAGGCAAGGTAGTACCTTTCAAATTCAACATTTCAGTGACAGAAAAACTTCACCATAAAAATTAATTGCAAAGTAAAATCTGTAGTACACGATATAACGGTGAATTCACTTAACAAATGATGGATGAAGGTCCTTTTCACAATCAAGGTATTACTCACTCACGACAACACACTGGAATAGGTATTTCTATCTCTTTGGGATTGAAAGATCGTTGACTAATAATGTACAGATAAACTAAATCATGTTAATATTTTCATTAAATTCAATCTCAATCTCTCTCTCTCTCTCTCTCTCTCTCTCTCTCTCTCTCTCTCTCCCATTAAAAACACAATCTAAATGTTTAAAGGTCGCTCATGAATGGCAGAGGCAAGGGACAGTGACATTGCCTAGCAATCAGGACAATGCCCTAGAGACTGACCATATATTATATGAGCGCTCAAGCCTCCTCTCCACCCAAGCTAGGACAAGGGAGGGCCAGGCAGTGGCTGCTGATGACTCAGCAGATAGACCTAGAGGCTCCCCCAAACCCCCCAACCTTAGCTCACAAGGATGATAAGGTTGCAGACACTAATGGCACTAACGAGTCTGAGCGGGACTCGAACCCTCGACTGGCAAACACCAGGCAGAGACGTTACCAATCAGGCCACAGCCTGTTATGGGTAATCATTAAAATGCAGATGATCTCAAGTAGTCTGTATATCTCACATCCTCCGGTGTATGTACGAATCGATCTCTTCAGCCTAATCACACAAACAGCGACACAATTCCACTTTGCACTGTGAGCACTGCCTTTGAAACTCTCCTTTGAAGTTAGATGCAAGAGTAAACAGAGTTAGCGGGTGCTTGTTAGCGTTGCTCAAATGGATTCCAAATCTTTGACGACAACAGAAGCAAAGTCTAACCAGGCGAAAACTCATTCTTTGAAAACAGCTCGATGATAATTCTACAAATCAAAAGATATTTCTGACAATAAGTTAAAATGATGATGACAGTTGGATCACCTTCATTTCCGCAAAATCTAAAATTTCATTACCCACTGATAACTCTCCAAAATAAATATTATTTTCGTATCAACATACGAGGATCATCCAAACCCAACCGGTGTTGAAAAATCTAGAAATATTTTCATTGAAAATGTTTCAAGTTTTGATAACAGATATCTTGACCATTTTATTTTGTAACAACATTTAACGCTATTTTTTATCTCCAAATACTTCTCTGAAAATATATTTCCCTTTTCATATTAATATCTAAGGAATTATGTACTTCTCTGAAAGATTTAATCAAATTGAAAAAAAAAAACCACAGAAAATCCTTCAAAATGAATTCTTATAGGATAATGAGAGATTTCCAGGGATAGTTTCTCATTTCTCTCGCTTAATGACCCATGAAATCGAGCACTAGTCTAATCCTCTTCAATGAAAATGAAATACATTCGGGAATCATTTAATGAAGACCTCCTTAAGAGGTGACATTGTTGGAAAACTAATCATCAGAAAATCCCTTTAATCTGGTGGGTTTTATTGTATCTGCTTTTCTCCTTTTCCGAAGGGTATTCAACCTTGTTTATTCGTTAGCGAGATATCCAAATTCTTCATACGTGATTCCCTTATTGGGAAAGTTTTCCGTTGTATGGATCTATACAATGAACAATAACTCGATGTACGTACCTCCAAACAACCCCTTTCTAAAAGGAAAGTTAGAAAATAAAAGCGGACAACTTATTTGTACCGTTGTTTGATTAAAACCGACTGTTGAAGAGCAGATACAAGAACGCACAATTTCCCCACTGAATCTTGGGATATATCCATTAACGCTTAATTCTAAAAGTGACACACATAATTAGTAATGGTAAACAGTTGAAAACAAATCTACCGCTCTCCATGACCCAGATGAAACACCGTCCGCAACAACCTAACCGAATCTGTGATCAAAGTTATTGTGATATCTGTGTGTCGAACCGGAATCCAGCATACACAGTAGATATTAAAGACATTACATTGCATTGAAGTAGGATTGATTTTATGATGGGATTTTTTCCCACAAAATCAACAAAGTAATATTTCGACCTAAATATAGTTACTGCAATTGCACAGATTGAAACCAATTAAATGAAATCCAGTAGTTCAAGACAACAGCCAAAAACAATACAGCAAAAGGCAACTTAGAAACTGAAATTTACCAGTGTCTGATTATTGATATATTCTTTAGCATGAAATAGCGAATACTGTAATAGCAATGGTAACTGAATCTCAAATTCCAAGAGCATAACTCCAATAGCAGAAAAAAAATAAAGGTTTAATTTTTTAACGCGACTGCAGTGATGAGAAAGCTAAGTATACTAACGAGCAAATTTGCTCGCAATCATAATGACTTTACAGAGAGAGAGAGAGAGAGAGAGAGAGAGAGAGAGAGAGAGAGAGAGAGAGCTAAATTCATACACAATTCCCGTAAAAAAAAGGTATCCTTCAAATCGCTCCTTTTCCTTTAAATCGCTCCTTTTCCCTTTAATTATGCGTATCTTTTACGATTCCATTCCCCCATCCCAATCCTCGGTCTCTCCTCTCTCTTCCGGCTCTTCTGCTCTAAATCTCCCTCGCAACGAGCATAGATCCGTTGAATAAACCCTCACGTTGGATTAAGAAGCCGTCCATACCGATCCGACTTTACAACAAGCTTCCCCAGCCTATAACGCCCCCCCCCCCTCCCCCCACCCTAAACACCCCTAACCGAATCCTTGTTCCTTTTTTTTTGTAAGCTGTCAGATACAATTCCTTTCTTATCCCCTTGTTCTGCAGGTCGTGGAGAAAGACGGAGGAGGGGAAGATGAGGGGGAGAGAGAGGGGGGAGGGGAGAGGGAATGTCTGTCTTTATGATGTGACCTCCTTTAACTATCTTTTCTCTTTTTTTTTTTCGTATTCCTTTCCTGTTGTGCTCACAGATGCCGAGTTACGCAAATAGATAAGACTTCAAGAATTCAGTTTCAAGGGTGCTATGATTCTCAAAGAGAATTTAACCGAAAAGGTTTTGCAACATTTCAAATATGATCAAAGTATTCTCAATAGTAATACAAACATAGAGAGAGAGAGAGAGAGAGAGAGAGAGAGAGAGAGAGAGAGATTAAAAGCTATCTCCTCTGCGTTAATAAACCTAAAGTTTGTCTCGTATATATCAGCATGGACAAGAACACTCGATTAGTGCAAAACCTCTTGATACAAGAATAAAAGTTCGTAGAGAAGTTACGTAAAGGATAATAGAAAAAAAAGATGGAGCGAAGTATTCCTTTATTTCTAATGTTGATATCAGCAAAACGCACCGAGGAAACAAAGTAAGGTTTATAAATTCTGCCAAAGGGAAAATAACATAATATCCCATTTATCTACACAATTATCAGTCGCAAACCATATATGACTGTATTATTATAATTATTATTATTATTATTATTATCATTATTATTATTATTATTATTATTATTATTACTTTCTAAGCTAAAACCCTAGTTGGAAAAGCAGGATGCTATAAGTCCAGGGGCTCCAACAGGTAAAATAGTCAGTGAGGAGAGGGAACCAGGAAAAATAAGATATCATAAGAGTAACAACATAAAAATAAATATCTCCTACATAAACTATATAATATTCAACAAAACAAGAGGAAGAGAAACAAGATAGAACAGCATGCCCGAGTGCACCCCCAAGTAAAAGAACTCTAACCTAAGACAGGGGAAGACCATGGTACAGAGGCTATGGCACTAACCAAGACTAGAGAACAATGGTTAGATTTTGGAGTGTCCTTGTAATCAAAGCTAAAATAAAAAGCACAGATAAAAGAAATGTCTTTCTTAAATAGATCTAAGTATAAACAGCTAGACAGGATATCAAGCTAAAAACATAATTCTGATTCTTAAAGGAACAGTGAATGCAAAAGACCGATTAAAAGACTAAAAACCATTCAGTGAAATTAAAAAAAAAAAATAAAATAAAATAAATAAAAATAAATGAATAAATAAAAAAAAAAATTTACCGTACCTACGGGAAAATACTATTTAGGCCATTCCCAAAGCCATTAAATTCAAAGCAATTCTGCCACGGCGATTTTTAAAAACGAAGCCTGGTAAAAATCCCAACACGGGTAAACTAATCTAGCTTTTTGTATGGAGGTATCTCTAGCTTGAACGCTCTTTTGATTCTGTTAACTAACGCATAGAAGATAAAAACAATACAGCTTTGAACAAAAAAGAGCCAATAAAATAACACTGGAGAACACAAACGCGTTTATGTCCTTTTTACCTATAATCCGGCCATCCTCTTTAGATCTGTTTTCAATATTTTGTTTTTCCTCAACAACCATGTTATGTAGTCAATTAACCTATAAAAGCAACTAAGAGGGAAATATTAATATTCGCATCTCTCTCTCAATGAATATATATTAGTATAAAAACACAGATTATAAAAAAAAGACTGCAGGGAACTAATTAGTGAAACTCATAAGAGGCAACCAGGAGACTGACTTGAGTCTTTAGAATATTTTTAGTCCCTCTGTCAACAAGTTCATCTCCCGTCTTAGGTGATAAAAGTCTTTCTGGTCGATAATCTCACGACGATATTGAAAGGGAATTGCAAAACAAGAAAACTATTAACCTTTAATTGGAACAAATATCTTAGCTGAATGGAAAATTGACTCTAAATCATAACGAGCAAATCTCAAATGATTAAAGAGTACATATTTTTTTTTTCAAATATTATTTGTTAAGGCCATTGACCCCTATTCCCAACCACACCTTCATGCAGCGATAGAAGGATTTATATATACAATTTACAGAAAATACGAACGGTCACACAAAAAATCTATCTCTATATGAGTCTGTATATATATATATATATATATATATAATGTGTGTGTGTATATATATATGTATATATACACACATATATATATGTGTATATATGTGTATATACAGTATGCACACACACACACACACACACATATATATATATATATATGTATATATATGTGTGTGTGTATATGTGTATATATATGTGTATATACAGTATACACACACACACATATATATATATATATATATACACATACACGCACGCGCACACACACACACATATATATATACACATATATATGTGTGTGTGCGTAATTACATGTTTTGTATACGCTACATCAAATGTAGTAAATAGTATCATCACTCTTATTACTACCAAAAGAGCGCAAAAAATTTCGGAAAAATGTCTGTGCTCCCTGTTTCTGCCAAAACTGCACCAATGCTCCCACTTTTTCTCCTCGGCCTCCTTCTCTTCCTTTCCTCCAAATAGCCGATCTCTATTAGTCGCTGTCAGCCATACTTCCTGCGTTTCCTGCCACGTTTTTTCCGACTTCACTGTAAAGGCGAGAGTTTCTCCTTCAAGAGCGCTAAGGCAGAAAAGGTTTCAAAATATATAACATAACAAAATGGCTCATTTTCAAGTGACGCTATTTTTTCAGCTTCATTTCGGCAAAGAAAGACGTATAACTAACCGGTCTCTCCCCGTCCCTCGAGTAGTTGGGAGAGAGAGTAGTAAGGGGTGGGGATGGGAAGGGTTTGTATGTGTGTGTTTGTGTGTGCATATTTATCTAAATATTGAGCCGTCCCTTTTGACGGATAGCGTACACTAGTATTATTCCTAATATATCCCATTTTTCAAAGGACCATTTAACCCTTTACAGGATATGGTGTCAAAATGGGAGAACCTTCCTTTTCTTTCTGTTTCAAAATATGAGGTTGCAACCCCTACAGCCTTTGCTCTGACCCCAGCGATATATATATGTATGTATATATATATATATATATATATATGTATATATATATGTATATATATATATGTATATATATATATATATATATATATAGGAAGACGAAAAATTCCAGTATAAATCAAAGAAACACAAGACAGCTTTACAAACTGAATAGCATCTTTACTTTTCACACGCGGTTACGCATTTGAACACGATAACTTTTTCGAGTCATGAAGAACTGGCTAACTATAATATTGTGATGGCTCCAAGGCTTATTACCCGAGGAAGTGGAGTATCCTAAAGTAATTTTACTTTCCCACTTAGCTCAATTCGCTCGACTGGAACAACTCATTAAAAGGAGGCACCGCAGTAAAAAAAAAAAAAAAAAATCATCTGATTCTCTTTACTCAGTATTGTAATTTCCACCTTTCCTTAATTTCTTTCCCTTTCGGAGTGGGGATAAATCAACGTGGTGAAAAGGTCTGCATATCACCATGATCAGGAAGATTGCACTAGTTAGGGCTACCCATAGTAGGTTGGCTTGCTGTTAACGATTAAGAAAAAATCTCCTATCATTAGCCATCGGCACTGGCCAACTTGGTGATGAAAACTGGCCAAACAAACAGACATAAATTGCACATCTGAGGCCTTTATTCTGCAGTGAACTAGAAACAGCTGTCTTTGTTAGGTTGTTATCTCATTACATAGCTGGACTAAATTCCAACAAATGTAGATAACATGATCTAAAGCTCGATCACCAAACTCCACCCCTGAAAAAAGCCGAACCGAACACAAAATTCTGTTAGTATCAGCAATAGTGACGTTTGTATTCAAATGTTTGTATGTATGAGGGAAAAAAAGGGTACGAGGGGAAACATGGAAATCTAAAGACCCTTAACTTCGACAGTGGGGAAAAAATGCATCACATTAAGGTATCCTCTGTCTCGTCGAGTTCACTTCACTATATGTCATTTTTCTTCACAATGAATCTTGATTACAATCAGTTATCCGGAAACTCAAAGCAATATACACATATACAAAAGTTATATATATATATATATATATATATATAGATATATAGATATATATATATATGTATATGTATATATATAGATAGATAGATATTTAAATAGATAGATAGATAGATATACCAAGGCACTTCCCCCAATTTTAGGGGGTAGCCGACATCAAACAAATGAAAAAAAGGGAGGACCTTTCGTCTCTATACATATACTTATAAGTACGCATGTATTTCTCTGTGTGAAGCAAAGAACACTTGCTAACTAAAGAGTACCTCTAACGATATCCTTTCCTTGCAATATGATGAGGCAATTAGCAAAAGGGATCAAACCGATGGTCCCTTAATTAAATTATGGTAAATGTCTCCCCCGATTACAAGAATGCCAGAATATTTTCTTTTTGAACATTTGTAGTTTAATGGATTGTTTGCAGGTAATATGATTCAAAGGATAATTTCTAAAGATGTGGTAAGATATCCATCATCTGGATGCTGAACAGCAAAAAACACCGTCTCAACATGATGATAAGTAAATAAAGAATAATACATTTTCTTTAGGTAAATTTGAGGTCATTCTTTCATAAACAAAACTTTTAAATACTACTAGAACTTATAATATATCAAGAGATTTTTTAGGCAAAAAACACTTGGACATTCAGCAATTATTTTGTATTATATAAACCTATCATGGTGTGTGTAAATGAGATTTAGTAAGTCCATACACAAATTTGTTAACGATTTCTGTCACCGTTAACTCTAATACATCTGCATTGCTAACAATACTACATTATTTTCAGGAAAATGACATTTACGCATCATTAGCCAGGTGAGTTTAGAACCCTTTTTTTCTATTATTTCACTTTCAGAAATATCTTTAAACTAAAAAAGTAACGTTTTACAATCTTCCGCGAGAACGATTTTAAAATGGCAAAATCAAATGTTAAAATAATAGGAGTAACTGAAAAAAAATAAACAGGAAAAATAATTGTGCATTATAGGAATTCCAACAAGATGGTTAAAATAAAGGAGAGAGAGAGAGAGAGAGAGAGAGAGAGAGAGAGAGAGAGAATTTCCCGAGCGACTCTTTCAAGCGCCGTATTCTTCCTTTTTTATAAAGTCTATCTATGAGGGTACTTGCTCCATCGTCATAATCTTAACAAACTATATCCCTTTCCACACTAATGGGAAGAGAGAGAAGAGACGAGTCTGTGAAATAATAAAACCTTTTGAATGAATTCAAATTGGATACAGAAGAAGCTTAAAAATACACAAGATGCTCTCACGGAAATATAATTACGTATATACATGCAATATATATAGGCCTACATATATAGACATAAACACACATATTATATATATGTATCACACATACACACAGTATAAATATATATATATATATATATATAGTGTGTGTGTGTGTGTGTGTCTGTGTCTGTGTCTGTGTGTGTGTGTGTGTGTGTGTACTATGGAGGCTAGAATTTGATGAGAATTTCATATATCGCGTTATGATGAGATATTTAAAGAACCGAAGAAAATATGGCATATATGTGATAATATAATCATATGTGAATCAAAAAATGCTTTTGAGGGAAATAAAATTTCATTCAGCTTGATCAAGAAAAATTTTAACTGATGAAAGTGGTACTTATGTCATAAAATTTGATTTTAGCATTCTTAACATATTATGGTCATGTATAGCTTACAATATCATGAAGTACCTTATCAAATTAACATAACGTTCATAAAAAAGCCTTGAAAATCGTACAATCTCTGCTATGAAAAATTTCTTGCATATTCAAAATAGAATATATATCTCTCTAAAATTTACGGGTAATTACTGTGAATGTATTTAGTAGAGCCATTCGTTCCCCTTTTTTCTTTTTAAATATAAATAGAACTATCTACAGCATAAAATAATCCTCATTAATGCATTATAAAAATTACATAATAACAACCAATAAAACTGACTTTAAGAATCCGAATCACACAAAATCCAAAATGACTTAATGAAATGTGGATTACAAAACCGTAGACTTCACCGCTAAGTACAGTAACGTATTACGATCCTACTAGTTAATGAGGGACAATAAGTTAACTAATCCATGAAGGATGAAATGACTCCTACCCTTCATGTCCCTGTGAAGTTGACTCTTTCATGAAATGCCTTGTAAGTTGTTCGAAAAACTGGTAAAACTATGTTATTCAAGATACGTTGTATAGAGGAGAAATTTTATGAAGAAAATCTAAGTTTGCCGTGAATAAGCTTATTGCAATCGAATAAAAATGATTCCACTGCATATTTTTGGCTGTAGAATACTGTTAAAACATTATTAATTGAAAACAAGAAACTTAAATCAACGAAGAAGAAGAAGAAGAAGAAGAAGAAGAAGAAGAAGAAGAAGAAGAAGAAGAAGAAGAAGAAGAAGAAGAAGAAGATGGCGGAGATGAGGAAATTAGGATAATTACATCAGTGACCCAATTCCACACGGGGGGAAAAGAACGAGAAAGCCTTCATGTGCAGAGGATAAACCTATTTTCTTACAATTTTGCTCCTTCCCTTAAATTTCGTATGGGAATTAATCATAGAAAGAAGTCCCATAAAATCGCAGGAACAATGATGTTGAATGTCTAGAAAAAAATTTACTATTGTTAAAAATTATTACATTCAAATCAATATCACATGTCAAAGGAATTACAGTTTCATAAAAGGGGGAAAAAAAAGACTAATAATTTTGAATTGATTATGAACCAACGAAAACAAAACATTGATTAGGATAAGTAATTCTTATATATCTTAAAAAACATAAAGTAATTCTTATATATCTTAAAAAAAATATAAAGACAAAGGTGAATAAAAACTTCAAAATGAATAGACGAAAATTA
>NC_090764.1:45502520-45522411 GCF_036898095.1 Palaemon carinicauda
GGAAAATATAAGACTAAACCATAAGCAAAACGAAATGATGAACTGTAACTGAAAGAAAAGACTGGGTTTATTATTCCCAACCACATAAATCTCAGTGGATCCATAAAACTGACCTTTGAAATGTTCTTTACGGGTCTGCTTCGACTATTAACATAGTGGAAATAGTATTTACACCTCCCAATGAAGTCAGATAAATCTACGATGATAAGAAAGCAGATAAAGAATGACAGAGCTTGAGTTATCAGGATCCAGTTATGAATAGCGAAAGGAATTAATAATAACAATAAAAAGAAGAAAAATTATAATTTAAAGAACTTTATTATCATTATTATAATGTAATAGAATACTAGCACTGGCACTTGTTTGCTATCATCTGAGCTAAAGAGTTTGAACGCAGCTGTACGTGGGTTCAAAGAAAGCAGCCTGCTGCGGCGTAGGTCACACCTCTCTCTCTCTCTCTCTCTCTCTCTCTCTCTCTCTCTCTCATACTTGATCGGTTCCATATTTGAACATCCTGCTCGATGGCTTGTTGGCCAAAGGTCATTCGTACAAACGCAAACATCTGAACATGTAAACAACATAAGTTGGCGAGTGTCCTTTTCACTTGTAATACACAAGATCTGAGAATTTTGTTTTGCTTATCACGCGATGCTATTTTGCGATGTAGGGCTTAGGAAATATGATTCAATTATACATATGGATGATATAAAATGAAATATATACATGAATGTACATATGTAAATAAGTTTATACATTATATACATACACACACATACAATCTCTCTCTCTCTCTCTCTCTCTCTCTCTCTCTCTCTCACACACAAATATATATATATATATATATGTGTGTGTGTGTGTGTATAGAAATAAATATATATATATATATATATATATACATATATATAAATATATATATATATGTGTGTGTATGTATATATGTGTGTATTTATATAAATATATACATACATATATATATATATATATATATGTGTGTGTGTGTGTGTGTATGTGCGCGTGTTTGCACCCGTATGTGTGTTTTGTAAAAAGCCCAGCGTCATCCAATCACTGTACCTAACACATCCTTGTACCCCAACAATGTATTAATGGTTTCATATTCGCTTTAATGCAAGAGGATCAGCTTCAGTTAAGATATCTCCTTTAAATTCCGTTCCAGCTTACGCGAGACTATCTGATCCCTTCGAAGAGGACGAGAATCTACACAACGAAAAACTACCACATAAAATGGCATACCTCATCATTTGAGCCGAAACTTTAAATGGATTTCTACTGAAGATGCCCCGGGGAAATAGCGGGAAGACATCACAAAGTCATATAGATAGGGAATAGCTGAAACATGAAAGCAACAAGACCAGTGTAGAGAGAGAGAGAGAGAGAGAGAGAGAGAGAGAGAGAGAGAGAGTGCAATATGTTAAAACGTATCCAACAATCTTGGCATGTGATCTAAATGGAAAACATGCATAAACAGCCTCATTACCATGAAATGGAGTCAGACGGTCTCAGGGGCTTCCAGCACACCAATCTTCTCTACCCTACAGTCGGAATGACCACAAGCATTTGTTATGGCAGGGTTACCACAATGGTATTTGGGAAAATTTCCTAATCTTGTCGTAAATTTTACAGTGATGATGACTTCTAAAACAAAGAAATTACAATATTAATCATCTTTAGCATAATACCAGGGTTGTGGTGGCCTATTGGAAACGTCCCTGCCTGGCGATCGCCAGACTGGGGTTAGAGTACCACTTGAGCTCGACTGTTTCTTTAGTGTCTGCAACCTTGTGAACTAAGGAAGAGGGTTTTGGGAAAGCCTATATATATACTTTCTAAGTATTCACCAGCATTGTCTGACCCTCCCTGGTGCCAGCTTGGGTGGAGAAGGGGCTTGGGGGCTGATCATATGTATATATGGTCAGTCTCTAGGGCATTGTCCTGCTAGCTAGGGCATTGCCACTGACCCTTGCCTCTGCCAAGAGAGAACTGTTTTCACCTAAAGTGATTAACCTCCTATTATAACTACAAACCAATAAGAGGACTCTGTTTATCCCTTTTTCTTTACGACAATCTTAAATATAGAATTGAAATTATTACAGAAGTAGTTCCAATGTTAACATCGTTCATTTTCGAAAATATAGTAATATAGAAGCACACCAAAAATGCAATCATAAACGGACTTCACAACTATGAAAAACCAAATGAGGTTTCAACAATTTGGAATAAATCATTATTTCCGGTCGATGATAATGGAATATCACCTCTACAGCATTGTAACTATTGTATATATTATAACTCAAGGGGAAATCAAACAAATAGGATCATTTTTAAACATTGCAGAATTATGTATCGACCATATTTTCATTAATTTCAAATCCCCAAACCCTGAAAGGGAGATAAATATTTCAAAAAGAAAAACGAACCAGTATGAAAACACGTATATACCCACTGCATGTATAGCGTTACAATCAATATACAGTAAAAGCTTAAAGCTTGGTACGGGTGATAGCATGTCCAAGCGGAAGAATTACAAGTCCGCTGGGACATAGATTAACCATGGCTGGTCTTAACGTCCCTCGAAAGATATATATACACTTGGGAAATGGAGAGGGAAGTATAGGAGGACGGAGGAAATCTCTAAGGCACCCAAAGAAGAGTGATGAAGATGCCATCGTAGGAATAGGAGGGGGACGGGTTAACTGCCATACATGGAGTGATAAAAAAGACGATAAAGAAAGACAAAGTGTGATGATAAAACCGACCATGAAGCACACAAAAATCCTCTTGGTCACCAAAATAATATAAACATTAGTTTGCCTATTATTGTTTTACCGTAAAAAGTAGTATTCAGCTATAAAATGAACAATATTTTCATAACATGTAAGAATCTTTCTTATCGTGTATACGAATGGATAACGATTTCTTATTCCACTTAAGATTAAATGGAACTGCTTTGACAGAATATTCCTCGTAAGAGTTCAGGTGATCCTTTACGATGTTCCTTGCATGACAATGCAGATGGCACTTGAGAATTTTTGAAGAATCCCTTCGGTTCCAGCTGCATTGCTATCTACTTATTTTTCATTCTCTCCATTTGATCTCTTTCACCTTTGCTGTCCAACTTCTTAAAACTTAATTCTGTTCTAGTTTCTACTCTCCTCTACAAATGAACATAAACAAATTCCTCAACCCCATGATAGTATAGAAATGTAGGTCAGTGTCTCGTGAAACTAATCAATAATGACAATAATCGACCGCATATTGTAAATAATCAATGGCTGCATTGTGTCAGGTGCGGTAATGGCCAGCTTAGATTATGATCACGGAAGTGAGGGGTGCAGTGGTGCGGATTTCACTTAAGTAAAACCACACATTCAAATACCATGATAGGTTGGAGAAGTTTGATTCAATCCTCCTATTGGCAAAGACTATTCGGGGGCAAATTCGAACTTACTGTTATAACAAAAAGTGTTTGGTGGATACCCTGCAGTAAAACTATACATTCCATAAGATTTAAGGTCACCCCTTGGGTGTTGGAGTATTGTAGTTGGATATCGAAAACTTTCATATTGTCACCTCTATTAACAATAGATTTGTTCAAAATATTTTACAAATAACATGCGTACATATGCATAAAGGTATATACGTATACGTAGACACATCTTTACATAAATATATACAGTATATATATATATATATATATACATACACACACACATATATATATATATATATATACACACACAACACACAACACACACACACACACACATATATATATATATATATATATTCCATACACACTTTACAGACAAGAATAAGAATTTGTCCAGCCACTTAATTGCATACTATTGCCCAGAAAATGTGTTGGATGGAAGTCACATATCTGCCTTCACCTTATTGGAAGAAATAATGAAATAAATAGCGTATTCTCACGTTACTGGAGGGGACTTGCAAATGAGCAACCGAGAACGCCTACTGGTTACACAACCTTATTCTAGACTGTAGTTTCTAAAAAGCATTCTATTAACGTTTAAAAATATGAGAATGATTATCACCATCCATTATATATCATAATACATCACTAACCATCAAACAATTATAAATAATCCATTTTAACCTTTATCTGTCTTCATAGAACGAAATTTTGTTATGAGAGAGAGAGAGAGAGAGAGAGAGAGAGAGAGAGAGAGAGAGAGAGAGTGGGAGTGGAGTGGAGTGGAGTAGGGTCTCAACAGCAGTCGCTTTCCCTAATAAACTGCCAGAGCTCCTGTGTAGTAATAAAGGATTACCATGACCCAGCTGCTTGGGAAGTCCACTCTAAAGTCCTTATTCCGACATGTAAGTAGGGTTATACATACACAACGAAAAGAGTCTGTATTTATCTTAATGAGATTTTGGTCTGTATGTTGTCTGCTCTTATCAGTCAGATTATTTTCATGATACAATGAGTAAATTAAGGTAAAATGCATTTAAAGGACAGGTTATATCAGTATAAACGTGATTGTAGGACGTTTGGCTATAGCTGATTTTCATGCACTAGAATATTTGGTCAATATGGTATATTTCACCAATATCAGAAAATAGCTAAAGGAAGAGGAGGAGAAATTCCATCACATTGGCGCTTCCATTTTGGGGTGTCTCGTTCAATATTAAACAGAGACTGAATCTAGTATTCAATGTGGAGTAGAGATGGTATTCAGCTGCTCTTTAAATGTCTCCCCCCACCCACCCACGTAATATATACGCTACAACTGTCTGCGTAAAAGAATGAAACTGCACGAAAATCAATAGCAGCCACCTCATCTCACTGTTTCAGAAGAAGCCTTCGGCGACAGGCGTCTCTGGACCAATTTGTTTCGGTTGGCATATTCGGTTTGTTACAAGCAAGAGAAAGAAGAGTTGCAACAGTGAGGATGTTTTTAACGAAAACAATATTTTGACAAGTTCAATCCAACGGTATCTGGAACGAAACATATAGCTACTTTTTAAGCTGTATTTAGACTTAGAGACACTTAAATAAAGGATTAATTTATAACAGAATGTACATGTCGGCTAAATCATGCTAGATCTGATATGCCTGTTAACGACCAAAATACACAATTCTAGATTTTATGATAACGAACATGGAAATTTTACTTTGGCGTTCACACTATAAAAAAACCTCTATCACGACCAGTTAAGATTATTCATGGAGACATAAAATCTGTCAAATAAAAAATCTAAATACATAAAAATAGAAAATAAAAAGCAAACTCAAATTGTTGTGTGATAGAACAATACATTGAACTCGGATTTATATGGTTTTACTAAAAATGTAAAAATTACACAAAAATCACAAATGCTTCGTGTGGATCCTGTTCACCGGTGCTTTCCCTTGTGTAATAAATGTTTAATACACAAGTACACACACACATACACACACACACACACACACACATATATATATATATATATATATATATATATATATATGTGTGGGTGAATGTATGAATGCGCATATAAAAACCAAGTGGGTGCTTTAAACTTGCTTTCAATTTGGTCTTCATGAGGCCAGCTCAAATGCAATCCTGCATGAAGGTGACATTGGAAACAGGACTTGCAATCGAACAGCTTTGGAAAACATTGGTAAAAATCATAAAAAAGGTATGTACAGCGTCCACCGCATATAAATCGAAAACCTTTTAATAAAACCAGACCACATTTCAGACACTATAATCTCTCTCTCTCTCTCTCTCTCTCTCTCTCTCTCTCTCTCTCTCTCCCAAAACGTATAACGCTCATGATAACTTGAGCATTAATTCACATACGCATCTTGTTGTCAGTCAGGCATCATGCGACGCATCAAGGGATGCAAAGATGAAAGGGAGATCAAATAATAGACACGAGTAAATAGGGTTTTGCCGTAATGCATGTTATTATATAATCAAATAAGGCAATGCCTCGACGCAGTAATACATTGCCAAACTAGGGCGAAAACCATTCATCAGATCTTCTCCTAAGATTACGCCTCTGTCATAACAGTGACATGATAATCAATCATAAGACGTTAGCCATTTAATGGCTCAGTGAAGATGAAATTGATGTTTTCGAATTAATCTCGCTTCTCTCTCTATCTATCGACACACACATTATATGTATATACATAAACATAATATATATATATATATATATATATACATATATATATATATATATATATATATATATATGAGTATGTATGTATGTGTGGAAGTATCTAATTATCACTGGAATATAAGGAAAGAATAAATTCCATTTATGATCGGTATCATCTATCATGATATTGTCGCAAGACTAATACATAATGGAAGAGATATACATTTTATATTCTTGTGCGTGTACGCATTATAATCGTAGCAAAAAAAAAAAAAACCTAAATAAATACATACTTCTGTGTAAAAACATTACTAAAGAGGTATTTTTGTAAAGCTTGAATTCACCTAAAAAAAAAGGTCATCATCCAACAAAATATTCGCCCAGACTCTATTTTCATAAGAAAGATATCCAAAGCACAGCATCTGCGAGCCCT
The DNA here is from genome assembly GCF_036898095.1 of Palaemon carinicauda. Classification (NCBI taxonomy): domain Eukaryota; kingdom Metazoa; phylum Arthropoda; class Malacostraca; order Decapoda; family Palaemonidae; genus Palaemon; species Palaemon carinicauda. The sequence goes on from NC_090764.1 coordinate 45,509,083, forward strand.
TGACCCAGGGACTCGATAACTGAAGAGTGGAAAAAGGGAGAAGATACCTCCTATGACCATTTATCTGAGGAAACCTTAGAGATAGATTGAATGACGAAAGCCGATTACTCGTCCATTCAATACCAAAGCGATAAGGCAGCGGACGGGTCACGCCGGGCCCTATTAGGGGTGGCGTTCAAGTTGAATTCAGTGGGCTGGAAGTTGGCTCTGACGGCCCTCGGTGCCAAATGCGATCTTGATGGCGCATGGACGGATGCCAACATGGAGAGGGGCCATAGCCACAAAAACCATCAGTACCGCGGCCTTCAGCGCCTTCCTTGTTGGGACGTCTCGGAGGCCAATAACACTCACCCTCCCCCCCCCCCACCCAACCTGACTTATTCCAACACTTAGCATAATGAAGAAAATAAAATTAAAAAAAAAATTCTTTCGAGTACTGTGAATCTTTCGACCAGCAATCTTACAATACAGTAGTAATCATTACATTACAATACTATGAAATATAAACAATATTCGTAACATAAGTTTTTGTTACAAAAGCTCTTTGAACGTGGGAAATCGCTTCAGTGCCAATCTGCCTTTCACCAACCATCAAATAAATGTTTTAACAGTTCATAGAAATATTAAAAACTAAAAAAAAAATAATAACTTAGAAATCTTTTAATTGTTTGCATACAACATCCATAGTACTTGTAACGATGCAACCAAAGTAGTAGAGGCTGGGATATTAAATAGAATCACACACAATTGTAGATGATATAATTTACAAGATAGGCTGAAAAATCTAACATCACTATCCTAATTCACACATTAGACTAAAAGAAGAAAGATAGAAATAGTAACAAAACTAAGTAGCATTGATCTTCCAAACCGTTGGTGATTATCCTTCGTCCATTCCAAATGGAATTTATTGGGTTAAAGTTAAATGGGGTGACATTCTGCATTTTCTTTCAAAGAGAAACCTAAAACCATCTTGAATCTCGTCAGTAGATTCAAAGCTGCTTGAAGTTATTTATTCCTTGATAATACTAAAACACCGATCAAGAATATTTCCCTGTCAATTCATCCCTTACACAACTATAACACTTCTTATCAATTAGCTCATGTATACAAGTGACGGTAGCCAAGCAACTTAAGCAAGTAAGCTGGATACAAACAAACCCAGTTATGTGCAATATAAAGCTACAAAATTTGCATAGAAATTAAACAGTGGATGTACTACCATTACGTAAAAAGGCCATTGTCTACTTAAGTGGGAATAATGGTCCTGGTCGTATATATGTCCTGATATAAACACTCTCTCTCTCTCTCTCTCTCTCTCTCTCTCTCTCTCTCTCTCATATTTATATATATATATATATATATATATATATATATATATATATATATATATAAGAAATAAAGAGGAACCAAGACAGCTAACAAAACCTGCCAGAACGTCCATCATCGACCGACTAACAAATGGAGACCATTCACGCTTGGTACTATATGAGAGATACTTGGAAGTCTAACCACAGACACCATCGCACATTAGTTTGACTGACATCTTAGAAGCGACCAAGCTATCTACATGATACGTGCCATGAATGCAGACACCAGGTCAGAACCTGACCAAGCTGGAAATTCCCAGTATACTTTCGACTTGTTTATAAGATGATCCTCGGCGTCAATGACCTTAGATGTCAGGATGCCAGAAAACTTTAAATCAATCAATCAATCTAAGATGATCCCAGCAACTTCTACAAGTAAATGAGAGACTGGTTTATCAACTTTAAATAACTGTTGGCGAACTGATGGACATTGTGTTTTGAGATTCTCGGGGTTTTGATTAGGAGGTTTTCATCAATATTTTAATAAGAGACAGGCTTAAAGTCAATCGAGTTAAATTGAAAAGCATCCAGCGGCGTACTATTGTTCGAGAATAAAGCCCTTGTCCGCACTGCGCATGGTGGCAGTGATTAAAATGGCCTTAAATTGTGCTTCGAGTCCCTTACTCACCTGACCTGGCCAGGCACTGTTCGGCCCCTCCCTAAATGCAAATCAGGTGTGAAGAGGATTACAGTGTTATTATTAAGTGCTCAACACTTTTATGGCATACTTTTCCTAACGCAGGAGTCGAACTCTGGGTTCCTCAATTATAATAAATGAATCCTGGGGAGAGAGAGAGAGAGAGAGAGAGAGAGAGAGAGAGAGAGAGAGAGAGCTGCGTATGATTGACTATTAAAAACATAACTAAAATGCAGTTTGAAAAGAATCTACTCAAAAACTATTCATCAATAAAGCAGCAATTAGTAGAGAGGAAATTTTTCCATTTATTTCCTCTCTCCTCCCTATTTGATCAGTAGCTGAATAGGAGCAGCATAGAACGGAATATCAACCGTTAAATCTTAAGAATCTAGCCCTTGTAAAGTTGCCCTTTAATCATTCGAAGAACGAATTCAAGATTAATGATTGGGAATAACCGTTCTTAGCTTGTCTTCCAGAACCATGAGAATCTAACAAGAGGTGTTATTCAGTTTCTCGATAAACATCGGGCAATAAACACGGAAGAAGCCAGTGTCCCTTTTAAAGACTATATATGGATAGGGGGGGAATACCCTACAACCCCCCCTCCCCCCCATAACCGGTCAAAGGATATAGTCTTCTCTTTCCAGTCAATACCATATTTCCTGATTCCTATTTATTCATATTTTTTTTATTATTTTTTCCTACCTTATCCTGAAATCTAGTAGTTGAAGCCATCTGCTACTCTTTTGTATTATAACATAATCATTCCTTCCTTCACCAATGAGCCATCGAATGTGCTTTTTTTGTAAAATAATTCATGTCCACATAGAAGCATCAGTCAACCCGCCAGTCCCAAACCATTATTTTTCCTATAACTTTTCCAATATTTTTTTTTTTCATTGTTTTCTCACCCTAAAACTTTTTTGCAGTCTTAAAGGTAATATACCCTCTATTTATAAGTAAACTTTGAAATTGTATTAACGGTTGTAATTCGTAAAAACATGACTTTTGCAGAGGTAGTAAGTCGACCAAGGCAGCAACCACTCGTCCATATACTATTCGCTAGAGTACTAGGTACTTTGACTGGCCAGACAGTTCTACATTGAATCCCTCTCTGGATATGGCTCATTTTTTCTTTGCCTACACATACACCAAGTAGTCTAGCCTATTCTTTACACATTCTCCTCTTTCCTCATACACCTGACAACAAAAAGATAATTAAATAATTCTTCTTCACTCATGGGGTTAACTACTGCACTGTAATTGTTCAGTGGCTACTTTCCACTTTAGCTATGGTAACTAGCTCTTCTAGGAGAAGGACACTCCAAAATCAAACTATTGTTCTTCAGTCTTGGGTAGTGCCTCTGTACCATGGTCTTCCACTGCCTTGGGGTTGAGTTCTCTTACTTGAGGGTACATTCAGGCCTACTGTTTCTATGTTTCTTTATTTCCTTTCCTCACTGGGCTATTTTCCATATTGGAGCTCTTAGTTTTATAGCACTCTGCTTTTCTAATTAGGGTTGTAGCTTGGCTATTAATAATGATAATGATAATAGCACGGTCTACTCCAGCATGACATAAGCCTCGGCAGTACATTGATTGAATAGGAATATATATCGTGTTGGTTTTGGCTGAACAAACCTTTTTTCCCCGTAGGTATCAAGGTTAATTACCTCGACCAACGAAGTTGGAAGGGGGTTATGTTTTCGGCCCTGTTTGTGTTTGTTTGTTTGTTTGTTTGTAAAGAGCTTCCTGACACAATTCTAATCGTAGAGTAATGAAACTTGCATGGATTAACTATTATGTAGAAAGCTGGAAATGATGAAATTTTGAAAGGTCAAAGTCATGGTCAAGCAAAATGTCTAATTTACGTAATCAGCCATAAGTTTGGACATCGCTGTCACAACCACTTCAAACTTGGTTCATATTTGAGTGTATAAAACCCCATGCCAATTAATAGATGAGACGGTCAAAGGTCAAGGTCAAGAAATAAGCTGCCGCGGAGGAGGTCTGCGTTCTACTGAGTGCCCCTCTAGTTCTTCCTACATTTCCAATAGTTTTTCAAAACCTTAAAAACATCTTTCAACCTTAGAACGAATAAACATTTCCATTTCAATCTTGGCGTTATTTTGTTTAAACAGACAATAGAATATTTTCCCCTGATTTTAAAACTGCCCAATATTGCCGATCCCGGCTAAAATCTCAGTCTTTTATGCGATCGGTGGAACCATTTTTTTTTTTTTTTCAAGTAAATATAAATTTGTTTGTCAAGGTCAGGCAAGGAAGGGCTGATATGACTGAATATATAAAATTGACAATGTTTAAAACTAGTAACTTTCTCCAAAGAAAACCTGGTTGATAATCTGAGTAGAGAGGGAATAATAATAATATTCATAAATAATTATATTTTTCATAATATATAACAATAAACAAACTAGAAATCCTAATTTTGAATTCATTTCTAAAATGAAATTCACTCGCATTTCATGAAACCTGTAGTTATCAAACAAAATAAAAGGTGTTCCTAGAAAAAAAAAAAAACTAATAACCCTAATCGTGTATTAATATTCAACAATGTGACCTCACGTTACGTTTAAAGCAGACTTATGTGATGATTGTGAAACAGTATATCGACAGAACCGACGTGGCAGGGAAAGACGAGGAGACGTAGATGTAAGGTCACGTCCTGACAGGACGCCTGACCCAATTCTCTCTTTTTTAAACGAGGGATTCATGTAGTTTATTGTTACTGATGATACAACTGTAGTTTTGTATTTATCCATTAGGTTCTTAAAATTGCCAGCTGTGACTGACTAATGCAGTGAAATAAAAAAATTTTGGGCATTATTATTATTATTATTATTATTATCATTATTATTATTATTATTATTATTATTATTATTATTATTATTATCTAAATGTTCAAATTGTGGTCTGGTGGAATTATTTATAAAGAGAACGTACTCAAAATACGACTGCATTTTCATAAACGCTGAAGACTTTTTTGTTTCTATTTCCCACCAAAAAATTTATTAAAATTAATATCGTTGACCTTTAGTTATTTATGTTGCTTCGTTAAGAGTTCTTTGAATAGAAATGGCTCCAAATTGCATGCACATCCATATACATACATACATATATATATATATATATATATATATATATATATATATATATGTATATATATATATATATATATATAAATATATATATATATATATATATATATATATATATATGTGTGTGTGTGTGTGTGTGTGTGTGTGTGTGTGTATACGAAGAGTTAGTAGGAGCAAAGATTTTGTTCCTTTCCTATATTTGCAAAAACAAAAACAAAAACAAAAACGGTTACGGTTCTTTCAAATCTAATACAATCTTAAAGAAACGTTTATATACTCTCGTATGAATAACATTATTTTTCAATAATACCTTGCATGAATATGCATTTCATATTGTTAAAACAGCAAAATTAATCAATGATTACAATAAAAACTACAAAATTTGAAAGTATACTGTATATATATCCTTCAATTACAGAGATGTTATTTTAGAATAAGTTTTTGATTGAAAGTAGAGTAAAAAGTTGATTTTTTCACTAAAAACACACGAGGCTTCATCCAAATTTTGTTTTTTTAACTTGGAAATGCCTAAATGAATTTTTCAAGTCTTGAAGGTACCACGTTTTGTCAGTATTGAGTCATCCATACTGTAAGCAGTAAATCAATAAACAACATCAAATACAGGCAACAGTGGTCGACAAAAAAAGTCATCATAGGCCTAATACTGTAATTAGTCAACTGAAGCTGAGGTATCACAACACGTTATACAGTTCCGATGAATAAATATTTACATATGTATACGCTTTTGCATGCAACGTACAATACATGTTCATAAGATTCTCTCTCTCTCTCTCTCTCTCTCTCTCTCTCTCTCTCTCTCTCTCTCTCTCTCTCTCTCTCTCTCTCTTTCTTTTCCCTTGCTTTGCATCCCACCTCGTCTTGGATGACCCTTACTCAAGTGGCAACTACCTTATCATGAGCCCCTCACAATATTATTTCCAGAGTAAGTTAAGGAAGAAGACTTTGAGGGTTAGTTTGATAAAGGAAGATGCGCAGGAAAAAAGAATGAAGGAAAGGGGAACTGACAGAAAGATGGGATAATGATGTAAAGTGGCAACAATGAGGAAAATCAATTAAAAATAGAATCTGAAATAAAATACAGATAAAGATTGAAAAAATGGCAAAGGAAAAGAATATAGCCGGAAATGTAAGCAGTAAGAAACCGGCGTGGCAAGCAGGTAAGAATGAATATCATGCACTGGCAGTAGTTTCAGAAGTTGTGTAGTTTTGCTGTTGAGAGAATAAGAAGAAAAAGAAGAAGAAACGAAAGATATACAAAACATAACGACAAACATCACCAAGCGACAAATTGAACTGCAAACAAGAAAACAATCAACACAAACAAATAAATTCCAGTTATTTGTCAACATCAAGTGAGTGTTTTTCCTCCTTCCCTGATTTCCAAAAAAAGACACTTAACAATGTCCCACACCTTCCTTGTACACTTGGAAATGGGTTTAAATACATGAAATATTCTTCACATTATGAACTTTCGAAAAGGGGATGGATATTGTATCAATTATCGGACACTATATTGGGATTTACATGTGGGTGGAGGTTCTTTATTCACTATGGTTCATTTTAAGCTCTGGCACTGCTAAGTGGTTTATAATCACATGGAATCACTAAGCAACATTTAATGTGGTCTGGTATCTAGTCAGTTTTAGTAGCATGCTAACTGAGCACATCATATCGCAAATCAAAGAAAAAAGGTCTATTTACTAAATTTTATTTACATTCAGGATTTTCCTTCAATAAAAGTGAATTGTAAAATTCAAGGAATTCTGTTATCTAAGTCAAATAGAGAAAATAATTCTTATGGAAAATTCTAATTTGTTAAATCCAGAACTCGAATCTTGAAAAAAAAAATGCATTTTTAGAACTTTTAAGAGATATGGGAAACAATATGAGGCAGTTCAAAAGGAAACAACTGCCGATTTTCCTAAATTTTGCAATAAAGAAAACCATGCACCGTAATGGTGATAATTAATAGTAACAATAGTAGTGGTGTAAGTATATCGAGCTATACTTACCCTATTTTCTGCTTGACTACGCTGCGCTCTGCTGAAAAATAATATCTCTGCAAGACATAAAAGAGTTTTCCTATATAAAATTTTCCTGGGTAAAGTTCTAATCGTTTCTTTTTTATATATCATTTAGATTTTCATTTAACGATTGTTATGCACGAAACTTCCAAGTGGAAAATATTTTCTTTGATTTCTCTCGCATATTTCCCGTGTTTCACCAAAGGGGTTTCATTCATATACATTGACTCATCTTCCAGTATTTATACTGGAAGCCATTCAACCTGGTATTCCCTATTATCCTCTATAGCCTCTAGATTTAGGACCCATGAGTGGTCATTAAATAGTGCTAGCCATAAATACAGAAAATAACCCAGAGTGAGAGTATTCACCCAACCCATCCCAAAAGAGAAACGGGAATAAGAATAAGAAAACTGTATTGGAAATCCATAAACGCCTTTCCAACCAAACCTTAACAAATCACTAAAATAAAATGCCCTTCAATAATAATGTTACTGTACTCTTAGACAACAGACATGAGACCATATTGCTGTGTTCGGACGTAACTTTGAGTTATATAATTGGCACAAAACGTGCACATAAATTATTAAGAGAAAGGGCCACTCCCAAGTGATAACATTTTACCAGATAATTAGTTATTAAATGGAATAGACAAAACTTCCAATACTTCAGTACGTCAAAACTACGACTTCATTGCTAGCAAAACATTTTTCATTTGCATAGTCAAGCAACGAAATGAGTAGTTTCTCGTTAAGTTAGAAACATTTCAACATAATCTATGAAGCTACTGTCTTGATTAAGGGCCTGCGATTACTCGCAGTGTCATAATTGAAGTCTCTGTATACTTAAATTCGTAAAATAAGCCTTAAGGGATATCTATGTTGAAAAAACAATTTTAGTGTAAAATAATTAAAATTATTAAACAATCAATATATAAATCTCCATATCCAAAAAAAAAGTGTCATTTTGTAATGAAAGGTCTCTGCTCTAAAATGGTCTCACCATACCTTTAACCAAAAAAAAAAAAAGGAAAAAAAAAGGTTAATGTTAAAACTGTCAAGTTTACAACACTGCTCAATACTACAAAACTTTCATAAAAAATAAATAAGTCAAATCTGTGAGAAATTCTGCTTGAAAAACTGTAGCCTACTCTTGTAGCAACTTCTGAAAATATCGAGCTAAGGCCAACCTTTGGTGAAAAGCAGTAATTTTACAGATAACGGAATGAAAAGATATCAGATTGAGGTCTCCTAAATAAAAAACACAGCCATCCTTCAATGATACAGTATAAATATGGCAAAGTAGTTTACTTTAGTTAAAGTGTTTTAGATAAACAAGTAAGTGGATACCGTGGATGGTTATATGCAGGCGAGATCACCCAAGCACCCAGACAAAACAGAATGTTCTGATTATTCAATCTACTGAAGGTCAGTCACACGAGACCTTTCAACATTGCAAAAGTTCTGAGGCATAAAGGCTAAAATCTAGTAGCATCAAACATTGGTGTACAAGAATGAAAATTGGCGTGACTATTTCCAAGACAGAGCTACAGGTCCAGTGATAATATCCACTTGTTGTATTCCGGAAGTTACTACAATTGGGCTCTGAACAGTCCCCACTGCATATGAAAGTAAACACACACTGGAAATTTGAATTTTGAATGAGGCTTCAGTATTCGAAATTGAGTTGAACGTTTCAGCTTAAAACGTTTCAGCTTCAAATGCTACATAAAACACAAATTATGTTATATAAGAATCCCTTTGAACACCAGGAGTTTTTTCACTTGAAATTTCAATATGAGGTCCATTTCATCAATGATATATTTTTTCTTTGGAGGATAGGGGGATTATACCAAAATAACTTGGAAAGGAAAATAAATAGTTCAGGTGGGGGAAAGTCTTCGATATAGCATTTTCCCCCCCTCCTCTTCCACCCCCCTTCTCTCCTTTTCCTCAAAAACTAAACATTGGGGGGAGGGGGTTACAGGAAGAAAAGGGGGATCAGGTCGAGGCCAAGTCTCAACAAGAGGATAAACAGGGAACGTTAGTTGAGAGGTAGTTAAGGGGAATTGGCTTGGGGGGGGGGGAGGGTTTGCTTTATCATCATCCCCCTTCCACCTATTTCTCTTCCCTTTATTTTCTTTCCTTCCTATTCATCCCTCCTGCTCACTCTCTATCTTGCACCCCCTTGTGACACTACACCCCTGCCCCACCACCACACCTCTCTCTCTTTTTTTCCCTCTCTCTTTCTCTCTCTCTCTCACACACACACAACCACTAGGGCAGGAGTGCGTGTGTATGTACGTGATTGCGCGGCGCGTCACCATCGAAGAGGCACCGATATCCTCTTATCTACACCACAATAGAACGACACCGCACCATTTTCTTGGATGGTGACTTGGTCCCTACAAGAGGAGACTGCTGGTCACTTTCGGTGCCTTTAAAGAAAGGTTCTAAATGCTTCACGACGGGACACTCGCAGGGGCGCCGCTCTCCCGTCGGGGGCCGCCAGCGATGTAAACAAAGAACTAGAGGCGGCGGTGGTGCCACTGCTGGACGAGCAGCACGAACATGAAGAGAGGAAGGAGGAGATGGCGGTGGAGGAGGAGGAGGAAAAGGGTGGGGAGGCGGAGGAAGAGGCTGCAGGGAGAGCCAGAGTGAGAGCGTGAGAAAGAGTGGGGGAGTGAGAGTCTAGGAATCAGAGAGAGAGAGAGAGAGAGAGAGAGAGAGAGAGAGAGGAGAGAGAGAGAGAGAGAGAGAGAGAGAGAGAGAATACAGTAATTTGGAAATAGTAGTCCTTGGGAAAAAAAGGCTGTTAAACAAGTACCAAAAGACTCAAGAAAGAGAGACGAACGAAGATGCATATTCAACCATCAATACAACAGCATCAGTCGATGGGGGAAACTTATAGTGGGTTAGCCATTACTTTTACTCTCTCTCTCTCTCTCTCTCACTCTCTCTCTCTCTCTCTCCTCTCTCTCTCTCTCTCCTCTTCACAGCATCAAGTACTCCCACCCAACTAAACCCAGCCCTAGCTGCGTGGATATAGCAGCGCCCCCAGCGCAATGTATCAGCCTTCTATCACCAAACTACAATAAAAAATACAATGACATTTAAGCTGTAGTCGGGAATCCTCAATTAATCATGAGGTTGAACCAAAAGGAAAAAAAAAAGAAACTATCTCACCAATGGAATTTAAAAATCCGTAAGGTATTCTTTAGTAACCTGACAAGAAAGTAGAAACCTCGAAAATAGCTAAGTAAAAAATTCAACCAAGCAAAGTATAGTTTATATATATATATATATATATATTATATATATATATATACACACTTCATCTCATCTCTAACGTATTATCTCTTAAAATAATAAAATATATATTACAGGGTATATGAAATAAAAGTGTATGCCTAAAATCACATGGGAGTTTACTTAGTAAATATCAATACTTGCATGTATAAAACTGCATTGGTCTCAGAAAATTAACACGTAAGCTTTCAAAAAATGTTTTTGTAGCCACTTACAATCTGAGGTTCAAACACAACAGAAAGTAGTAAAAGTTTTTTGCAGAAAGGATAACGATCACCTATGTGCAATGGAGGATATAAACAATTCCAAGCAGTAAAAAAATATTCAAACAATTGCAATCAAAGAAAAAAACCGAAAGATTTGTTTTATTTGCCAGATGCTTTCAACTGGAGTTTTTACATTCCATAGAACGTGGAGTATATTTCTAAGGGAAATAGTTATCTTTTTTTAACTGTAGTTTTTATCAGTGACAGTTGCTTGTCTCTCACACCTGTTCCAAATAAAATGGCAACGTTACAATTGTTAGATTTAAAGGGAGACCTATTTCCCACATCAGATAATCATAGGTTCACAAACATAAAATAATAATCAATTACTAAATTTCGCTGAAGAAATGAAAACCCTAAATTATAGAACACAAATAACATTCATCGATTAATAAGCAACAGTATATTAAAAATCAGTGACGATTATTACCAGTCAGTTCATGGTTTCACTTACACTATTTTCGGATGTAAGCTATGGAAAAAAAAAATCATCTGAAGTGTAATAATCATCTCTGAGTTTTATCCAATTATCACTTTATTATAGAAGGCACAAACTGAGTAACTCTACTGATTATTTATGTCAACTGAGCTGATATCACTACAAAAATATCGGTCACGTAAATCAAAAAGATATTGCAGAAGTATCACATTGGTCTGGCCTTAATAATTACATGTGAAAGGAAAAGAGACACTGAAATTAATAACTGATAATTGATATATTTCATCTTCAAGCCCTATCCGCACACAAAAACAGGCGTTGTATCTCGAGAAAACACGTGACAAAAACCACTGACAATTTCCTATTTCAAAGGCTGAAAGCTCTCATCAGCAGCAGTTATTCAAACTCCATTCACCCCCAAACTTCTACATATTCTCTCACTACCTCAATGTTCAGACATCAATGCAGGTTCTTTTTCAATCTCCCCTCCCATTGAAACACTTCCAAAATGTACTCTCTTTTCTCCTACCTATCATCTCTCATTAACCCTGCCTTCTTAAAAGCACACTGACCCATTCTCCCACCCGTTGCGTTAATCCTTTCCCTACTTCTGCATATCTCCCAATTTATAACCATTTCAAATGCTTTGACACATACTACTAAACCATTAATCTTTACACCTTTCACTTAATCATTTGCATATAACACGTGGACTTCAATTTCAAAGGAATATTGGAGTATAAAATCCCTTCATATATTCCAAACATCACTCCTTCAGACACTTGAAGATTTCAATCAATCTTTTGCACTTAACCTGCAACCTTCTGGCTCCATCTATTCTGTAACACGTCATCTTCTTAATTCATAACTTTGCAACATGTAATACGCCCTTTCCTTGACTTTTCGCATCACTCCATCTTTAACGGTGACATGACTCTCCTTTGTTTTATATATATATATATATATATATATATATATATATATATATATATATATATATATATATACACATATATATATATTAGAAAACCATGAGGCTGATCTCTTCTGGCACCCTCTCCTTTTAAGGGGAAAAAGTGCATGGGAATAAATAAATATATATATATATATATATATATATATATATATATATATATATATAGACAGATATGTATACCGTACACACGCACACGTATATAAATATGAATATGTGTGCGTATGTGTGCTTATGCCACGGGCGTGAGGGAGCGCAATATCAATCGTTTTACTTTCAGTATGATATTCTTTAAAGATAAAAAAAAAAACTTCAAGAACTGTATCCAGGTTGAGTGGATTGCTTCAATTACATTGATCCTTGATTCGAATATGACTATTTCTATACAATTATTTTCAGTTCCATCGGAAATTAATAGGATCCTGATTTATAGTTCTTTAAATCAAATTGCATAATCCCAAATCATTTGGCATATAGCATCGATCAGTGGCAGCTCTATCATCGATATGTCATATTCATTCCGTAAGCAAATTGGAGCTAGAGTTTAAAGAATAATTTTGAGGTAAAGGACCCAATGAAACAAAATATCCAGTAAAAGACATTCTTGGGTTCATAATGTTGGGAAGTTGCTTCAAATAGCTATTCAAGTCGAAAAATTTAGAATAAACAACTTGAAATGCTAAAAACTTATATATAATTTCCTATTTTAGTGCAAAATACTCATACGAAACAATAAAAAGAATCTCGCTCAGACAAATAATAAAAAAATAATGCTTCACGAGAACAAACAAGTGTGATAAGTTCACTTTGAAATGGAGTATTACGCCCATGCAATGATTTTTTTTCCCTTAGGCATTTTGATTAGCATCAATAATAGAGGACATCGAATTCCTCATTACCAACAATCAAAGTATGCAAAAAGAGGGATGAAATTAGGAAAACCTAGAGTATGGACTTCCGTGTTCATCCACATACTCTTAATTTGGTACAGAAATACTTATACGTGCCTCATACGCATAACTAGGTATTGAACGTATGTACATAGCGCGTGTGAAGACTTTTCCTTCTGAGAGAGAGAGAGAGAGAGAGAGAGAGAGAGAGAGAGAGGAGAGAAAGAGAGAGAGAGAGAGAGAGAGAGAGAGAGAGAATAATAAAATAGAGAGAAGGGAATA
>NC_090764.1:45527911-45655411 GCF_036898095.1 Palaemon carinicauda
TCTCACACCTCACTTCCATCTTTGTCTTTTTTATCCCTATAGATTCTTGGCTTAAGACGAGACCTCCACTCTCCTTCTTCACAAATCTTGATCTTTCAGTTACCATTTCCTAACCAGTTGCTCTCATTCCCCTCAAATACGTTTTTTTCCTTTGACTCACACCGAAAAATCAACTTTCCCCCGATTCAATACTTCCGGATGCAATCACTTTCCTTCTGCCACTTCCATTTTCCCAAACTGCTGTATTTTCCGTCTCCCTCATCATCCTCCGTCTACTTACACTAGAACTAGTTAATTAAATAATTGAGAATCTCTTAAATTGTTCATAATCTCCAAACAACACAAGAGCTAATCATGAAATTCGAATATAAATAAATATGGAAAAAGGACGGACGATGTCTCCCCTGTCCTCTGCATAGGTTGCATGTGTCGGGGCGTGAGACTACCAGATGTAACCCCGCCTACAGTCGAACAGTACTTTCCCTTCAAACGCTGCATCTCTTTTTTTTTTTTTTTTTTTTTTGGGTCGGGGTACTTCCGGCCACCAACAGTCTATACTATTTTTAAATCCAGAATTTTAGAATTAAAAATCTCCTCTCAAGTATAGCATAGCAGACGGGAGGTAATGAAGATCTTTTATGCACGGTCTTCTATTCCTTTTAGAGAGAAGGCTTTAATTAAAGGGACGACAGCATTGTTTACCAAATGTATCTCAAATGTAGCTTTCAAGATAGAAAAATGAAATTAATTCACTAGGAAAACAGAGTTTGTTCCTGCATTACTAAATTTACATACGAGTATATACTTATAAAATATGAAGATTACTATTTTTTTTTTTTCGACGATCGGGAGGAAAGGCCAAAAGGAGACTGAAAAATTAAGAAAATAATGTAGGTAAATAATATGGTGGGGAGAGAGAGAGAGAGAGAGAGAGAGAGAGAGAGAGAGAGTATTTATCATGTGCAAACATTAACAAGTCATAACAAGAAGCTAACCCCCATCGACGAAAAAAAAAAGACTTCTAAACTGAAGAGATGTGGCAAATGACTTAAATTCCTTTTAGAACAAGGACCAGCTTGGTGTGGATTACTTTATTATTGATCAAGATTATTCGAGACTGCAGCTGTATTAGAAAGAAAGAATCGGGCAACAGTATTTATCAAATAATCATAAGGAAGCTGGAACAGGTGCGATATTATATTGCAAGTATACAAAATTAAATTTCTTATTCCTGGTCTGGATATAAATCTCTGGCTTCGTCGTTCAGTTAATTTTGGTTACATAAGATTTTTTCATAATTCTGCCCATCCTTTGCATTTGGATTTTCCCAAACTGTACAATCCTGTAAGAAGTATGCAGTTAATTCTAATAGTCAGGCCTCCTCCATCATAAGGCTCAACACTACACAGTAATCTAAAAGCTTTATTCCAGCGAATGTTTTAATGTTGAACGGGATGACACTTGTCATATCTTATATGTATATTGATCTTTAGATATTTCCTATTTTTTATCAACTACTTATATTTGTTTATTCCCTGTTGGAGCCCTTGTGTTTATAGCATCTGCATTTCCAACTAGGGTTGTAGGTTGGATAAAATAATTCTAATAATAACACACAATCCATTTTTCTAAAGCTGCATTTGCCTTCCATTGGATGGACTCAGCCGATAAACCATAACGGAACGACTTCCTGAAAAGTTATCCAAAAATCCATCCGGACCAAAGTTTTAGAAGAGTTGAAATATCCCTGTTGAAGTGCTCGACATTTTGGTCAAATCTTCATCTCCAGAAGAGAAGCCGAAATATTTTTGAGATAATTGATTCAAACTATATGGCAAATTTTCAGGGATTTCTTTCTAAGCTATAAGATTCAGAGTGTATACATTATTACTAATTTTCTATCGTAAGATATGCATCAAGACTACAAGGTAAACAAGAGCCTCGGAGATGTCAGACCTCCGCCAATGAATGTTGCCAACATTTTACTCAAGTCTACGGACGCAACACTTCTGTTTTTATATACTGACCGTGGATGAATCTAATGTAATATTCAACTAAAGTCTACGGACAGGGCATCCCCCCTTTCATATGTTGACTGTAGATGGATAAAAGTGCAAATCTGGATCCGGATCCGGAGCATCTCCAAAATTTAAAAGGGGGTCGTCCATGATATAAGATCTATCTGTGGTGAAAATTTCGTCAAAATCCGTCGAGTAGTTTTGACGTAATCCTCTCCACAGACAGATAGAAAAATAAGCAAATAAATAGACTCGATTTTATAACCTCCTTGGCGGAGGTAATAAAGAAATTTATCCTTGAGAAGGACCTATGCAATATTTAAGAATTAAAGAGGATTTCGTCCAGTAATCGACTACCCCT
Source organism: Palaemon carinicauda (assembly GCF_036898095.1). Taxonomy (NCBI): domain Eukaryota; kingdom Metazoa; phylum Arthropoda; class Malacostraca; order Decapoda; family Palaemonidae; genus Palaemon; species Palaemon carinicauda. The sequence continues at coordinate 45,530,291 of NC_090764.1, forward strand.
TCCACCAATCGAGTAGTCGATTATTTCATTAAACGCTAAAATGTTGGCAGGACGAGTCGTGGCCCAATTAACATTGAATGAAATGGACCAGAACAAATGACAACCTTTCGATAAATCATTAATTCTAATCCCTACTGCGCTTGATTTTGACCAAATATTTATTTTAACAATTTTGTCCTCTTCCGTGGAATGGGAATTTAATAAATCTGTAACATTCTCATTATAAAGAAAAAAATGAAATAAAAAAAATGATTTATTGAACTAAGTTGGGAATAAACTCTTTATAAGTAGTCTTCAACTTTTCACATACTTCTCAGCATTGCTTCTTTTAATCAATTTTCCCGAAGCTATTTTTTCCTTCCATAAAACTCATATCTTCCAAATCTTTATCTGAAAATCGTGAAAGTTACCAGCGATCTGACGAAAACTTTTCGGAATGAATTTTTACGGACCAAAAGAAAAATATGAGAAAATATAAATTTGATTTTTCAACATTAAATGAAGAAGAAATATTCAAAATTAGGAAAAAAAAAACTTGAGGTCACCTAAGGTTCCTATAAGCTACTCGATAAGCGAAACACTCTTGCACTTACAGATAAATCCTGAAGAATTTATTCGACAACACAGATGTGAAAGCGGAAGGAACCCAGATAAATCCGGAAGAATTTATTCGACAATACAGATGTGTAAGCGGAAGGAACCCAGATAAATCCTGAAGAATTTATTCGACAATACAGATGTGTAAGCGGAAGGAACCCAGATAAATCCAGAAGAATTTATTCAACAATACAGATGTGTAAGCGGAAGGAACCCAGATAAATCTTGAAGAATTTATTCGACAATACAGATGTGTAAGCGGAAGGAATCCAGATAAATTCTGAAGAATTTATTCAACAACACAGATGTGAAAGCGGAAGGAACCCAGATAAATCTTGAAGAATTTATTCGACAATACAGATGTGTAAGCGGAAGGAATCCAGATAAATTCTGAAGAATTTATTCGACAACACAGATGTGAAAGCGGAAGGAACCCAGATAAATCCGGAAGAATTTATTCGACAATACAGATGTGTAAGCGGAAGGAACCCAGATAAATCCTGTAGAATTTATTCGACAATACAGAAGTGTAAGCGGAAGGAGCCCAGATAAATCCAGGAGAATTTATTCGACAACACAGATGTGTAAGCGGAAGGAATCCAGATAAATTCTGAAGAATTTATTCGACAATACAGATGCGTAAGAGGACGGAACCCAGATAAATTCCGAAGAATTTATTCGACAATATAGATGTGTAAGAGGAAGGAACACAATGAGATGCCTATGGAAACATGCCCTCTTGATTTTGGATAGATTATTCTGATGTTCTAAGAGATAAAATAACATGGTATGATATCAAACGAACGCAGTTTTGGTTTGGGGATCAAAATTCTTGGAACAACATTAACTCAATTGAGAAGAAAAGAGTCCGCATCGAGATATTCACACCCAATTTCTCAGGAAACTTAACCCAATCGAAACTCTTCAAAAAAAAAAAAAAAACTAGAGCCCTCAAATACAATAATTCGAATGTAACCATTAACGAGTATTCAAGACTCCCTTAGATCTTATGAGCACTAAAACTGATTATTACAAAAGTCAAAACAAATAGACCAAGAATGGATAGCTAGATTAAAGTATCATATTTTAACACCGACAAATCAAGGAAGAATTTTGCAATGACAACCGAATTATAATGCATTAAAGCAAAACTAATATAATATACATAAGATTTTATAAAGGAGAGAGAGAGAGAGAGAGAGAGAGAGAGAGAGAGAGAGAGAGAGAGAGAGAGAGAGAGAGAGAGAGAGAGAGAGAGAGAGAATATTCGAATACCAATGTTTTTTCCTTTTTTATTGCATATTGTAATCTTTTGGATGAGGGATCAATTACGACAATTTCCCACTTTTGGCTTTAAAATAAACAAGGCGATTGATTTATATAATTAAATGAAGGCATTTATCGATATACAATCTACAAACAGGCAAACACATATAAATACTAAGTCAATAACGATTCATATACAGTACATTACCGTTGTCCTCAGATTGCGCTGTACCGTCAGTTCAAACACTTACCTAAAAAAAGAGAGAAGTATATTAATATAGACTATACGATGAAAAAGTTACACCAACAATTAATGAATATTAGGCGAGAGATGAATTTCACCTATAGTAGTTTATAAAATAAGTTTAACAGGATGATAAAAGAGGTACAGTTGGACACAGGAGTCCATGGCACACCTCGCTCAGAGGAAATGCACCCTGTCACATCCTTACTTCACGGAGAGTAACCAAACCCATAGTGCATAGTGTAGGGAGAGATGGCAAATGTAGCCGGAAGGTTAAACACAAGAACTCGCCGCGCAGTAAGGGTGTGACTGTGTGCACGTCCTCATACCAGGAATACCTATGTCCAACTGTAAGTTATAGAACATATGAAAATATAAAATAAGCATTATGTGCGTAATATCTTGATCAAGATAATTGCACGGTCTTTGGAAGCCTACATCGGTAAGCATGGCAGGATAATTCAGCTAAGTCTCCGTCATGGAAGTAAAGTGAAAGAAAAACAGTTGAAGTTCCCGAAATAAACTATTTCCGTAACAAATGTGGGGGTAAAAGGAATTGACAGAATGATAAATGTGGAGAAAATAACGCATAATTTACAAGTGCTGGGAAGTAAAAATGGACTTCATATCCAGGAAGCGCTCAGGATAATCCTTCTGTGAAGTGTTTGAAATGATCAAAATTGTTGATGTTTTACTGTTCAACTGTTCATTACAGATTTAAGAGGATGTATGATTTATATATATATATATATATATATATATATATATATATATATATATATATATTATATATATATATATATATATATAAAGAATAATTGAAGCTTATAACTCCTCACTTCGAGGTACTCATCTCCTCATTTTCGTCAACATCATAGAGGAAAAATTCTAGAAACGTCCCGAGACATTTAATGGAAAACGTATCATCCCAATAAGATATTATCTACCAAATTTCATCAAAATTATGTCCCGGAGTCAAATTCTGATGACTAGGTGCATATGAAAATCGTATTTTCTGATACATATACAAAAAAAACACTTCAAAATTTTAATCTCTAGATTTGTATTATTCCTTGAAAAACAGGTCAAGATCAATAACATTTTAGAATAATGACCACCGTTCTGTAAGTTAAATAACAATTAAGTTTCTTCGTAAAGAGTAGGAAAGAAACCAAGAAAAATATCATCCGGTGCAATACCTAAAGAGATAATTTAACAGTGAGATGGACACTATAATTAAGGAGCGGAAAATATAATTTTTTTCTTCACATTCTATTAGTTGTAACTCATACGCCAACGAGAAGGGAAAATGGGAAGTGGTGGGGGTTAAGAAAACTAATTGGCTCTTTATTGACGCTGTCAGTCTTTGTAATGTGAAACTCGCAAATAGAGCTTTTAAAACAAAATATCTTCTACCTTTCAGTTCTTTGGCGCTTCGCTGGTTGCCCGTGTTTCTATTTATCTAATACTGTAAGAAATTTATGTTACATCCAATTCTATTGTCTGGAAGATTTATAGGGTAAAAATTCCAGCGTTCTATGTTATACTTTAATAATAATAATAATAATAATAATAATAATAATAATAATAATAATAATAATAACAATAATAATAATCTTTATTTCAGCAAAAGCCATATACAGAATTACAATAGGGTTACGGTGGTTTTACATTTTTGACATCAGTAAAAAAAAAAAAAAAGATGAGATATGCAATAATATCAGTGATATATTATAAACATCAATTAGCAGGTTGACCCCAGAGTTCTAAGGTCTGGGTAACAAAATCATAATATCATTAACGCTTAATAATGATGATAACATAATTATCTAATAACTAAAAATACTTTTCACTAACTTCATTTTTTTTACTCAGCACTGGAGAGAGAGAGAGAGAGAGAGAGAGAGAGGAGAGAGAGAGAGAGAGAGAGAGAGAGAGAGAGGGAGAGAGAGAGAGAGAGAGAGAGAGAAAACAGGAAATCTTTCGTTCTATTTGTTTGTCCAAACATAATTGAGTAAAATGATTAATAGTGATTTCCGAGATCCCTATTCTATTATTGATTTACATCTTCTGCGGACTTCAAACAAACCTACATCAGTGATAAATTACAGTCTCCAAAATTCAAGCGTATTTTGGATGAAAACTAAACCCATAAATGATACGAGGCCCAAAGGAATGATAACTTTATATGTTAGGAAGAAGCATAAAGAAAAAGTTGGCAATTTATGCAAAAACGTTTTACGCAGACGAAGATAAATTCGCTTACTCTTATATCCATATTCTAACAAATGTCAAAAAAATATAACTGTAATAAATCTGTTGCAAATCTGTAAACAGGTCCCCTAACGAATAAGACCTGAGTATCGTTTGGATTTTATTTTCCATCGTGAACGTAAAATACATTTTTGTTTTATTTGTGTGGACTTGGCTCGTGTCAGCGTGGTCCATGTTAGGCTCAAAATTCGACCCAGTTGTGAAAGAATACAAGAGTTAGTAGAGAAATCAAATAAAAGGTGTTTGGGACCTGTAATCCCATCCATAAATGACATCCTGAGAACATGAAGGATCTAATTTCATGGCGCCATACACTCAGGTGATCAATTTACAACAAAATTAACTTTTCCAGGGCCATGGCAACCTTTCAATGTGATGAAGTTAATATCAAGTTTTCAAATATGAATATAATAGCGTATAAGCAACAGTATAAGAGTTTCTTGCATATGCAGTAGTATTAAGAAAAATAGTGAGGACTTTTCTTGGAATGATTTGATATTATTCTGATATTTTTCTAAAAATGCTACAAAATATTTCAGATAACATTCAAACGGAATCAGAGAAAAGGCATTTGGCTAGATTAAATTTTGCCATACTACATTATCCTGCTCTAAGGTCACCCCCAGCCTTTTCAGTTGGCCCAGGAAGACATAAATACCATATAGATAAAAATCAAATTATAAAAGCTAGTTATACGGACCTACGCACTATGGGTGAGTATAAAAGCCAAATGAGTTTCTTCGCGCACGGTGGATTCAGTTCCTCGAAAAATTGTTTATCTTCGTATATTACTTGGAATGAAACAGCACAAAGTCATGAACAAAACTGCATCCTCGTTTTTCCTCACGTATGATTTCGAAAACCCATCGAGAAAAACAAAGGTCACAAAATCAATACCAGATTCTTAATGAAGGCCATACTTCTTTGTAAATATTGAGAGAGAGAGAGAGAGAGGAGAGAGAGAGAGAGAGAGAGAGAGGAGGAGAGAGAGAGAGAGAGAGAGAGAGAGAGAGAGAGACTAATTTATCGATGATACAAACAGCTCTGTATTAAATGAATGTCAATCATCGGCAGTATAGGAACATAATTCGGTAATCCCGACCAAAGCTACAGTAGATTTGTTTTCAATTTACCGTTCAGGGTAGATTGTAAAATGCATTGCTATCAAAACACAGAAACAGCGTAACAGGAAAAAAAAAATCGATATAGGGACATTAAAAGACTGAATATAATAACAATATGTCCATCTAGAAATATATAATGTGAAATGTATAAGTTTGCACCCACATATTCCATACATTAAACTACAGATGCGAAATATCGTGAAATTTATAATATTGCATTACGAGTAAGTACTTCATATAAACAAGGCAATAGAATCATCTTAATGGGATCAATGCTGATTACAATTAAATTTAAAGCCAATGTACTGCGGCAACGGTAATAATGCTAACGATATCTAAAGATAATTCCATACAATGCAGTTAACAGAATTTAGGACCTTTGAAAATCACCCCAAAGTTTCAACGTATCTTCCGTGATAATGAAAAGAATATTCTTCATAATTTGAATTGGAATTGTTTAAAATATTTAATCTGGTGGTTTTTGGTAATTCTTGAAGGTAAGAGACATTTTCACTCCCCTTTCATGGTCCTAATGTACTGTTAATTTCAATTTTTTTTTTAATCTTAAAAATTACCATATACATTCAGGATCATAAATAACATGAAGAATAAGAAACAAATTCACACTTTACGAAACGCAATAATAATCTAATAATCATAGAGATAAACAACAAAAAAACGACATCACTATACGTATAAAGTCCCACAGAGCGATAATGAAGTGCCAGGGAAGTGTTAATAAATCACATGCGATAAGATCGATGTCCGAACTCCACCGGGCGAACTTCAGCCAGGGCCCCAATCACTGCTTTTCCCAGGCACCATCCAGAACCTAATGAAATCACATCGGCCATCGCTGGTCTCTAAAGAGAACCCTTTCACGTCCACATGAGCCCCGTATCTATGTAAACATTCTCTTACGATGGCTATGTTTATCTCTTTATGCAGATGCGACACTTACAAGTTTATCTATTTATACAGACACGAGCCTTTTACAAGAAATAAAAGGTAAACCGTTGCCGATTCTATTAGTTTATTTTCATAAGATGGTTTTTATTAAACTAAAAAGAAAAAAATAATTCTTTTTTATTCTGTCATTGTAGCAAACTTAAAAAATAATAACTTTTCATGAACAAAACCATAGGCGGATAAGTATATCATAAGACTAATCTCTAATGATACCGAAAATCTAAGGGTAAAAAAAAAAGAATAACTCAGACACGAGGCGTAATAAAGAAAAGGAATAATGAAAACACAAGTCCCTCGCAGGCGGGCAAGAGAAATCACCTCAAGGAAGTCCTCAAGGCATGATGTTGGCACGAAGAACCGACAAAAAGAGAGCTATTGGGTCTGCCCACCAATCTTCTCACCTCCCATTGTACTTCATTTTAACACTTTCCTCTCCAATCCTTCCAAAATCCTAATTCCTCCCCACTCCCCTCCACCACAGTATCTGTACTGTAATAAGGGGAGTGTTGAAATATGACCAGCAGCAAAGTATGAAACACACATAGCAACATTAAATATAGAGAAAAATGATACATGAGCAGCTTAAAAACAAATGGGTTGTAAGTTTTAAATAAAAACAATTTTCAATGCAATACTATTGCCCCCCCCCCCCCCCCCCGGAAATGTTGAATTCTTTCATGGGCTTTGTTCTGTTCATATGAGTATCTGGTTTCTAATAAATCTCTAATATAGATCACTCTAAGTTACGATCGATTCATTGCTTTTCTATAAATTGTGCAATTGCAATCTTTCCTCTAACATTAACAAAACCGAGTTCCAGTGCATTCTAAATTCAGCACCATCGAATCTCTTTTCAATGGCCATTTTAAATGCTAATTTCCTGGAAACGCCTTCTTACTACCTTCTCCCAATCTCGCATTCTATAAACAAGCAATTCCCATTCCTATACAGAAGACCGCAGTCATCATTTACATTCAAAGATGAGACCATATTGCAATCTGGTCAGACGTTTTTAGAAAGGAAAAAATCTGGAGGAAGGCGTTCTCTCGCGACCAGATCAACCCTTTGTTATTCAGTAAAACACTGTTCGTGTCAGACAATACTCTTCAGAAGGTATCTATTAATACATATACCTCACTGTTAGAAATTTGATTTAAAAAACGGTAAATGCCTGGCAACATTTATTCCAGGAATTTTACCGTTTTAAAAACGGTTATATTCAAGTAAAAGAGTGATATTACGGTCACCACCCCATAAAACATAATAACAAATTAAGGTGAAGTTACGGTCGCCTGTATTTTACTGAAATACTATCGAGAACAGTATATTCTTACGGAGAATTTCCGATTAATATTACAGTTTTTTTCTAACTGCTACATAATGCACATGGTCATAACATTCATATGTAATATACATAAATATAAAAACAAACACGAACGAATATACACTTTTCGACCCGTTCCAAGGAACGAACGTTGACCCTTTTTGGTTCGGACAAAGAGAGAGAGAGAGAGAGAGAGAGAGAGAGAGAGAGAGAGACCTGTAGAATGGTTCCTGTCCGCAGGGGCAGGGGGGATTTACTTCGTCGGGGGGAAGGGTGCAGACGGAAAGTTAAACATTTTGGTTCAAACAAATAGAGGACAAGCGAAGTTTGCAGCCGTTCCAAAAGATTCAAAGACGAAAGAAAATTCAAGTTGTGAAAAATATTGACTGACTTTCTCGCTCATTTTTCATCATAATAATATATATACTAAGATTACTAGCAAATAAAATATTTCAAGACATATTGGGTTTATGAAAATAAAGGAACGTATTTACTATCAATAAAAATAACAAACCTGGCTAAAAATAGAGATTCGGAGGAATTAATTACCAATTATAATGGAGGAATTAGCTAAAATTACCTTAGCTTCAAGTACACTTCTAAAATGATGATAATTTATTGTATTTGGAAGGGGGATTTTTTTTGGCAATTATGTATGATAATAGAGATTTCTCTAAAAAAAATTATTATCTTTATCATCCGTAATAAGCAAGCACTGTTAAGGAACAAGCCAAAAAGACCATAAACCTGATTAATTCAACATAATATTATGCTATACATCGAAAAAAAAAAGATTCTCACAAATCTTGATAGTAATACTTCATCTATTATGACAATCTAATATTTTCATCAGTATTATTTATAAATATAAATAATATGAATTCCACGAATCCAAAAGATCTGTATAAAATTATGGTACTTGTGTGTGTGTGTTTGAGAGAGAGAGAGAGAGAGAGAGAGAGAGAGAGAGAGAGAGAGAGAGAGAGAATGTCTGACAGCCTTCTTTCATTTTTCAAAGGGCCGTGGTGAAACCTGAGCCTGGCGAAGGGAGACTGAAGAAAGAAATGTAACAGAAGATGGGAAAAAAAAAAAAAATAGGAGATGAGAGCGTGAAGAACCAAACTCTGAACGGGCATTAGGGAACAACAGAACCAAATCGCTGACCAAGAGTCTTCTCATTAATGACATTCACGTCTTGATTTCTCAAGGTGAGTCTCATAATAAAGGGAATGAAATCCTCCACAATATCAAATTCAGGGAAATCGGATATTTTGAAGGCATGCTTATAGATCTTCCCCTTCTTTTATCTTTCACTATGTGAGATTTCCTACGTACTCTGAATTCTTATCAAGATTGTCTTGTAAAAATAAACTTCAATGGATATATTCAACTGTATGTGGCTTATGTGGCTGGTTTTTAGCTTCGTTCTCTTTGCACTAGACGTATTGTGTTGAATGACATTTTGGGGGCAAATGCATCAGTTTTCTAGGCATTTGTAACGTATGATTTTTACACCAACAGCAGCAAACAAAGACAAAGTTCTGTCATATTTTCCAGTCTTCTCTCTCTCTCTCTCTCTCTCTCTCTCTCTCTCTCTCTCGTAAGTCGGGTCGAATTAATTCACAAAATGTTTGAGCTTCTTTCACATCTTACAATATTTGAATAAGCCTTAATATGCAAGGCGAATCAAAAAAAGACTGGGGAAGTCGTTGAAGATATGAGGTCGGTGTGGCTATCCGCTTACCTATGAAAGAATTGAAAAATTTTGCGGGGCGATTGTATTGCATTAGAATTGTTTTTATTGAAGGCTTACTATTCATCATAATCATGATGAATAGTTCTTTCGAATATGAATTTGTTTTACGATGTTCATCTAACGTTTTTCTCTATTGTATTTCGAAATTTATTTTCCTTTTTTCATTCTATTTTTTCTCTTGGAGTGAAGTCCATTATTTCGACACTACCCATTTATACAGTATTTCAGTTTTTAAATGTTGGTTTTACATTGATTTAACACACATACACGCGTACACACACCTATGTGTATTTATATATATATATATATATATATATATATATATATATATATATATATATATATGTATATATATATATATATATATAGTGTGTGTGTGTGTGTATGCATGTATATATATATATATACTGTATATATATATATATGTGTGTGTGTGCGTGTAAATATCAACCACAATAGCATTTAATACCGAATTCTATCTTGGGAATATATATCCACTCAAATCCATTTATGGTAATAGCTGCTGGTAGGGCAGAGATTCGAACCCCTGCCTATTCAGCCGAAACCATGACTGCGAGGACTCTACCAACTGAGCCATCAAGAGACTTAAATTTATGACAAGTCACCATACATATTACTGTAGAATTCAGTAATCTGTTCATAGACTTGAAATAAACCCCTCTCCACCATGATAGCTGAATTGTGAGTTTGCAGTACGTGGTTATTTATGATGAATATATATCACTAACACTCGTGATTTTACTTCAACTACATATTACTCGTGAATCTATGCTTTAACGTATTTTGTTGACACTGGTGTATTACATATACTTATTCACTTCTAATTTTCTCACAGTTATCCGAGCAAGTTTTCATTTAATTAACAAGCAAGTTAGGTCGCTCATGTCATTAATCAATGTCTAAGAAGTAGACTGAAAAGACACATTACCTCTCTCTAGTTCATTGAAATATATTTCTCCTTTTTTTCCATTTCTATATTCCTCTATTATCATACAAAAGGACTACCAGTCGAGTTATAACAACTTACTTAACCAATTTTAACTAGAGGTGTTTGAAAATTGGCTTGGTTAAAATATGTACTTTTGTTCTATATTTACTACCAGCTAGTAGCTTTTTTAATATACATCATAAATTACGTAATTGCTTTTGATAGTTCATAAGGCCACGCTTCCTTTTAGGCTGTCACATCAGCTCTTCTTTGTTTGTGTTATCAGGGCCCCTCCACTTTCCCTTGTGCGGAAAGAAAAACAAGCGCCATCTGGAGAGGATTTCCTTCTGGACTGAAGCAGTGTCGAGGGATCTGCAGAGCGATTACATAGCTTCTCTGGGGCTCACTCTCAGTCGCTCCTACTTCGCCAATAAACGTCAAGAATTCTTCATGACTTTCCTTTTCCTTCCCCCTTTCTTTCTTTACCAGTTTCATTTCGGGTATCACGTCATTTCGCAAGTGCCACGTTCGTTTCAAAACTGCCGTCGTATATTTCACTGAAAAGTTCTATTTCGACTGTCAGTGTATTCGTATTTTATGGAACAAACTTGAAAATTGACTTTCCTCCAGACTGTCATTTCCCAGTCAGTACAACTTAGATAAAATCTCATTATTCCTTGTCAGTAACGAGACAAGCTCCTGTACACCCCCCCAAGATCATTCTTTTATTCCAAATAAAGAAATCCATCCACCTTTTTGTTCGTAACATGTCATTGAAGGAACCGAGATGTATTGCTGTGATACATAACTACATTTCAATTCAGGAGAGCGTTGGCATCTCTCCTTCCATGCAATTTGTTTCCTTTGAGAATAAGTTGATTATGAAAATGCCAAGAATGTTTCTAATAGGATTTTTTATAGATACGTAAATTCGAAAACATCGCAATCAAAATCCCAACATCTTGAAAGGTGATTGGAGATTTATTTTTGGCATTTAGAGGTGACTTCTGAATAAAAGGTTGCTTGATCAGTCATTATGCTGCTTAACAAAACATGCAAATTCCCTAATGACGACGGGATGTCGTTACTGACTATATGCAAAATATGAATCTTCAGAAGCCGTGGCAGATATCTACCATATTTTCAGGGTGGAATTCATATCATGATGGTCTAGATAATTTGCCAACAAAATACACGATACAATTTGGCAACGCTCCGGTGAAATTTTTAATGATTTTCTTAAAGGAAAGAACGATGGCAACGTGGCTTAGATTAAATAGTACCTAGATGATAAGGAAAACGCTTTGTGGCTTCAGAACAATTACAGAGAACTTAAAATCATGAGAGTATTATGATCTAAAACTTCATATTACAGGCTTATAGTTCATTATAAGGTATTCAATAAAATCAGGTTTTTAGCATCATACCTTGATTGGTTTATTTGTATAGTCACAAATATTCTCCTTGGACATACAATTTCTATCTGCAAGCATACACAAATTCACATATATAATCTTTCTAAGTCCTATTTTGGACTTCTGATTTGTTTATAATAATCAAAATAAAATGATATATGCGTATTCCTAGATATCGAATAACAACTAAAATATATATATACAGAACAAGAGGCATTTACACATGAAAGCCTTAATAAAAAGAATGGCGCGCTACATCGCAACAATTGGATGAAAATAGCAATTTTCATAAAAGGCCCATAAATAAAACCAAACCATTACCAAAGCTGCTTGAGTTACTGACTTAAAGTCGGGAGCACAATTGCAATGAATACGCAACACCGACTTCCATTTCTTGCCAAAGGCAGAAGCATTTCAACAAAAGAGTATTCCGGTCGAGCCTGACGGATTAGAAAACCTTCATCATACAAAAATGGAATCATGGAGACGAGAGAAAGCTCATCGCTATTCGAATCCAATAACAGACAAGAAAACGAAAATCATCCAATTTCTCTGATGCAAATTGAACCAAGGATGAAAATGGCTGAATCTCGCCTCAGTACAATGGCCATTATTCGATCACTGTTTGGAAATCTCTAATCCGTTTTCTGCAGAACGAGAACAACAGCGCTGGGAAAAAATGTGGGATATTTGATGCATGGCCTCTTCATACTGAGGACACATAGATTAGGACCAAGTCTAGATGCTCAGCGTATCTGTGTGTGAATCATTTCAAATGTGTAAGTAGCTGAATAGATCAAATAACTGTACGTGTTGAATTGGCCATACATGTTCACAGTAACTACTAAGCTGCTGCATTCTTTCATCAATGACCACAGTAATTTTGTAGGAAGTTTTTAACCAATGTGGTCATATCGCAACCTTCTTCAACATCTCTTGGAAACAAACTCTGTTTAAAACAATAAAATCTTCCAGAAAGTTGTAATCAAATAACCTGTAACACGAAAATTATGTGCATAATCAAAAGGATTCTACTTGAAACAATAATTTAGAACAAAATAAAAAAGAGCAATGAGACTCTTTAGACGTCACACACCAATAAAATAAATATCCGGTTACTAAAATAATGTAATCGCGAAAATGCTTCATAATGTAGTCATAAACATATAAAGAAATCAAAACAAGACACACATACACAAAGAGTTACGCACCGATATGATGGAGGCTCCGCTGTGGCACAGGCAATCCGCCCTCCACCCCTCTCTATCTCTCTCTCAAACACGCCCCTTTAAAATCCCACGCCCACCTTTCCCGATATCAACCCACTTCTGCGCCCAACGACCAATACCTCCCGAATCCTGCATGCGACTATTCCGCTGCTAATTAAAACCAACTAATGACAATGAAATATTTAAGAATCCTTACAGCAATTACTCGCAATATTGATTGAAACGTCTGCAAAATTGACCTCATCTCTATGCAACATCTGTTACTATTCCAGAGTTATTAGTTCAGAGAAGCATACTGTTAATTCGCGTTTTTTCTTGGCTTTACATCACTGGCAGGGATAAACAGAAGAGCTACTCTGCAATTCATGAATCGGGAGTAAATCATACAATAAGCCTTTCTGGAATCATATACGAGACGATTTTTGCTCACTGTTCAAAATCAGAATCCATTACAGTTATGGGGATCATTGCAAAATAACCAACTCGATAGCAAATGTCGTAAACGAGTGTATCAACTATTATGATTATTGTGAATATCTTTAGAGTGAAACTCGTAAAAAATCAAAACTAAATTATAGGAGGATGAAACGATATTTGCACCTTGACATAACAACGACAGTTATTAAAACTATACGAGTTCTCTTTAGTATCGAATATCAATAACGGCATCCAAATTTCGTTTCTCCCTTTGCTTACCATGGAATAGAGTAAAATAAGTAACCAAGTGGGTTTCGTTTCTTAATTTACGAAAAACAAAAGCAACACGAAAGTTGTTTGCAGTTATGTAAAATGGTGATCGTGTCTTCTGGTCCTTCCATCCCCATCCTCTGTAATGCAAAGCTAAAATCATGTTCCCTGATCGTAATGTCCAGACAGCGTGTGGATCTATATAGATTATCAATTCGTCAAGTATTACTGTCCGAGTCGTAATGAATTTACTATTGAATTGACTCCTATTATTTATTATCATCTTCGCCTGGCAAGAGGATACACTAGATGCCTTTATGTTTTTTATGTTTACTGCTTTATGGTGGCGTTTTAAGAGTCAAATCCTCACACTTTAACTCTTGAAGTAGTCCGGCAGTTTAGTTTTCACATTATATGCAAACTGATTGTGATACAATATTTTAATGTCCCTTTTCTTTCAAATCTCAATATCTAATGTTTATTTCATTGGATCTTAAGCTACTCGGCCTCTATTTATCTTTATTTAGGAGCACATCTAAATGTACATCTAAGTCAGTCATGTCTACTTCCCATTATTTTTTTCCTGTTATACGCAAATGCAATGTAACCTTTCACTTATTATTATTCAAGTGATGAATTAAATCCCTACGTATAAATTGTGCAATTTCTAAGCCTTTAGTTATATTTCCGGTGACTAAAGCTTCATACTTTCCTAGCAATGTTTTAGAATACTGCTCTCTATTATGACGACTAGCTCTTTTTTTGGTGTCTGTAAAAAGAATAGTTTCAAACGCCATTAGTTTAAACAAAGAACCTTACATTTCCCCTTCATTACATTCTCTTTCTCTCGTCTGCATGATCCTCTTCCTGTCTCTTTTGTTTAGATATTACTTCGCAGTGCTCTACTCGTATAGGAAAGAGACCTTTACATGGATCGGTTTCACCACTGCTCATGTATACCTCGTGAAAATTAACAGGATTTAGAATTGATTAAATTCTCCAGTTTTCTTCTCTTCTACGTTTGAGCAATAAAGTATATCTTGTTTCTGATTATCATACTTTTTGTTTTAATATGGTCTTCATTGGGGTAATTCCACAATTAATTTGAGAGCTCTCTCTCTCTCTCTCTCTCTCTCTCTCTCTCTCTCTCTATATATATATATATATACACACACGCACACACACACATATATATATATATATATATACATATATATATTATATATATGTATATATATGTATATATATAAATATATGTATGTATGTATATATATATATGTATATATATATATATATATATATATAGTTAATAACAAACGACTTTCATACTTTCAAATATTAAGCCTTGGGAATATCCTCTAAGGAGAATTATATATGATGATGTTTCTACCCAGACAGGGAATAGACCCTATGACTCTGAACTGATACAAAACTAGACGGTCGACTCTATCCAAAGGCTATCAAGAGAGGTGATAGCTTTGAATGGATTAAGTTCAAATCGTGGCTAGATTAGATGCACTTTACATATATTTCCCAGCAGAGGAGGTTATGCCCAAAGTACAGATTTCTAGCTTCATTTTTGTATCTATCTAACTATCTATCTATCTATCTATATTATCTATCTATCTATCTATCTATCTATCTATCTATATATATATATATATATATATATATACATATATATAAATATATATATGATGGATATTTATATATCCTTTCTCAGTGGGAATACCTTACCGTGATGATAGGATTTGGATATCGTCATCATCAGCAAAGCTGTACTAGTAAGGGTCACCCATATTGGGCTGCTTTGCTGTGAGCGACCAGACGAAAATTTCACACCATCACCAATCAGCACTGGCCCGCGTGGTGATAGAAACTGGCCAAACTCCCGACATGAATTGACATGTCTGAGGCTTTTGTCCTTCTGTGGGCTACAAATGGCAGCATTTATTGCTGTTGTGTATATATCATGTTCATTATCTCCTACGCCTATTGAAGCAAAGGGCCTCGGTTAGATTTCACCAGTCGTCTCTATCTTGAGCTTCTAAATCAATACTTATCCCTTCATCATCTCCTAAGTCACGTTTTATAGTCCTCAGCCCTGTAGGCCTGGGTCTTCCAAATCTTCTCGTGCCTTGTGGAGCCCAGTTAAATGTTTGGTGAACTAATCTCTCTTGGGGATTGCGAAGAGCATGCCCAAACAATCTCCATCTACTCACCATGATCTCATCCACACATGGCACTCGAGTAATCTCTCATAGTTTCATTTATATATATGTATATATATACATATATATATATACATACATATATATATATATATATATATAAATAAAAGCGGAAAACTCAGTGGGCATCTTAAATAGGATACGAAACCAGTCAGGATTCACGTATTTTAATTATGTATATATATATATATATATATATATATATGCGGAAAACTCAGTGGGCATCTTAAATAAGAGACGAAACCGGTCAGGATTCACATATTTTAATTATATATATATATATATATATATATATATATATATATAAATGTTGAAAGGAGAATCGAAATGATTTATGAACTCCTTTACGCAATATCCATATGCAATACCAAATTATTGCAGTTTATGGCATAAAAAGTTGTTTATTTATGCGAAAAGGAATGTGCTCTCGCTGTATTTTGTTCAAATAACCGTCTATATAAATGTAGTATTCATCTTTTAGAGGTAGAAGGATGCAAGAAAAGGATGAAGGAAAGTTGAGTGCATGTGTGTATGTATGTATGTATGTATGTATGTATGTATGTATATATATATATATATATATACACACACACACACACATATATATATATATATATATATCAGGATAACACTCCAAATGTCATTCCTTATTCCGTCTTATACTCTACCGCTATCTTCTCCCAAGATGATCACGGAAAAATGCCATTCTCTCTCTCTCTCTCTCTCTCTCTCTCTCTCTCTCTCTCTCTCTCTCAAAAACTAAAACAACTGACGTTCCACGCTTCATTTCGGAAGAGTGCGAGAGTAGACACCCCGAGTAGAGAGAGCCCGGTTCCCTGTTATCCTGGAGTGAAAATAGAACCCAGACGCTTACACATGGGACCCTATTGTTGGTACCAGTACCATGGAACTCCAAACTCGGGAAACTCTCCAAGATTTTTTTATTTTTTCAGCCTAAAGGGTATCGCATCTTTGGTGGCACAACTTCCCTGGTCTCTTTTTTTTTTTTTCGTTTCCCTGCTTTTCGCTTTTCTTAATATGCTTATTTCAGAATGACTATTACCCAAAAACAGAATGCTAAAATATATACACAAAAATACCCATATATATATATATATATATATGTGTGTGTGTGTGTAGATACATATATGTGTGTGTTGTCTGTAGCCTAAATATCATTGTTTATTGCAATATAAACTGCTAAAAATTTAACATAAATGTTTTACAATTACAAAAATCTTTGATCAGATATTTGTGTTTTAAAAAAAAATAGAGAATATGGTTCAATAAAAATGATGAATACAAGCGATGTTCCTCCTTTCATTAAAAATATAAATACCAACAGTTCTTGCGGTTGGTACACTTTAAGAATATATCAATATTACAAATTGTAACATTGCAAAATTAAACCAGTCCTAATATTATTCTCTTCAAGGCTATTTACGCAATACCTCCCATGGGCTATATACAATATGTCAATATTGGGCTTAGTTGGCAAACTATTTGGAAGCAATCTTTTCAAAACAATATTGATACCGACTTTGAAACCCAAGGTCATTTTTATCTACTCCAAAATGCAGCAATACATAAAATGAGTTAGAGGGAAAAATATTTTTCATAAGATGATCAATAAACTTAAACTTGAAATTATTCTTTATTATTTTTTTGCTATCGTGTCCACTTTGAGCTGATGGTCCAGGAAGGGGCTGCGTTTCTTCACTAAGCAGATGAAAATCTTAGGCACCCAAAACAAAGCAACAAAGCTATCGTAAAAGCATGATAGTTAAAGATTTTTAGACATGCTAGTTACCTATCATAAATAATTATGTAATGTTAGTTGTCATATCTATTGGAATATGATGTGAATACACAGTGATAAATACGTTCACAAACTGAAAGTTATATAGCTATTAACAATCCACTTAATGATCCTCAATGTTTACGAATTTATCTGCATAACAGAAAATACTTATTACCATCTATATATATATATATATATATATATATGTTTTTTTTTCTTTTCTTTTTTTGGTATATACGGTCAACAAATGGATTAAAAATGCAGTCTCTTAAAATTGAAACTTGTAAAGTGCCATGACTCAAGTTTAAAAAGGTAGAGGCTATATTCCCCAAAGCCCCCGATTTGACGAGGAGCATCTGATCGTTGTACCAGAACTCAGGTCATAAAATCCATTTCATTAGAGCGATGTGATCTAGCAACTTTAGACGCTCAAAAGAAAATTCATCAAACTGATGCAACTGATATTGGAAACAGGGAAGAAAAGGAGTTTAGTTTCTTATCGAAATCTATAAGCTCTTTTAAGGCATAATTGGTAAGATCAGCAGAATAACCGTCGTTAAAGAGATATCGAGTCAATATAAAATTTTCAAATATATTGGATAACAATGTTGTATCTGTTACATGTCTGTATTTCTAGGTAAGATCAGATTTCTTCAATTTAATATTTGCTAGTGGCACAATTAGAGCAGCAAATAGAATATTTCAAACCATGACCCCAAAAACCATAAAAAAATAACAAAATTATGATTAAAATGTTATGGTTTACTAATGTAAAACTGTTTCCAGATACCATCCATACGAACAGATTTTCATAATTACTTTCCAATTTCTATATAACCGATAAATCATCAGATTTTAACTCTTTCAGGGGCTTCCTTAGATAAGTTTCTTTACTTCTTTTGTCATTTACCGAGCTCAGAGATATATTTTTTGTCACAATTACGTGATATTTCCATGTTATTTGTATATTTTTTTTACTCTACATATAAAATACCCCTGTTGACACTTTTAAACAGAAAATTAGCATCTCGGATCGTGTCACCTTGTATAGGATGATTGGAAACAAGATCACATTTGGAACAAGTAAAAGCAGGCCGATTGAAATAAAAAAAAAAAAAAAACTAGACAAAATGGAATGAAATATTCAGCGAGGGGTTGGCAATAAAATTCCAGTTTGCCTTCTCTTTTATGGGTAGTTTAGAAACCGCACTCTTAGGCAGGTTCTTCTTTCAAAGGAAACTGGTAAAGGAACTGTTTGGCCTTATATAACAATATTTTATATATATATATATATATATATATATAATATATATATATATATATATATATAAATGTGTGTATATATATATATATATATATGTATATATATACAAATATATATATACATATATATATATATATATATATATATGCAATATAATTGAGAAAATTATCAGGAGCGAAAAAATGGTCAAATCCTGATTTTATTATTGAGCATTGATCAGTAATAATAATTTTAGTAATTTAATTAATAATAACTTCAATCATTATAATGATTATTATGATATAAAGAATTTTAATAATTTCAATAATACTTTTATTAATTTTGATAATAATAATCTTAATCAGTCTAATTTGAGAATACTTAAAAAAAAAAAAAAACTTCTGAACGTCAGATATGATGATATTAGTTTCAATAAAGAACTCTCTGAGGTCAGATTCAAATTCATTAAGAGAACAGGCATTGAAATTTCCCCAACTCCCACAACCACCAGCATTACTACTTTCTAAAGAGGACGTTAATATGCTCATATACATAACATAATTAGCAATATTACCCAGTGAGAAAAGAGGATAATAAAAATGTGAAAATTAATAAACAACACCATCCACGCACGTGAAAGATCCTAAAGAGATTATGTTTAATATGTGGGGGGATAGACCTTCATGAAGCTTAACTCCCTACGGATAAGAATCCTTTCATAAACATTTACAAGAAAAAGGAAAAAGAATTATGACCAGCGTGAACATTCAGAGGTAACAACGTTAAGCTAAATAAAGTTGCTAGTTAGGTTAGAAATTGATGAGGCCCTTCTATATCTATGATAAGAAAATTTTAAAAAACGAAAATACGAAAATCAGATAAAAAAATATATATGTAAAGGTAAAATTCTGTTAGCTGGAATCTTCCTATAGATGTCAGTTTCTTAATTTAGTTAGAGAGATGACGATAACATCTCCTATCCATTGGGATAAAATTGCATGAATTTTACTGTGAGAGAGAGAGAGAGAGAGAGAGAGAGAGAGAGAGAGAGAGAGAGATTCACTCTCAGGAGCCTCTCCAGACGGTACTGTCCTATTTCTAAATATACTGCATGCAGAAGATTATGCTGCCATCCTCTTATTCACACAAACAAATGTCCACAGCAACATTAGACTGTTAAGTGAGGTTCACTTAACACTATGGTCTCAAACTCCAAAGTTGCTGCACTTATTGTATCCTCTCCATTGCTATCACACAGGAAAAAGAACATTTCTCACTACAAGGTAGATTTATTGTGAATTATTGTTAAGAATTATGAAGAGGAGTTCTCTCTCTCTCTCTCTCTCTCTCTCTCTCTCTCTCTCTCTCACAGACATAAATGCTCGTCTATACTAAAAAGTAAGGAAAATATATGTGATCTTATGAACTTTTTTGCAAATACACGCATTTCCATCATTATAGAATTTGAAAGAGATTCTCGGCAATCTACTGTCTTATTAAACTTAAATTGTCATCATATTTAAGACATATCCAAACTCTTAAAATTCTTTAGTTGTTATGTACATAAATACATTATGTATATAAATAATTGCTGTATATGATTGACATTATGGACACAGCACTCTTTACCATTGGAGCAGCCTTGTCAGTGAAGATGTTGAGGGCCTATTGACATATCATTCATTACCTGATTCAAACATTACACCATACTGACTTCGGTGATGGATTGGAAACGGAGAGTGTCGTGGTTATCTTTGCGAAGGATGCTTATGTTTGATAACGTGCATTGACACGGAGACAAAGCGCTATTTGATTCATGTCAAGTGTTCGTACTGATAGTTATTGTTTTTAAGTGTATACTAGGATATGTGTATGGGTATAAGAGGGGTATAGGAACGGAGTGGATGTCACATTCAAACATACGGTAATATTTATTATTATTCAGTAGTAAAAATACTCAATATGCTTATCATTTTGCAAAATACAAATCGCAACGAGTCAACACTCATTCTCCATTAATATAACTAGTTCTCTCTCTCTCTCTCTCTCTCTCTCTCTCTCTCTCTCTCGAAATTATAAAATATGAACGTTTTTAGGACGTCCATCCCCCTTTTCTCCAGCCTTGAAATATTTAAGCATGTGAAAATTAGATTTTTTGTTTTTTTAAGGTTAGACAGTATTATGAGTTGTTTCTTAAGCGAAATAAATTAAAAGTAGATTCTCATAAATTACCCCACTCTCTCTCTCTCTCTCTCTCTCTCTCTCTCTCTCTCTATATATATATATATGTATATATATATATATATATATATATACATTTCTATGAGCTGCTCTATTATTTCTTTTTTATTACAACGAATAGACAAACGTAGAGCCTTCAGAGCTAGAGTAAAGGCATACCTCATGACCAACTATTTAATCTTCAATGGAACGGATTACATAGTTATTTCGAGAGAGAGAGAGAGAGAGAGAGAGAGAGAGAGAGAGAGAGAGCATTATCTTCCAAATCCTGTCTCATCGTTGAGAGTAGAATCGAGAGGGCTCAGAGCTAGTCGAAGGAGAGATTATATTCGATGACATGTTAATTTAGTAAGGGTTACAGGGATGAGCTTATGATGAAACGAAGCCACTTTAGAGCGACGTAGAAATAAGTTTTTATTTAAAGAACTATATTGTGTGTAAATGACGTTCATTCATGTAGTTACAATGACGAAAAAATATTAAAATCTATGAATAGCGTTATATACGAATACAGTATGCTAATATATATACACTGTATATATATATATATATATATGTATATATACTGTATATATATATATATATATACATATATATATACTGTATATATATACATATATATATATATATATATACATATATATATATATATATATATATATATATATATATATATATATATGAGTGTGTGTGCATATATATATATATATACATATATATATATATATATATATATATATATATATATATATCAGCACACACACACACACATATATATATATATATATATATACATATACATATATATATCGAGCAATCTCTCTCACACACACACGCACGCGCACACTTGAAAGGAAGAAAAGATAACGTAGCAATTCTTGAAAAGAAAAAGCAAACATCAGCGACCACCTCAGGGTAATCGGAAAACCTCTAAAATGGAGAGGAAATCGGAGAATGTTCCTGAAATCTGCCGAGTCAGACAGCCATTGGTCTCCCATCTATCAGTTTTTCTTAACACTCAGTGTCTACTTAGAAAAGATTATGGGAAGACCGGAATTTGAATTTGCATTTTGCCTCTTGAGATTCTAGTTTATTGGACACCCGTTCTCATCACGTGAGAAGTGTGTCATCAGTGATCAATACATTCCTTTTAACAAACATTTGTTTACTTTATAAAAAGAAAGTTGACCTAAATAAAAGAACCTTTTTATATTTTTCATTTAGAATTCCTAAGGAGTCAGTATGCCGTAGAAAGAAAAATTATAGTTACGGAACAGCAGCCATAATTTAATTGGAGAACTAACATCTCTCTCAGTCTGATAACCCCTGGTAAACTCGACCGAGCTTTTGACATTTTGACAAGTTTTGACATTTGGAGTCAGATTAAGTACAAACACTAACATAGAAAAATAAATGAGGAAACTTCCTTTACTGTTATGAAGACATTTCAGTACATCTATTTGTAACGTTGTTTAGTGATTAATAACATACAAAGTAAGCTAAATAAGAATAGCCTTCCTTATGAAACACGAAATAAGTTCATACAAATTCGATGAAAGAGTATTTGCACGAAAACATATTTTCTTAATAAGATATTTATTGAAATGCTCACAACAAAAAAGAATATTCTTAAAAAATCAACAATAATACTAACATTTCTATTGCAATCAAATGAGGGCTGTATTATGCCATCAAATATGAACAAAGGACTTTTTTTATGACACAAGTTCAAGAAGAGAAGATTAAGAAAAAACGCAAACCGCAAGAGGCTTTTACACTGATATATTTCACCAATACACGTATGTGTGCACTTGAGTGTGCAAAAGTTCACTATTAATTTATTGTAAATTATTGTTTATATTGTCTTACATAATTGCACAATTTATGTTTCATAAGCTTTGTAGGTTACAAATGCATGCGCATGAGTCGAGCTGTCAGCACTCCACGCATGCGCATAGTCAGTCTTCTTGCTTCCGCTGGTATGAGTTGTTCGCCTTGCAGAGCACCACTGTACATAACACCTTTGCTGTGTGGAATAAACTCGGGATTTTATTTCTTCATCTCTACAATCATCTGTCTTCATCTACAAGACCTCATCACATATCACCATTTACCATAAATAATTCTTTTAAATTTACCGATGAATCCTCAAAGGTAACAATCCCAAGTTCGTAAAACTCTACTATATATTAAAATATAGGAAAATCACGCCAGTTTTGAATATATTTTGGTATATTGCTCACATTGCTAAAATAAAAGGTAAAAATAAATATTCTATAAAATCATTTAGGTACAATTTATTGAAAATATTTTGCAATTAACGCTAAACTGCAAACGTTACCAAAGAAGTTCGTAAAAGACTTAATTCTAATTTCCATAACAGAAAAAGGTAACAGATACGTAGATTTATCAGCAAAGAGTTTACGTCAGTACAACTAGACTCGTTGGCTTTCAGTAGCAAATTCGTCTTGATTTAATCGCATGATCCGTTGTCTATCATTCTCTAATTAGTGTACGTATGTTTCAGTTGTCTAACAGCCTCTAATTGATTTAAGAGTGTTATGTTTTTACAATTAGAATATTCATATTCGGTATCTTCATGAACAATAAAAATGCGTGTACACCCATATATCAAAATAGAAAAGAGAAGCTTTTATATTTAGATATAATGTGCGAGTCAAATCTCGCTATCACACATATAAATACACGTATAAATATGTAAACATTTATTTATATATACTAAAAAACATATCCATCATATATCCATCCATCTATCAATACATAAAAAATTTTATGTGGAGAATACGAATCAGGTTATACAAACATTGCATTTGAAATTATTTTTTCTAGGGCAAAATCATACTCAGCACTAGAGTCTTTGCTCACATTATAATCCGATATCCATTTGTTTATCGAGAAGTTATGTCACGGTCATTTGAAGAAAGAATCTCTTTTGAATGGTTTCATCCTCATGTCCACGTCCTACTGTTTAGATGGTAAATATTGTTTCGACAGAATACTAGTCTGCCTTTCATCTCTTCATCTCCCCTTCTCTTTAAACCCTAGCTGCGACCGGCAAAGGTCGACTCACATGCTTCTGAAATTCTAGTTACATGACCATCTGGTCCCCTCGTCCCATTCGAGATTCGAACGCGGCTTCTCAACCGGCCAGAAGAGAGAGAGAGAGAGAGAGAGAGAGAGAGAGAGAGAGAGAGAGAGAGAGAGAGATGCTGCAGCCTCTCAGATCGACATTATCCATTAACTTTAATGAAGAAGCACGTAGGCTATACTGCATACAAACATGGATTTAATAAAATTTCTTTAATACCAACAGAGATTAGAAAGGTAAAAAGAAATCTCACATAGTACAAAACAAAGAGAGAAACTCTGTAATGCGGAATAAAATTATGAAAAACGAGTAAGGTTATCAATAGTAAAATAAAAATAAAGGACTGACATATGTCACTTTCGAACAGTTTACGAGGTAAAAAAAATCTTGCTTTCTCTTGAGACCGTAGTATAATCAGTTAATGTGTACTTGCATAAAAATATTCTACTTTTTAATTATACTAAACAGAAGTAACGAATTAGGCTCAAATATTTATTTTCACAAAATCCCTGTCATTCAAAAGCCTTTGTATAAATGATAAAACACACACACACACACACACACACAACCATCAATTGACAAAACAACCTCATATCTATGTATTGTAAAGAGAGGTAACAGACTGTATTCCCATTTCTTTAGAAAATCAATAAGGAAAAAAAAAGTTAATAAAGGTACTTGAAAGTCAACAAGACTCCGGAAGGGTTATACGAGGTTGGAGTTCCTCCTCATCTCTCGTTCCCGAGTGTCAGGTCAGAGGGAAGGTTTTTACCACGCTGTTTAAACAAACGGGGATAAAAAAGACACTTGCATTGCCTGGTGGAATATTTGTGTCTATTGGATGTGGATTTTGTTAGCTATTAAAGAAAATAATCCTGCCGATATTCATTTAAAAGAACATGGATATTGTTTTCTTTCTTGGATAGTTACTTACACCGTTATAACAAATCGTAAAATAATACTTTCAAGTGGTAAAAGCGTATATTTATACATGCAACCCCCCCCCCCCCTTCCTGGCTAGATAAAGTAACGCGAATTGACGTGAGTTTTCTTCCCTAGAAATCAACACTTAATTTATTTAATTCCTAGTAATTATTCTAGGGCTCATACAGATATGGGGAAAGAACATCCTGTCTACAATCAAGGCCAAAAAAGAGCATACGAAAGAATTAAACCGAGGAAAAGGAACAGAAGAGAAGAACAAAATGAATGTAGTAGAAAACAGAAAAGTGACTTAACTTTATAGAAAAGAAAGCTGAAAACAATAAAGGGAAAAGACCGCGATAAACAGCTGTTCTGAAAGTGCAAGTTTACTCTCCCTGTCTTGCATGAGATCTTGATGACGTCATTTCTCAGATATCGTTATCATTTTGTCCAAACTTCCCCCTAAATCACACAATAATTCTTTACCTTCTCTATACCATAAATTACCTCCAATAAAGTTACTGGAGAGAGAGAGAGAGAGAGAGAGAGAGAGAGAGAGAGAGAGAGAGAGAATACTGAATTGTATATAGACCACACGAACGTTTTTCTCCCAAGTCCTTGATAAATTCTTTAGGATAATAAAAATCTGGATACAATACAGGATTCCTCGAGGAAATAATTAATAATGAATCTTTGAAAAGTTCTCCCAAAATTTCCATGAAATTTGTCAGCGATTCTGAAAGGTAGAAGAAAAAGTCGGGCTGAGCAGAACAGTGTTCCCAAAAGAAGCTGTTAATTTTGTTTAGAATTTTGAGAATCAATATAGAGAATAATCCACGAGAATTAAAAGACAATAAGTACTCGTTTATCGAGTGATGATAATACATAAATAACTAGCAATTCAATATCCTTCATATAATGTAAACTTAGAAGAAAATAAAAAAAAAATTAAAAAATTGAGAAAAATTCTTGAATTTTCTATTTGGAGATGGCGATTAAACATTAACAATTTACCAAAAAAAATCTGAACTAAAATTTATTACATGATCAAAGTCCATAAAATAATTCGTCAACGCTTTATTCATTTGAATAAAACATTACGAAAAAAGTATTATTAAGCATATAATCAAGAGAAGGATTGATATTACTAACCAGAACCAAAATAGAATAAACTAAAACAATGTCATTTTATTTGCGTTCAATAATTTGGAAAAAGAAGGAAGATAAAATAACGACTTCCAATACTCCACTATCGAAAAATCATTTTTTTTTTACAATGGAAAAACACCTGACTTCAAACCTAATTTCTCATCCAACGACCCACACACACTTCCTGAAATCCCCCTAAAAAAAACCATGCACGCACAATTCGACAAACAGGGCTTAAGCAATCTCAAAGAAATACGAAATCATCTTTACAATATCATTAGCTTAATAATAACGCATAATACGTTCAATTATTGGCATGGTGAAAATGTAAGTAATTATGGCTGTGTATATATATATATATATATATATATATAGTGTGTGTGTGTATCTCTATATAGCATTTTTCCTGTCACGCTCAACGGTATTGCCAGACAATAACTACTCAGCCTCTCTGCTTCCCTTGAGAAGGTAGGAGAGGGAATAGTCATTCCATAGTGAGAGGAGGTAGCTCAAGAGATAGGCTACACTCGGAAACCACAATCTCACACAAATTTCAAAACTGCATGGTTGTAGTTAGGAAAGGCAGGGGGGGGGGAGAGGGGTTGAATCTGCATGTATGCACGCGTGTGTGCATATCTATTTAAATATTTACACGTCAATTTTGCAGGCTCAGGTACACTAGTATGTATGTGTGTGTATATATATATATATATATATATACATATATATGTATGTATATATATATATATATATATATAGTGTACGTGACCCGACAAAAATGACGGCTATATATTCAGATAGATATGCACACACGCGTAGCCTTCTCATGTGTGTATGGCTAATCTCTCTCCCCGTACCCGTGGGATGGGGGAGAGCTGTTTGTGACCGGAAACATATATATATATATATATATATATATATATATATATATATATATATACTTATATATACATATATATATATATATATATATATTATATATATATATAATAGCTAAGGAATGAGTTAAATCTACTGTGAACAATTAAAAGGTTCAATAATCTAGAGCGTGCACGCTCATAAGTGCTATAGGAGTTATCTCTTGTTTAATAGGCCAGTAAGTCACCTTAAGCCAACCAACTAATAGCCCAGCAAGCTACAAATGTATACCAGCATCTGCTAAATTTAACCAAAGAAAGTGGGCCAAGTAATCTCTTACCTCAAGACTAGTTCAGAAACTAAAAACCTGGGCTCTTGGGCTCTCTAAGGGTATTAAGACATATATATATATATATATATATATGGGAGTTACCGTGCTAAACACTTAATATGTGCATGAAGCCCCTCCATGCCAACATTTTTCGTGGGGCCAACGTTCTGTAGTTTCAACATTTCACAGCACAGCTCAACATTTCCTATATTGCTCATAAATGCAATATACATTTAATATCACGTGGATGGGAGTCTAAAACATGAAAATACTCATAAACGCTATGCTTAAATAAGCGAGAGCACAAAATCATCTCATGAAAATAAAAATATAGAAAATAAAATCATAATATTGAACTCAAAACCATAAAAGAAGCGGAAACATAAGAAAACCTCCATTAAAAACACTACGCTACCTGGATCCCGAGGCCAGAATTCTTTTTATAACCCATAAAATAAAAGTGTCATGATAATCGAATACTATGGTCATATCCCAAAACCTTTTGTTCAACAGTAAAAATGTGGATAGGAGAAGAAAAGCGAGAAAAATATAAAACTGTGCCTGGGGCGAAGAGCTAGATTCATTATAATAGAAATTGTTCAAGTATAATTAATTGTAGGACAAATCTCATGTGGTTCTATACCTCAAAAGTATCGGCTAATTAACTGATTTTTATTTGTTTAAAACGATTACATGGAGCTATAGGAGTTCACATTTCTGGAATATAAAGCAGATATTGTTTAATATATAGCATTAAAAAATCTTGAGAAAATTTGTAAACAATAAATCAATGTGAAACCCTGATGTTCGACAGATTTTAAATTCGAATAATAATAATAATAATAATAATAATAATAATAATAATAATGATAATAATAATAACAACAATAACGTACCTATAAAGAAATGATTAAATTTGATAGATAAAATCTCTAAGGTTCAAGTCTAATAAGTAAACGAAATAGTAGGCAAGCGATTTAACTGTAGATAAAGTAGCTATATGTAGATAAGAGGAATTTATATAAAGCACCAAACCCTCCAGTTAAAAAATTTTTTTTATATTTTATGAATAAACAATTTTCACTCTTCAGAAAATGGACGATTTCGGAAAGAGAGTGGGATTAAGCTACAGGGCCCAGGATAATCATAAATCCGGATTGGAGTTTAATACTCCCAGAGCGATGTCAATCGACAGCTGGAGGTTTTAGACCAATCAGCTCCGACTTGAGCTCACGTTCAATCAGGAGCATCATAGATAAGAACTTCAACGTTCGTGTGGGAAACGAGAGGAACAGAAGACGCCCAGAATAGAAACTTCTTCGCGATCGTGGACCCGAGTGAATTAAAGAAAATCTTTACTGGTATTTGTCAATATCACCGAAAGATTAAAGACATCTTTCACTTTTGAGCCTTGGTTAAAAATAATTACAAAGTCTCACCTCGGCGAATGTAGTGAATCGCAGAAAAGTGTATATGGACTTCTTTGGAAGTTAACATTTTTATCGGATAACAAAGTTACACTATTTTCATGTTATTCCAACATTAAAAATACCTCCCATAAGTTTTTTTGAGAAAGCTGGCGGCTAATGCCATTCATGGAGTTATTATAAAATTTAGGCCTACAGCCACCTGGTAACCATTTACACCAATTCATAAGATAACAGAAGTAAAAGTTACTACTATTGTGTAGCCTATCATCTATTGGGATACGGACAATTCTAGAAAAGAAGAGTGAAATGTGTAATTCAAAGACAATGACTGTATACTGAAATTTTCTGGAAACAGGGCGTGGGTATTGAAATTCCGAATCGTATTGTAACTATAATGCCATGATTAAATTTCGTAAAGTATATAAAACATACTAGCCCCGTAAGTATAACATATTGGTTTAATCTATTGACTCTCTCATTCCTTTAAAGCGAACTTGCCCAGTTTCTATGAAATTTCAAAAGGGAATTTAAGGAAACAGAATATGACTTTCATTTTCATTTAAGAATTACTTTAAAAGTGAGATTATTACTCTCTATTCAGGATGTTATTACTTTGATTTATGCATGGCGAGAATGATTAAGCTGACATAATGCCATCTCACCAATTCACCATTACTTTTGATTGAAATTGTAATATCAAACACTCGCAGTTGCATATAACTTCTTATATTGTGCGTCCATAATTTCCCTGGTCACTTTAGCCCTAATGTTAGACAGTCTATGCACTTAGATCGCCAACAACTGGGAGGCCATGGGATATAACAGAAGGTTTAGAATATTGTAGAAACACGTAGACCAACAAAGCAACAAAATCCAGAGCATTCCATAACCCTATGATGTATTTCCCTTGCTCGGAAGCTATCTATGGAGGCATGAGCTCTGGCAAGGAATGCAAGGTCGAAAATTGCATAGTGGAGAACTGCGATCGTGAATAGTGGTTATTGCTACGTGGTGTTATGCTTTGTTTATTGCTGGTATTGGATCTAGAATGGGCAATCCAATTATCATCATTATTACTTGCTAAGCTATAACACTAGTTGGAAAAGCAGGATGCTATAAGCTCAAGGGATCCAACAGGGAAAAGAGACCAGTGAGGAAAGGAAATAAGGAAATAAATAAACTACAAAATTAAATAAAACAGTAATAAAGATTCTTTCCCCAGCTATGGATCCGATGCAAGTAATTATTCTTATGCGTATCTCTGAGTCTCAAATTGTAGTCTGATTCAGCAATAATACATTTAAATGAGAATTAGTATAAAAGTCTGAAGGTTTATTGTTTAGCTACTGCATTTACTTTTTGCCCAACTAGTTATGCCATGACAACTTGAGTAATTATAAACAGACATACTTTGACATTCTTTTTTCGTTTTCTTGCAAGATTCTTCGATTATAGTATTCATGGTACCCACACGAGTCTTTAGTGTTGTAGCAAAAAGATTAACTTAAACCTTACTATTGTTTTGCATTTATCAACAATACTTTAGTTGAAACCATGCAGTTTTAGGTCATAAATGTCATGTATAACAAAAGACGTTTTGATTCATAAACGCAGTTTCGTCGCCCGGTCGATAGTAAACGTCGACATATCGTGAGTTTGGTGGAAAAAG
This sequence comes from Palaemon carinicauda, assembly GCF_036898095.1. NCBI lineage: Eukaryota > Metazoa > Arthropoda > Malacostraca > Decapoda > Palaemonidae > Palaemon > Palaemon carinicauda. Next base: position 45,561,111 of record NC_090764.1, read on the forward strand.
GCATCCGACAAATGCGACAACCACTGGTGGATGTTGTTGTAAATAGTCGACATTAAGAAAGCGACAATTGAAAACGTTGGACGCTGAGTTAGCAAGAATTTTTTGGGGAGCTGTGAAAACTTTTAACGTATCGTCGACGGCGTGCGAACATAGCTAACATCTTTTCAATTACATGACGAACATAAAAAAAAATGACAATGGTTTCTTGGTCTCGGGGACAGAGGGAGTATGTTTTTTTTTTTCTTCTGCCTTAAACAAGGAGGAGAGGGGTATTAGCACATCATTACCCGGTTATATATATATATATATATATATATATAATATATATATATATATATATATATACATATATATATATATATATATATATATATACATATATATATATATATATATATATATATATATATATATATATATATATATATCAATGACTGGAAAAGCATTTAAAAGAAACGTTTCTACAGGGTAAACTATAAAGAAGCAAATTTGATAGTTGTATTGGGGAGAAGAGGGATGGCTGAAGGTATGATCATAGTATAGTTACTAAAGATATGCATTTTTCTTTGACTCTAGTAGACGATAGTACCCATTTACAGTATGAGGGATCTGGTGGGTTGTAAGCAGGAAACGACCCCTAGACATAATAAACATCAGTCGAGTGCTGCACCAGGGGAGGCGGTGGAACTGTCAAACATATACCTGAATACTGCTGCGTACATGAATATGTTTATGCATGTATGTATATAGGTATATACGCACACATGCATACATATGTAAAAATATTCAATTATACTTATGTTACATATATACACACAAATCTATACACACATATACAGTATATGAATATATATATATATATATATATATATATATATATATATATATATATATATATATATATATATATATATAGTGCGTATATATATGTACGTGAACAAATCACCAAGTAATAACATTAAATATTCTCCAACATACACTACTACTTTTCCTATTTACAAAGCATTTATATTTTCCTCTGAACAGGGTGTTAGTAAAGAGCATAACGAAACGTCAAAGGAAAATGCATTTAAAAAAAAATAATAATAATAAAATATTTAAATACATATCATTTTTTCTTGTAGCATAAAACTTCATATAAACCAATTGCATATTAATATCTGCGTTTGAATATATATAAGATAAAATGATAAAAGATAATAAAATCGTAAGAGATGCAAAGAGAACTTTCCCCCCATCTATCTTTAGGCTGCACAAGACACGTGCTGGTACGAGCTCGACCACTCCCTGTCCCTGAAGAGGACATCTGCTTTAAAGTAAAAAATCATAGTTCACTGTTCAAGCTGTGCTAAATTTCTATCGATTGTTTGGCTTGGAGTGACATTTTGGGGCTTTGTCATAATAATCAAATGCTAAGGATGCAATAACAAAAATCTATAGGAAACAATGACAGATTAATACATAGTAGTAATTAGTTATGGGAAGTTCGTCCAATTAGGAATTAATGACCCACCATCTTGATTCTACGTCTGAAAATAATTAACATCAATTCTGATTTGTTCGAGTTATCCAGAAGACACAAAAACACACCAACAAAGTCCTTAAACTTTGCAGCGAAGAGATATTTTTACCGATGTAAGACAGCCATTATAGGGTAATTTCTTTCAAATATCCTGTTTATATGGAAATTACTATCATAAATATAAACAGACCCAATCAACTGTAATATGCCTTTAAAACTGACCTAAGGGTCAATACTTCAGTCCACTGAAAAATTTAATCCTGATTTCCATCCCGCAAAATGAAAATACAAAAAAAAAAAAAAAAAAAAAAAAAAAAAAGCGATGACAGTAAGGATTTATTATCACAATTATCCTAATTATGATACAAAATTGCAATAGAGATATCAGAAATATCATATGGAAACTGTGGAATACGTGGAAATAAATGGAAATATAGTGTTTATAGAACCACTACTAAGAAAGAGATAAGAAGTGGGGAGAAATCATGGTGAAAGTTTGTAACTACCAAAGTAAGAACACTTTATTTTGTATATTACGGAGTTGAAACTATATTAGACTTTATTATTGGACATTATTCTACATATCTTAAAAAGTTCTGTTAGGTGAATGGGGAAGAATTATAAAGGATTTCTAAGAGGAACAATCTAAAAGTGAATGTTCAAGGGTTAAGTTGAGAGAAAAAAAATCAAAAAGAATACAAAGAATATGTGACACGAAGAAGGTGGTGAAAATGTAAGAAGAGGTCGATGAATAACAGTAGAAATATTCATGAAAGAAAGGTCGATCCAATTCTTTCTTCTGGAAGAGAACTGCGGCTCTGGAACATGAATAAAAGAAGAGGTGGAACCTGTGGAGTTTTCTGTTTGCTCTCCCTAAAGGCTGTCAACTTTCGTGGAAACGGTTTCTGTGGTGAATAATAATAATAATAATAATAATAATAATAATAACAAATATAATAATAATAATAATAAATATAATAATAATAATAATAATAATAACAATAATAATAATAATAACAACAACAACGAGACGAATCTTAAAAGACATTTAGTTTGATGGAGTACTAGAGAGAGAGAGAGAGAGAGATAATATGCTTATATATTATCTTATAGCTCAATTCCGAATCGCCGTTAGAACTTGGGGTACTAGTTTTCCCGGAAAGTTTGATAAAGGTCAAACTTCGAAAATGGATCCATTGACCCCGACCATCGCCAACACCGCATGGATTAGCCCCAGGCCAAAAGCCGACATTGCCAGGAAATGTCTTGAAAAAATCTTATAAAGATTAATGCCGTAAAACAATTAGGCCCCAAGGTTTCCTCTTGTTTTATGATCATTAAAGGAATAGGAAGAAGTGACAAGATAAAAAATTTTTTAAGAAAATTAATCATATTTGTAAAAAATTTCTCTATAATTGGGAAGACAATAAACAGATAGATAAAAAAAAAAATATTTCAAGTGGATATTTATATTTAGAGGAGTTGCTAGCATCTCCTTTAAGGCCTGTGTTAGATACTAAACAATATAAAAAAAAATAGAAATTAAAGAGCAAACTAGAGTTAAAGCTACCCGGCATAAGAGGCCCACGGGCCACATTGCTCCCATGAACTTCTTCAATGATTAAAGGCTCTTTTTATACGGTCTTATGTAAAACCCCACTTGGGACACTGGTGGCATAGTTTAATCATATATAGATCTATTTGATATGAGGATGAATGCAAACCAAATATAACATCAAAACCAGTTATTCTTGAAAATAAAAAAAAAAAGATAACCAAAGATTTTTCTCGACATTTTTCGATGTACAAATTTTGGCCACTATTATGGTCCCATCATGGCACTCTAGACCATACATTATACAAATATACACCAAGCAAAGAAGACCTCAATAAAGATATGTTATTTTAATGCAGTAATTCTAGCAATGAAAATTTTCTCCTATTTTCTAATTATATCTACGAGGAAGGGGCCATTCTCCCCATTTCAATAAACGAGAACCTTCCTTCATGTTTTGTGACTTATTTGGTTGAAACTGATCCAGTGACTCTGGGGAAGGATTCTAAACTGTATAAAGTGTACAACATACATAAGTACTTACATACATACGTACTTGCCTACATTCATATATACATACACCGGCACACTAATCAGAAAACGCTACTAGGGCTTCAAGCTCAGGCGAGCCAAAAAGGGAATACGATGATTAGTACCTGGAATTCCTTAATGAACGTCCAACTTCTTACGTTGAACTGCGTCTTATTGAATAGATAAAAGAAATTCTTCGACCACTGAAAGGTCACAGATCAGACTAAAATAATAATAATAATAATAATAATAATAATAATAATAATAATAATGAGCGCCCTATAAAACACATAAAAACATGACTAAAAATCTCTCTCTCTCTCTCTCTCTCTCTTTCTCTCTCTCTCTCTCTCTCTCTCTCTCTCTCTCTCTCTCTCTCTCTCTCTCAGTAAGAAGTAGAGTGTTTTTGCTCCAATCAGAGGGAAACCCTTAAAAAAGTCGGTCCACTAACGAGGCAAGGTGAAGAATCTGTTTACCTTCTTATATGCAGAAAACACATTCGACCTTTACAAAAGTGAGTTCGAGCATTATTATTATTATTATTATTATTATTATTATTATTATTATTATTATTATTATTATTATTATCATTATCATTATTATTATTATATGTACACACATATAACAAAAGAAGTCATATATAGCAGTATTCTACAGAAAATACAGCCATGGACCATTATTTTCATGAAATATAACAAACGCCGGACCATATTTCTATTAAACAAGCGAAAACTAAGAAATCGATAAAATGAGTTTTATCAAAAGGGTTGGGAAAAATGCAAACTTAATATGATTAGGATCATATAATATTTCCAATCCGAAAGGTGTAAATAAATTACTTACGGCAATACACAGAAAAGGGATCTGATGAGGGTTTAATATCAAAACAGCAAAATAATTTCTATCTCGATGATTGGCTTAGATAAGGCCATTTTAAAAATAAATCTTACATCATTTGAAAAGCTAGAAATGCACAGATATAAAAACAACCGCAATAACGTGCGGGAAAATGAAAATAAGAAAACAATATTGCGGGAAATAAAATTAATTTAAGCATATTAACAGATAGAAAAAAAGACATATTTCAGGAGCCTCGTATGTGAAAAAAGAAAGCAGCCAACCGAAAGGAGAGGCAGGAAATAAAGTCATCTTTGCAGATCTTAAAAACCGAGACGAAATCACTCAACTACGAGGCGAACTGCAAGAGCTTCTCAGAGCAAACAGCTCCAAGAAGGAATGACCAACTCGCACAAACAAGGACTGACTTCGCCATATTGACAGAGAGAGAGAGAGAGAGAGAGAGAGAGAGAGAGAGAGAGAGATTATCCCCTGGTATAAAATTTCGAGATAAAATACGCCATCTTCCGAAGCACCTGCAGACACGGCACTTTTATAATAAGAGATTATTCGAATTGATTTCTTCGTTGTATGGGGGAAACCTCGTATTATCTAGTTTTTAATCGCTGATATATATATATATATATATATATATATATCTAACTAGATTTGTTAATGATAATGAGGATTTTTAAGCATGGGGAAAGTGAAAATTGCATTTCCATAGGATATTAATTAATAATGAAGTTAAAAAAAAAAAGCTTTTTTATCGGTCAATCATTCTGAAAACAACACAAAACCGCAAATTAAATAATTGATCATAAAAGCTGAGGTTAAAATAAAAAAAAAACACATATTAAATAATTGATCATAAAAACTGAAGAAATGTACACATTATTAAAAGATTTGAATATGATCATGAAACATGCATTAAATAAATGCAAAACAAAATGAGCGTTAACCTACTGTATTATCAATATCAAAACACTTCATTGTAATTGCTTTCATTTCGTTGGATTGACATGCCGAATATAGGGCAGAGATCCGGTCCCCCAAAGGAAGGGATTAAAGGTGCAAAATCAAAAACCTACAAATGATTGAATGTTGGTGCGGCATGGCAAACTCAATATTGACGACGGTGGCTGTCGAGATTTCATCAGTAATAATTTTCATCGCTTAAACATTATATATATATATATATATATATATATATATATAAACATTTATATATATTTATATTTATATGTATATATATATATATATATATATATGTATATATATATATATATATATATGTGTGTGTGTGTGTGTCTATACATATATATATGCGTGAAAATCACAGGAAAACGTGATGCTCAGATGCTGAAGAACCACGGGGAAAATGAAATTACGAAATATACGATCAAATCCTGACTAGTTTTGTGATACTTCTTCAGAGGACTGGAAGAAGTATCACGAAACTAGTCAGGACTTAATCATATATTTCGTATTTTCATTTTCCTTGTGGTTCTTTTGCATATATATATATATATATATATATATATATATACATAAATTGTGTGTATGCTTAGCTCTAAAACAAGTAAATAATTTTGTGTACAGATAGCTGCTTACACATAAATAGCACATCTGAGAAAGGTCGATGGTTCCGAGTCAGAGTCGTTTTCAATAGGTACCTCAACCCTTTATTACTGGCTGAAATTTTCTAAAATTTGGGATTCATCAAAAAGAAATGAAGGTCTACGACTAAAATACACAAACAAACATGCGTTGAAACACACAAACTTTATGTGTGTGTATATATATATATATATATATATATATAATGTATGCATGTACGTGTGTGAATATATCACTTAGATAACAAATATTTAAGTAATTATCAACGAAAATGGTTCCAGTTCCTTTTATCATTTTATCATTTCTTCTACGGTCACCGCCATCTTGCAACAATTGTATGGATAATAAATCAAAATAAACAAGTACTGCGGAGAAAAAATTCTTAAAAAGCTCCCACCCTCTTCTTAAACATGGAGATGGAAGCAATTCACCAAAACTCAATTTCCTGAATACGAAAACCCAAAGAGCCTTTTTTTTTTTTTCTCCGACCTTTTCGCCCGAGTACACAAATCTCAATTTATGTGTCATAAATAGCGTTACTTGCTCGCAGCGGTGGGTTTCGTCACATAAACTGGCAGGCTCGATTTCTATATCATCATTAACGATCGAACTTTCACAAACTTCTGTCCATAAGAGGGTTTCGGAAGGCAATAGCTTATTGTCAATGACCACTCCCTTTCTCCTGTTTGGGAAAGCGGCCTCGTTTATGTTGCCTCCCTTCTTAATGATTTCCTTTATTCCCAAAATATCATCTGGTTAAACAAGATTGTTTTAGATTTTTCTTGTTGCCTGCCAACAATCGAGTGATGTGTGGTTGTTTGCCAACATCTTTTGATGTCCATTTGGGATCATAGGCACCTTTTTCTATGGTTTGCGGGTTGCCTGCCAACATATTGTGGAACCAAACATCGATCGTTATTCGAAAAACATGAATTTCCATCAGCGACTCGTAAAGTTACATATCTCCCCCAGTTCTAACCTCGTTATAAGGATACATTCTCTGATCAATAATTCCTTTACCATCTGAAGACAAACAAACAAAAAGGAGATGCTATCCTGAATAGCCCTAGTTCTTACAACGCACCACAGAAATTAAAAAGAAAAAATCTAATCTAAAATTCTTTCAAGTCTGCTGGCCCTTATCCCTAACCTCACCAATTCCATTCGTAAATAAAAGAAAAACAGCCACTCCAGTTTACCAACAGAAGCGTGGAGAGAGAGAGAGAGAGAGAGAGAGAGAGAGAGAGAGAGAGAGAGAGAGTTCATATTCTGGATGAAAAAATTCCAGACGTTTGCTTTCTCTCTCTCTCTCCTGGATGAAAAAATTCCAGACGTTTGCTCTCTCTCTCTCTCTCTCTCTCTCTCTCTCTCTCTCATAAATACTGCACGACTAAAAGAAATACATCGTGTGAAGAAATACAAATAGTAAACAACATCTTGATTTAATACTAACAAAAAGTTCAAAACAAAAGGCAGATCTATCTGCGTAAACATTAGAATGGGCAACATAAATGTTCGAAAACGGAAGAGAAAGTATGAGAAATCAAAAGACTGTTTGATTAATAACATTTCCTAATATTCATCAAAGCATGGCTGAAGCGAGAGACTTAGTATTCCAACTAAAGCTTTTTAAATTCAAATTTCAATATCTAGATATTACGAATTTGTAGTAAAAAAATAAGCATAAACACAATCCGCTAACTATCAAATTCACTAAACATTTTCAAACCGGACGAACGATTGCATTACAAGAAAGAATTAATAAAGACCTGCGGTGGCCTACTGAAAACGTCCCTGTCTGGCGTTCTGCCGGACTAGGGTTCGAGCTACACTCAAACTTGATAGTTTCTAATTAGTTCTGCAACCTCACCATCCCGGTGAGTTAACGATGGGGTTGAGGTCTACCTACTGAGTCCTCAGTAATCATTACTTGGCCTTCTATGGTCCTAGCTTGGGTGGAAAGGGGGCTTGGACGATGATCATATGTATATATGGCCAGTCTCTTGGGCACTTGTCCTGCTAGCTAAGACGTTGTCAGTGTCCCTAGCCTCTGCCATTCATGAGCGGCCTTTAAATGATGGTGTTGCATGTTACTCGTTACATCTCTGAATAGCTAGTGGTCATCAAAATATCCTTTTGTCAATTAGTCATTTAGGTAACCAATTCAGAGCCCTTACGATGAATGTTAATATAAACAATTTCGCAAAACATTAAATGAAAAAAGGAAAAGCTTCTTTGCGCTATGACACTGAACCCTTCAAAGTTCAATACCCTAGACCCTAGAGCAAAGGTTGCTTTTCAGAGGTTTAAACTTCCGTATCATTATCACTGCAACTAAAATTGCCTTCCTTATTTCTATCTCAATACTTTCGCCAATTTATATTTCACGAGTAACCTTAATTTCTATTGTTTTCTGAAGACATTTGGGTTCTAATTCTGTCACTCGTATTATTCATATTTCCCAGGTTTTATGTAAAATTTCTTTAGCCTCCAAGATTATATTCAACGAATGATCTAATTATTCTACACGGTTTCCTTTAGAGAAATTTATCTAATACGGTGTTTCTCACTCCATGGTTGGGTGAATCACCCTATAATTATCCAATTCATCATTGCATATTAACGTGCTACGGCTATTCAACTGCAGACCCTTTTCATCTTCATACCCATTGTCTGTAGAGAATTTAGTGACTATAATGAAATTGGAAGTGGCATAGTAGGCAACTTCGAAAGCATTATAACGTTTATCAAATATTTTATAGCTCAAATAGGAAATATTTATTTTACTGTTACTGTTCTTAAAATATTTTATTTTTCCCTGTTTCCTTTCCTCACTGGGCTATCTTCCCCGTTGGGGCCCCTGGGCTTATAGCATCCTGCTTTTCCAACTAGGGTTGTAGCTTAGCAATTAATAATAATAATAATAATAATAATAATAATAATAATAATAATAATAATGATAATAATAATAATAATAATAATAATAATAATAAGAAGAAGAAGAAGAAGAAGAAGAAGAAGAAGAAGAAGAATGAGGGTCATACATTTGACTGTCTCTTGATGAAAATATACTTGAAAACATAAGGTAGAATCTCTTCAAACAGATCACCAGTCTTTCGACAGTTTCTACATTAACAGAGAACTTAAAAATTTTCTAACTTCAGTTTACTAATGAATTTAAATCTTGCGAGAGTGATCGAATGGTGAGACAAGCAAAATTTGAGTTGTGAAAACAAGAGAGAACATGGCAACAAGTGAAAATCTTTTTTATGAATAAAAATACAGGAACACTGAATTGGAGTAGAATAACAATACATATATTACCGTTATTTATTTATTGGGTGCGACAGAACTTTTCAATTATGTCCATTATAAGAGGGCATCACAGAATTCATATAAAAGAATAAAAAAGATATGTAAAAAATAAGTACCATCGCTGAAAAATTAATCTTTATCTAATTAATACTACAATCAAAACAGTCAGTTACTGAAAGTACTTCAAAGCATAAATCCCAAACAACACCAAAATGGAATTTTTAAGAGAAAAATAATTCCATCTGAGAAAAACCAAGTAAAGCAATTAAAGATACGAGAGCACAAGCAACCAGAATAAGAAAAGAAACTGACAATAAATAGAGAAAGCAAACGGGAATCACCGTGAGAGACAGACAAGCACTCGTTCACTCTCAGTTGTATAGGCGCAGTTCCAACACCAACATTCATAGTAGGGAAAAAATCACTTCTCTTCCTCTCCTCTCCCCCTTTTTTTTCCGAAGCTCGACCGACATTAAAGCTACTTGGTCCACCCAAATACCTCTATTATGCTTCTCTCTCTCTCTCTCTCTCTCTCTCTCTCTCTCTCTCTCTCTCTCTCTCTCTCTCTAATCAACAAAAATAGGCCATGCACCTAACAAGATGGGCATTGCACCTCTAAACATACAGTTTTTCATATACTATGAATATGATACGAGCTGATATAAAAGCAACAGCCCGTGCTAGCATAAGGATAGTTTGATATAAAACAAGAGCACATGAATATGAAGAAAGGAACAAGATAAGTTGTTGTGAAATGTAAAAAATACATACAGTGCGGTATGATTATTCGGAAGGAGAAAAAAAAAAAACCACACACACTGACAATTACATATGTAAACGGTATATAAAAATGCAATGCATATAAGTAATGATGGAGTTAACTTCACTGCATCTTTCCCGAGGTCTAAAGAGAAAGAAAATAATTTCTTTTGTAAAGTACACGTTCTTGATTACCCGCTATTATAATGTTGGGGAAAAATTCCAAAGAAACCCAGAACTTCAAGTCTAAACATTAAAAATTACCCTTCCTTTGTTTCAGCATCAATCAAATAAGCACGAGACCAGACTTCAATAACAATGGCGGCCATGTCATTCAATCTAGTTGGAAAGCCTAAGGCCAAATAAAATTCTTACCGTATCATTTACAAAAGTAACATTAGCGACAATAGAAGAAGTAAGTAGCAGAAGGACTATAGAAACAGACGTGGAGAACCCCATTTAAAGGTTGATACTACCCAAGATGAGGAGGTAAAAGAAAATGGAACCCTGCATATCGTCTCCAAATCTCGCTACAAGTTCTAATACTCACGAGATATATCTTAAGAATGGCGGCTCCAAGATTCATTAACAATAAGCAAATTTGCATATAATAGGCCGTTCCAAAGGAGGTGGCAGCAAGCAATCATTTTAAAATAAGACTTTATATTCAATATAATTTTAATTTTTATTAATAGATGAAATATCCATAGTGAAGGAGAAGTGCTCTCTCCGGTTTGCCTGCGAATAGGAAAGATTATACTTCACAAAACTCTATTATTCATTAATTAAAAGTTAAAACTTTGAACTTTTGACAAGTTGCGATAAACAAACTAATTTATTTTTATTTCTTCGCCTTTGAAGGATCTATTTTGGCTCTTCATCCCACGAAAAAGTATCTAATTGGCTTCGCCGATAAATAAAGGCATGACTTGAAACAATTTTATTCATTTATATCATGTATGATATTTCATCAGCATGGTTTAAATAAGTTCGGATGATTAAAAGAATTTCAAAGACTATTCTCTAAAAATATTTTTAAACTTCCAAATTATCGCGTGAACTTCTAAAGTTCAAACCTTCAGCGATTTTTTTTTTTTATATAGAGCAGGCTGACATAAGTCTCTCTTTATAGTTCAAATACGAAAGCTTTATTTTAATGTTGTTACTGTTCTTAAAATATTCTATCTTAATTGTTCATTACTTGTAGCTTATTTATTTATCAGTTTCCTTTCCTTATTGAACTATTTTTCCCTGTTGGAGACCTTGGCCTTAATGGGCATCCTACTTTTCCAACTAGGGTTGTGACTTAGCTGCTACTACTACTACTACTACTACTACTACTACTACTACTACTACTACTACTACTACTACTAATAACAATAATAATAATAATAATAACAACAACATAATAATAATGTAGGAAAATCTATATATCTTAATGTCCAAAAAAAAAAAAAAATTCCTTTCCCGCATCTAAATATTTCCTAGTTATGAATCATACAATGAAAAAAATCTTATTGTATCTTGAAAACCGTTGCAATGTGTCTCATTTTACGTTAAAATAATTATAGAAAAAACACGATTTGTCACAGGACCAAAATGCTCCCAAAATAGCATTTATACCAGAGAACCGCAATTCAGAATATTCCCAATTGATCATACAAACACATATATGCAGTGTGTGTGTGTGTATATGTATATATATATATATATATATATATATATATATATATATATATATATATATATATATATATATATATATATACAATATATGAGTATCTACATCTAAAGCATCTCCCCCCACGACAAATTTTGAAATATAAATCTACAGATATCAACTGATAAGAAAGACCAGTTATTCATCTCAAAAGAAACAGATACAAATCCTACTGTCAGTCAGCAGGAATATCTCCATAATGCTTTTCCGCCCCCAAATCCCCCCTTTACCTGGATTCCGACAGGAATGTCTGTGGAAACGTCACAAGAACTGCCAACTCAATACGGTTCTCCCGGATGAAGGAGTTGATAATGGCCGTCTTCCCCCCAGACTCCACTCCAGCCAACGTGAAGGGTTCGTGTGTGTGGAAGGGAGACAATGAAGGTAGATGAGGGTCTGGGTATAGGAGGAAAATGTGAAACTTCTCTTAGCAACATTTATTACTCGTTGCTTTTGGGAATTCAATTTCCCTCTTCGTGACAGTAATCGTTTATAGTATGTTTGACTGTTGCAGGATCGGGAAATATATCTGAAATACTCGATTTTGACTTCGACATGGCATCCCATTTGCGTGCTATCACCCAGCACTCTCGGTATCAGCAGTATCCATTTGCAAATGGCGACACGATGGGAACAGCTAACGAGAGAGAGAGAGAGAGAGAGAGAGACCTTCATGGGGAAATGCAATGTTGCAAATCAATACCAACCCATCACAAGTGGTCAGAATCTCCAACGATTCGAGGGCGAAAGCAAACAGATCTTTCGTCGGGATAAAGACTAAGAACATGAGTCAACAATATATTGTAACTTCAAAACATTTCAACTATCAATGCTTGAATAACCGCATCGCCCAATATCATTCCCCGACACTGAATCAAGAACTCTCTCTACAATAAATCTTACATAGAAAAGGAAAAAGGAGCAATAAACAATTTTTCACATCTCTTAAATTTAAGAAAAAAAAAACCAAGGTCATGTAAAAAACGACCATTTCCGGTCCACTTCCCGCGGACATTATATCCGCACATGACACGAATCCCGAGATGAAGTCCCAGGTCGCAAAATGTTGCATTACAAGCAACTTGATGTCTTTGATACATTCCCTGGAGAGCCATTAAGCCAACACTCAGGATGAAACCGAAGAGGTCTGATGTCACTCCCAAAATTGAAGGTTGTATTTGAGCAGCTACAACAGATGAGGAGGAAAAAATTGTATGATCAAAATAATTTAATGTCGTTGAAGAAAAATTCAAATTGCAATTTAGAGTACTGTACCATTTTTAAAACTGGTATGTTTATAATCCGCATAAAATGCTTGGAATAATATCAATATCTTTTCTTTATCCCTGTCCAAAATAATTTACTTCGCATAATAACATCACGAATTTTTCAATAAAATATAGTTATCAAGAAATCATTAGTTTACGTCTCTTCCTGTGTACATATATACATACACACAAGAACAATAATTTACATATGAATACTTAATTGTGCTCAATATCTTTATTAATTGTTCGTCTCGTATGGAAACAAAGAGCTGAATAAAAGCACTTAAATTACATACCATTGTATTCTCTCTCTCTCTCTCTCTCTCTCTCTCTCTCTCTCTCTCTCTCTCTCTCTCTCTCTCTCTCTCTCTCTCTCTCTCAGCGGAGGATTATACAAACGTGAATTACATCTTAAACAATTCTTGGTAATCTTGCAATTCGCAATGCATAAATTACGAATGCCTCATCGAATTACAGCAGGGAGTTAAAGGGAGTCTTGTCAAAAAAATAAATTCCTCGTCAGGTATTCTATCCCTTGGAATCTTTAAGAATAGGATATTTGCTCAACTTAGCCTCAAAGGGAGTCGATAAAATTTGGAGTCTTAGTGGCTATTAAAAATACATGTATAACTGGTAAATCGTAATTAGCAGATTTTAAACACAAAACAACAAATGCAGCCGTTTTAAGTCCACTTCAAGACAAAGGCCTCAGACAGGTCCTTATTCAAGTCGGGGTTTTGCCCATTTTTCACCACCACGTTGGCCACTGCGGACTGGTGATCGTGGGAGATTTTTGTATGATCGTTCACGACAAACCAATCTAGTATGGATGGTCCAGACTATTATTATTACCATTATTATTATTATTATTATTATTATTATTATTATTATTATTATTATTACTAGCTAAGCTACAACCCAAGTTGGAAAAGCAGGATGTTACAAGCTCAAGTGCTCCAATAAAGGAAAAATAGCTCAGTGAAAAGGGAAATAAGTAAAAAAATTAACTAAAAAAAAAGTAATGAACCAATATAAAATATTTTAAGAACAACATTAAAATAAATCTTTAATATATAAAGTATATACAATTATATATATATATGTATATATACACATATATATATATAATATATATATAATTATATATATATATATATATATATATATATATATACATGTATAAATACAAATATATATATATATATATATATATATATATATATATGTGTGTGTGTGTGTGTGTGTGTGTGTGTGTATAATATAATAGTCTCCTTCTATCAGTTATAAACGTTTTTCTAATCCTCCCAAAGACCTAACTATTATGATCTCGCACACTTTTTTATGGATATGTAACGAGTAACGCGCTAAAGCTTACTCTTATAGCTTTATTCTATTGGATATAATAGTTAAGCGATTAATGCATATAAAATTCATCCGTCTTGACTAAAACTAGGATTATGCACAATGCATGGGAGTATACACCATTCTACTATCTGTCAAAGGATATCTGAACATGCCACTGAAAATCTAGAGTAATATAAAATATAACCTATATTACGTAATTTTCATATTATTTGTTTTTACTGATAGCTCCAAGTCTTCAGGCGGTGTCGTATGCATTACAGTGCCATGTAACGGGATTAGAAATGAAACTATAAGAGAGATTATGTGGATGATATCATGTTGAAGGGCAGATGGAGATGGTTTGGTCATGCTCTTCGCTCTCCCCAAGAGAGATTAGTTCACCAAACTTTCAACTGGGCTCCACAAGGCACTAGAAGAGTTGGAAGACCAAGACCTACATGGCTGAGGACTATGAAGCGTGAAGTAGGAGAGGACGATTGGAGAAGTATTGATTTAAAAGCTCAAGATAGAGATGACGTGAAATCTAAAAGAGGCCCTTTGCGTCAATAGGCGTAGTAGATGATGAAGATGATAAAGAAACAATTTAGTCCACTTTTCACGGCAAACGTGTCTGCAAATATGGTAAGCTTTTAAGATTATCAAAAATATGCTACCAAATACATCTTTAATTTTAGGACAGTCTCATAGCTTAACAGCATTTCAAAATTGTCCAAGAAATCTTTTTCCAACAAAAATAAACTTTTATCCCATTAGATAATAATTCGAAGCTGGTACAAACTTTGAAAACAATTGCATTTCTTTGCAAGCATTAAGGGATAAGAACACGCAGCAGCCATGACTGGTAAAATGTGCCTTGCTCCTAAAAGTGATTCTAACTTTTTATTAAACCCATTATCTTTAGCAAATGACAGACGTTGTAAAATTATTCATTTGCCAATAATAGCTTAAAACTAACTAAATTCACTGATGGATTGTAGTGCTTATCACTCCAAAAATACGCTATTCATTGTCCATTCAGAATTGATCACATTAGTTTGAATGAAATACATTACATGAATAAAATAACCAAAAAATTTAACCAAATTTAAACTCAACAAACAATTAACTGTTTTATGCGAGGCCCCAGTTTTCAGCCGAGAGCAAATATAAAGTTTGGGAAACAACCGTCAGTCTTTTAAATCTATCAAATATCTAGGTTTTCATGATATAATTCATAAAATTTCATCTTATAAATACCTTCTGGTCAGATATATAAAAAATAAGAATATAAGCTAAATGTCTTGTAGTCTCTTTCGTAGTGATTGGCATTTAGATCAACCTTCTCGATGTCACAGTATTATAGCTTTTGATTCCTATAAAATTGTTAACGAAATTCAGTAGTCTTTACGTTGGGTTCTATTAATATCTTCAGTCTTTTCTTGATATCTATTGTAAATTTTCGTCATGGACTTTTGAGACAAAGCAACCCGTCAAAAAAGTTCTCATCTGTTTTCATTAAATTCCCAAATGACAAGTTTTCTTATCGGAATAATCTAGGTTAAAAAAACAGCATACACTTTCATCTTTTCCTAAAGACCCATACAAATACTAATGTATTATATTCTTATTCTAAAGCAATGTTTTCCCTATTAAAATGCAAATGGCTAAATTTGCCTATCATAAATTTGTTTTCTTTTGCACTATTTTAGCGTCACAGGTGTCCCTGTCTTCCGCAATTAGAGGAAGAATTAAATAGTTAGAGACAACATCCCCTTGCAACATGCAACAGATGGGTAATTAGAGTTTCTTCCGCTTGCATAACACGGGCGAAACATTGAACAAGGTAGCAGAGAAAATACAAGCAAGGGAACTTTCATAAATAGGATAAGAATTCGGAGTTGGTGCTTACTATTTTCCCTAGACAAATTTCAAGTTTGAAAAATGTGGCAAGTACTAAGTTTTAAAAGGAAACATAATGCTACGCCTGTCTCCCTCTCCCTGCCTTGCTCTGTCATTAACAAAAAAAGGTCTTTAACTAATGATAATAATAATAATAATAGTAATTATGATAATAACCATAATAATAATATTATGGGCACAGGGAAATCCCCCGAAGAAAGTACTTAATAGCTTAAATTGTGGTACACTATCAAATAATTTAAAAGCAACCCGCTAAGTACAGACGATAAAGAATGCGCTTTAATTAGGCAAACCTGATCCTGTTGAGTTTTATTGCCTGACAGGATTATAACTTTTTATGTAAGAGACACCGCAGTGATAAATGTGATCCTTAAACAATTCTGGTCCTCTTAAGTTTCTAAATTCAACCCTCTATCTCTTGAATTAATTGACCTAAGATCAAAGTCGTGAGAGGATTAAGAATTATTGAGAGCATTAGCGATATATCTCAATGTGAGGAGATGATTATAGCTTCATTTCCTGCATAAAAATATTTCCTTTCATTATATATCTAATGAAATCGATCTTCAGAGCTTAAAGAAAAATAAATATCTTTATCATGATCACAAAAAGAACATCAAACTAAGAAAACTTTTTTTTTGTTTAAGTACGAGTATGAGCCATTGCAATCTGGTCTGTAAATGATAGGAAATAACCGACGCAAAAACAAACATGTCCTCTAAATTTATCGACTCGACTAAAAACATCCTGAAACTAGAGGGGCACTCAGTATAGAGTCCAGACCTAGGCCGCGGTAGCTTATTTCTCGAACTTCTGTTCGACCTTGACCTTGACCTTTGACCTCAACATGTGGCGTGCATTTTCATACATTCAAATATGAACCAAGTTTGAAGTCTCTGTGATAAAGTTGCCCAACCTTATAGCCGATTACGTGATATGGACGTTTTGCTCGTTCATGACCTTGACCTTTGACCTTCCAAAATCTAATCATTTCCAGCTCTAAACATAACAGTTTAAAATCCCTGTAAGTTTCATTACTTTACGATTAAAATTGTGGTCGTGTGGTTGATGACCGGAATTTGACCTTTAGCTTGACCTTTACCTTGGACGCGACCTTAACATATATCAATTGGCGTGGATTTTCATACAATCAAATATGAACCAAGTTTGAAGTCTGTGTGACAACGATGTCCAAACTTATGGCTGATTACGTGATTTGGACATTTTGCTTGACCGTGACCTTGACCTTGACCTTTGACCTTAACCTTCCAAAATCTAATCAATTCCAACTTTTGACATAACAGTTAATCCCTGTAAGCTTAATTACTCTACGATTGAAATTGTGGTTAGGAAGCTGTTCACAAACAAACACACACCCACAAACGAACACACAAACAGGGGTTAAAACATAAACTCCTTCCAACTTCGTTGACGAAGGTAATTATTACGAACACTGCCAAGGCTAAACATATTCAAAACCTAAATTCCATGGATGGAAGCCTTCCCAGTCTCTGGTTTCCATCCGCATTTATCCAGGA
This sequence comes from Palaemon carinicauda, assembly GCF_036898095.1. Taxonomy (NCBI): domain Eukaryota; kingdom Metazoa; phylum Arthropoda; class Malacostraca; order Decapoda; family Palaemonidae; genus Palaemon; species Palaemon carinicauda. Next base: position 45,579,040 of record NC_090764.1, read on the forward strand.
TATGAAGTCACTCTTCCATAATAAACACAATAAAACTGGAATAGTTTATCAAGTACTTACTTGGCATTCTTGGGGTAAAACTCAAGTCCGCGTCGAGACTCGAGGGTTCCAGTGTAGTAACTCTCGACCCGATGTGTCGGGGAGGTATGTGATCCGTAACCATCGGCATTTAGCTGCGAACGAAATAAAACAGAATTTAGTATACTTTATTAAACACTCTTAATAAAGTTATTAATATAATTCTTCACCAATTTGTTCACTTATTTATTCTTTTATAATAAAAGTATAGAACTAAGTTTCCAAGTATTGTTTTTGGAAGTTTAGAGAAATTATATTGCTACTGATAAGCTAGTACTTTTAAAGCAGCCTTATAATAACATTTACCATTTCACCTAACTATATTTTTTGCATAAAATTAAAAAAGGAAATTTCTTCACTCGAAATAATTTTAGCCGAAAATATTAAATTCTCCTCGAATTTTCAAAGATCTTCTAAATATAAGTAAACCAAATATCTTATAATTTATTCAAGGGTTAGGATATAAAGAAATGTTTTCATGAAGTCAAGATTATTGCATTTCCTTGTATAGTAAAACTAGCATACTATTATATATACAAAAAGGGAAAATCTATTTTTATCTAAGACTAAATTATCTGTTTCATAGGAACAAGAATCAACAAATTAAACATTGTTGATTATTTGCAATTTAAACCTAATATTTTACTAGTTATTTTAACGGAATTGGAATCCATTAAAAGATTGTGGCAATAAATGACATATATTATACAGTATCATGTTGGGCACAAGGGGATGTTTTATAAACGAAAACTGATAAATGGATTTTGAAAAACGTCCTTTTATGGAGTCTCTCACACCTGCCTAATCTTCAAATGATTTCATCGCCCTTTTAAAATATTAGGATTGGTCCACTTGAAAATCCCCTCAGAAGGGCCATGTCATTTCTCTTATTTCACAATGTCAGAGAGAGCCACCACGCCGGTGCACGCGCGTGCACACACACACACACACACACACACACACACACATATATATATATATATATATATATATATATATATATATATATATATATATATATATATATATATGAGCGGCACATGAGCTACCTCTACGCCCAAACTAGGGCAGGCAATGGCTCCTAGTGACTGAGCAGGTAGACATTAGGCCCTATACCCTATGTCCTTAGCTCAAAAGGTCGGTGAGGTTGCGACTTTAACAGAAATCCAAAGTGCTTTGAGCTAACTCCGAACTCTCGACCCATGGATTATAAGCCTGAGATGTTTGCAATAGGCTAGAAACGCCCACTGTACAAGTAAAATATTTCTTCATTGTTATATAAAAATTATATTACTAATAACTTGTCAATTTGAATATATAACGCGTTTATTCTACGCAATGAATTAGAAATATCAGTAACGTTCAAGTGCCCACCAGTCACCGGAAATGGATCAACCGACTGAAATGGCACACATTGGATTCGAGTTCATTGTTCTGAGGAAATTAATATTCAGTCGGAGATACGGAAGTTCGACATGAATAATGCATTTAGGAGACGGGAAAGAAAAGGAGGAAATAATAAAAATGGCAGGATCAAATATCCAACAAATATTCCTCTTTTTATAATAAAAAATGTAAGAACGTCATAAGATTGCTCTTCGGAAATGTCATTTGAAATCTTTCTCTGGATAAAATTCAATGAGAAAAACAATTTTGGTGAAATTCTTACAAAAGACATCCGTAGCATGACCAAATGTCAAAACATTTAGGAGAGAGAAATTGGAAGGAAACGTTTGCTTTTGTTATATTTCAGAATGTTTTTTTTTTACAGTAATTTACAAATATATGAATTTATTGAACAGCAGATTCATCCTTATGAATAAACAGATGCTTAAATGTATATAAGTAGAAATAAAGACTATCTAATAGCCTCAAATCGAATGTAAGATTCGAACGACTATCTGGGTCTCTTATCTAAACGTAAAAATCAACTTCCACACCCCCCACCCCCTTCGACGGCGGAGCTAACAACTAACCCTAATACACTGATGATTGTGATAGCAGAATTTCAGAATCAAATAATTATACACCTAAAATATCTCTAGGTTCCCTCTCTACCCATCTATCAATTTATTTACCCCTAACGAGCTCAGCCAACATTGAAAATACATTTCAACGTCTTCCTCAAACTTATCCATTAGCATAACAGTAAAAGGATGACTACTGGAAGAGAGCCAACCTTTTCCTTGAGGGAAGAGGCGATGGCGCAGAGCCACGCATTCTCCCCTGGTTCCATCCAGGTAGTGGCACAACAAAGATTTTCCTACACTGCCATGACCAAACATGTCCTCCAGGCAGCTGCGCCCAGTGAGAGAGGTATTTGACATGACCTATTTGAGATGACCTACCCACTCCCAGACCCGGTCTCTAGCATTCGATCCTCAGCCCCAAGCTCATCTCACCTAACCCTAAACCCTAAACCCTAAACCCCCTTCCGCAAAGCCCTCTTTTCTTATGCGCCGTAATGATGTGTGTTTGTGTAGACGTACGCGCGCGTCTATATGTGAGTAAGTTCGTGTGTGCATTAAAGCTGCCCTTTCAACATTCACCCCACTGCCCTCATCTTGGAAGCCCCTAGCCCACACACCCCTCCTTGGAACCCATTCACAAGGACTCCCCCCACCCCCACACGTCTCCTAAGAGACCACCTACAGTGCTCCTCAAAGGTCCTGAGGCGCGTTGAAGGCGGAAGATGCATAATTTAGGATTATTAATCAAGGTACTTCCAAAAATCTTACCATTTCTCATTTTTTTCCAAAATACTGAACGCTATGTATTTACCACAGCACACGCAAGAAATAGCCAGTGATGTTAAATAAATAAATACATATGAGCATAAGCAAAGGTTGCATTGTATAAAGACATCGAAGGATCTATTAACGGTAAAATTCAGACAACGGGGAAAAATTTTAGCGTATAAAATTAAAAACACAAGCGGAGTGCATTGGCACTAAGTTGAACCCTCAATTGATACTGGTCAGATAAGATATGCAGTACTTGGTTTGGTTATGTACATTTAATCCGCAACAAATTCTACCACATTAACTATTAGAACTACTTCTGGATCAGGGCACAGTTTTAGCAACCTCATTTTCATATACCACAATGCAATGTGTACCCTTTCATTTGTATTTTCCATCGTATAACAACGATAGGCTACATCTTAACTTGCTATCAACAGTCTTGAAGACAGTTTCTCAACACTGAATAAATGTATGCAGAATGAAGTGACCTTATATTATATAACATTCATTATAATAATTATTACGCTAGTACATATATAATCTAATCTAATTATGGGATGAATTAGAAAAGATGATAGAAGATTTTCATATAGAAAACAGAAATAAAGGACTGAAAATGAATACGAGAAAAACTAGGATAATGTTCAATAAGAATGCAGAGACAACTAATAAGAGTCATGAATGAACCTTTAAATATTGTTCATGAATATACCGTACGTACTTAGGACAGGCAGTAATTGTTTCCCCAGGACACATGACCGAAACTAAAAGAAGGATAAGCATGGGATGGAGATCATTTGGGGAGCAAAATGAGATTATGAGAAGTAAAATGCCACTTTCTCTAAGAAGAAAAGTATTTAATAAGATGGTCCTACCTGTATCAACTTCATATCTATGTTCTAAAACCTTAGAACATAAGCTAGTTACAACTAAAAGAGCTATATAAGGAATAATGATGGAAATAGCACTAAGAGACAGAAAAAGAGCTACGGTAAACGAGAGCAAACTAAAGTAAAGGATATTCTAACAATAAAAATGGACATGGGGAGGACATATTATGAGAAGAATAACAGTGTGGGTCCCTAGAGATTGTGGAAGAAGCAGGGGAAGGAAGAGACGACGATGGATTGACGAACGAAGAAAGCTTGCGGATGTGGATTAGCACAGAAAAACCATAAACAAACGCAAGTGGGACATGTCTGAGCCCTTTGTTCTGCAGTGGACTAGTAACGGCTGATGATGAATCAAGACAAGTTCAATAAGTTGAGTAATGATATGGCATTGTCACGTTGAAATCCATGGTGCCAAGCTTTCAGTGTTTCAGCAATCATACTGAGTCGTAAACAAAGGCTAAGAAGGCCATAAGGCTAGTGACCTTATCTCCAATGACCGAGGGGTAAAACTCCTAGAACCTTGCCCAATCAAAACTGGTCTGGGGGTTCCGTACCAACGACGTTCATCTTTTCAAGATGTTTCTTTCATCCAAGCACTGACCGGACACTACGATACTAAACCTCGTTTACCGTATGATCAAACGTATATCGAACATGTTACCACCGTCTACAGTATAATATAAGAGGTGTTTTCATTAAACTTTATATCATTTTATATAAACTCTAAAGAAAAAAATATTAACTTGGCCTTTTCCATAGTCAAAACATCATCGAGTATATTGATCTGATCAGTCACTCATAAAGAAATTAGCTAAATAACGCCGTTTAGATATATCTATACCGGTACAGTTTCCGATTTTTTATTCCCTCGGCGTACCAAATGATAACTCCTTTTTTCTAATAGTATGGGGGAAATATTATAAATGAGGCACTTATTCTGAGTGGTCGAATAACACTTTTCACTTCAATGAAGTAAGGAAAGGACAAATTAGAATAAATTTTTCATATTCTCCATAGCCCAATCTTCTTCGGATTTAACAGAACTTAAAACTCAAATCTTTCTCTCCCACGTCGACTATCATCCTGTGGGCTTAACTTTAATTTGCTGGTTCAGATCTAGATATCTTTTCCATTTTCTTTGCGTTTCCGGGAAAAGTCTAAAAATAGCACATTTGAATTCCAATTCTTCTCGTTCCAGCTTGGAACGTTATTACTTTAAAGGTTTACTTATTTCATCTCAATATTTGCTTCCACAACCCCGTTATCAGGTAGTAGGTTGGCCATGGCACCAGCCACCCGTTGAGATACTACCGCTAGAGAGTTAAGGGGTTCTTTACCTGGCCAGACAGCATTACATTGGATACTTCTCTCGAGTTACGGTTCACTTTCCTTTTGCCTACACATTACCACGCAATACGCTGTGGGATACGCGATATACAACAAAATGCGTGATACAATGAAGATCATGTAAGTCTTGTTGTGCGTAATGTTCCCCTGTGTGATTGGGAACAGGAAAGCAGCCCTTAAATTAAGTAATGGTCAGATAATACCGACTGTAAGGTAAGAAACGTTATGTTACTTCCCAAATGCATAAGCTTTGCTCAAAGGGTTTGTTTTTATCAAACTTTACTTGTATCTTACATCAGTTACGATGTTTAACACATGTGTTACATGCATAATTTAAGCTATTCTGAACTCTTTTTACTTCAAGACACACTAAACAGTTGCAGTGGCATAAAATTTTATAAACAAAAATAAAGTCATTCCAAGACTATTACTAACAAAAAAAAAAAAAAAAAAAAAAAAAAAAAAACACCGCAACATGATGTATTGAAGACTCGACCCATCTCTTTGAATAAAATGTCATAAAGTAGTGGCCCATTTATAGAGCCTAGCCTATATCCTTTAAATATAATGCCTTTAAGTGGTCGCCCGTTTATAGTGCCTAGCCTATATCCACCTGTCTATACTGCCAGCTTATACAACGTTAAATGGAAAAGAGGCTATATAAATTTTAAGAACAGCTATCCATTGGAATTTTCTTAAACACTAACACTGAAACATGCATATATAGTACACACACACACACACACACACACACACACACACACACACATATATATATATATATATATATATGTGTGTGTGTGTGTGTGTGTGTGTATATATATGTATGTATATATATATATATGTGTGTATATATATATATATATATATATATGTGTGTGTGTGTGTGTGTGTGTGTGTGTGTGTGTACTGCTTATGCTTTCATATCACAAGGATTACGCGAATAGATTGACTGCATGTGGTAGTAGAATATAATCAAGATTTTAGTACTAAGCGCTTTCACGCATTTCTATTTTTCTATTCTTCAGGGTACAGTAAAAATTCCTTTGCAGGTAAAGAACGTCAATATGTAAAAATTTAATACCAATAAAAAACACGACAGGAACACCTTATCAGCTATCTAACAGTTAAACAAGCAAACAATCCAAGCCAAAATTTGCACGTGAACGTAAAGTGGTCCCAAAAAATAAATAGTTACATTATTTTGCATTGCTGAACAATATTTGTTATAATGGAATTCTGCTATTTTTCTACAAACATCTACTTATGTTGAATACAAAGTAAGACTTTATCTTTATAATACTAGATTCTATTACATTTCTCTTGAGTCTTAACAATATATTTGCAACATAATAACTCTTCTAGCTTTTTCTCGTCAATCGAATGATTGCTTCGATTCAAATAAGAAAATCACTAGAAGTCAGTCACCTCTAAATAATTTTATACCGTATCCTAAAGAAGTGTGCTGTATATTGAAATGGACGGAAGTGCTAAGTAGTACACTCTAATCATATCCTACTTGCTCTTGCAATACATACATACATACATACATACATACATACATACATATATACTGTATATATATATATATATATATATATATATATATATATATATATATATATATATATATATATATATATATATATATATATATATATAGTGTATTATGATTATTATTATTATTGTTATTATTATTATTATTATTATTATATATTATAATTATTATTAATAGGTAAGCTACAACCCTAATTGGAAAAGAATAACCCTATAAGTCCAAGGGCTCCTACAGCGAAAAACATTCCAATGAAGAAAGGAAATATGGATATAGATATACAGTACTAAACGAGAAGTGATGAATAAAGAATATAAAATATCTTAAGATCATTAACATAAGTTAAAACATATCTGTCATATAAATCAAGAATGAGACATATGTCACCCTGTTCAACATAAAAAAAAAAAAAAACATTCACTGCAAGTGAGATAAAAATTTATTTATATTTGAAGACGATATTGTCTACTTTCATCTCATATATATATATATATATATATATATATATATATATATATATATACACACACACACACACACACACACACACACATATATATATATATATATATATATATATATATATATATATTTATATATATATGCACGAGTGTGTTTGCCAAGGCATCTTATTGATGTCGAAAACAAACAGCCCACAATAGTAAAATATTTTTAACCCCGTGAGTAGCTTAACATAAAACTAAAGGAAACCAACGTCTTCGAAGTCTGAATATATTATGACCAAGAGCAGATCAAATATTCACTTGATAAATTATTCAATATTCAGAGATAAAAGTAAACCTCGGTGTTGGTCTATCGACCTTGAATCTACTAGTCTTTATATCATTATAATAATAATAATAATAATAATAATAATAATAATAATAATAATAATAATAATAATAATAATAATAATAATAATCATTATTATTACCACTTCGTTTTTGTTTTCTATATTCCTGTCAGTTAGCAAAGCACTGCTTTTTTCAGTGCTACCTTACTATAAAACATTAAGTCAATATTCATTTTGATTATAAAGCAAAGAAGACTGTGTTTTTTAAAAGGCGCAACATTTTGTGGGAAAATACAATATTAGTCATTCATATAACATTAGAGTTTTTATACTAAGAATAAACATTATATCATACATACAAACTCGCTTAACATATTCAATTATCTCATCAACAAATAAGCCGACATACAGTAATATCATGATCAGGTATATATATATACCAATTTAGTTTTCTTAATTTATGGAATTTAAATATGCGTTCCAAACTACATGGCTTCATCATGTTCTCTGAATTGACAACAATTTTGTTAATTGTAGTTACTATATTCTATTTGGGGTATTACCGTTGACTTCGTAAAAATATTAATACAAATATATGTATACACACTTAAACACACACATACACACACACACACACACACACACACACACATATATATATATATATATATATATATATATATATATATACAGTATAACATATATCTGTTTATTTTAAAGGTCCATCATGAGCATCAGCAGTAACGGACAGGGAAATGTCCTAAATAAGTTTTAGTAGCTTATTGGAAACGTCCATGTCTCGAAATCTGTTGGACGGAACTTCGTGGAACACTCAAGCCCGATAGCTTCTAGTAGTGGTCAGCAACTTCAGCCTCCTTGTAAGTTATTGATGGAAGTTTTAGGGAAGCCCATATGTCTACTTACTAAGTCATCAGCATCCATTGCCTAGCCCACCCTGGTCCTAGCTTGGATGGAGAGGGTATTTGGGCGCTGATCATATGTATAAAAGGTTGGTCTATAAAAACATAGTCCCGTCCCTTAATTTGCCACTCATGAGTGACCTTTAAATCGACTAATATAGATACACACACATACATACATACATACATACATACATACATACATATATATATATATATATATATATATATATATATATATATGATCACCGCCTCAGTCCCTCTCCACTCATGCCAAGACCAAGGAGGGCCAGGCAATGGCTACTGGAGACTTAACAAGTATGCCTATAGGCTCTCCCAATCAACCCCTCATCATTAGCTCACATGAACAGTGAGGCTGTGATCACCAGCATGGCTCGAACTTCCAACCCATGAATCAGGAAGTAGAGATATTAGCCACTAGATTGCCAAACATATAGCCAAATGACATAGAAATTGTTATCATCATAATCATATGTGTAGCTATGGTTATTTTGTTACAAATAATCTAATGTATTGAGTAAAATAAACCAACTACAGATGCTGATAATGGAATACTATCTCTTATTTACTAAATTTCTTCCAAACACTCAACCATAATACAGTTAAACTCCGTGATTAAGGTTATTAGTGTTAAAAGTATTAAAAGGGAGGGAGATTCCATTCAAAATGGAGAGAGAGAGAGAGAGAGAGAGAGAGAGAGAGAGAGAGAGAGAGAGACTTCAATTGAGAAAGTGACTGACGGAGTGGGAAACAGTTATCGAGATGATTAAACGCCGAAACTTTGCACGAATTTAAAAGTGAAACTAAAGAAACTATTGTATGATCTATGGATGTTTCTCTAAGTCAGATACCTTTATTTACTTTTCCTATCAAAAACTATACTATTTTTTTTAATGAGGCGCATTTGCACCGACTCGTAGGGGTGCCCTTTTAGCTCGGAAATTTTTCCTACTTGCTGAATGGTTGGACAAAATAATTCTAACCAATCAGCTACTAGGAAACTTTTCCGAGATAAAAGGGCATCCCTGCGAGTCAGTGCAAATGCGCCTCTTTATAAAAAATTGACTATTGTCAGTCGTACCAAAGACGAGGTTTTCTACATTATTCACCAAGGGTTGTGAGATTTGCCCAAGTACGAAATGAAACAGTTAAACAGAAATGTATCTCTGATAGCTTGCGAAACGAAGATATTACAATGGACACTCTATATACCCTGGTGGGCATTCTATTCACTTTAAACCGGATTAAAGATTTTTCCCTCAGAATATAAGGGTTATTGTCCGGAGGCTGGACCCAACCGGTTGCGACAATGGAAGGGATTTACATCAAAGGAATTGGACGATTATCATTTGGTTATTTCGTCCATCTGGATCTGGTGAATTTGCGGCAGAGGGGATCAGTTTTTCTTTTGATTTGCTTTCGGGGAGAGGGGGTGGGGGTGGGGGATAGGGAGAGGGAAGGGGAAGTGAGGACAGAAAAGATATTTACATGTGTTGAATGCCACTCAATGATAATTCAAAACTAAAATCTGGATTATAACCCTGAATGGAAACAAGGATTTTATATAGTAAGGAGTTGAAAAATTATAGGTCGTTCATTTTTCTAGATTTAATTATCTAACTTATTATCTAATTGATAGCCCAGTAAAGAGGAGGCAATCACGAAAGTAAAATGGAGTTTACTATATCAATATATTAATACAATATTTTATTGTTTAAAAATCCACGCATGAACTGATTCTGAATTTAGAGTTTTTTGCGTAAAATCAAAGCAATATAGATATCATTTAAAAGGGTAAAAAAAAGAGTTAATCTCAGTGCTTAACATAACCGAAGCTAATAATTTATTAGAGTCGCAATTGAAATTGCAAATTAAATTAATAAGTAAAACCAAAAACAAAAGGTGAAGGCTCTTCGCCTTCCACCTTAAGAAGGCCGGTAGGCAATTTCCTTTCCTCAGCCCAGAATATTTCAGAAAATGCAAAGGACAACGTCCTGAATTTTTAATAATTTCTTGGCTTTCATGACTGGCACGTTTAATGATAGTTTACAATCTCGGAAGTTCCTTAAGAGTTTGCCCAACGATATGCGTCGTATGCATGAACTTAAGGTTCTTAAAAAAAAAAAAAAAAAAAAAAAAACTTTGCATAAAAATTCCTTCAGCGACATGGACGGATCTCCAATCTGATATTTTTTTTTTTTTTTTTTTTGACAACAAGATATTCATATTGTCTTGAAGGATGGGAAAAAGATGAAGGCGTTTTACGTCATATTAGGACATGTCAGGTCTTTCAACAAGAGAGAGAGAGAGAGAGAGAGAGAGAGAGAGAGAGAGAGAGAGAGAGAGAGAGAGAGAGAGAGAGAGATTTATACATCAAATTTACCCCAGATTGCTTATGCTACTAAACGACTTTTACTCTATTATACTCTTCAATACGCACAAACTAACAGTTTACTATGAAACTGAATCTAATGTATAAATCTAAATGAATAGCTGAATCATCCATCCTAACGAGTTATAAAAAGGAAAATAACATCATAATCCTTCTCATTAGAGTTGTTTTCTAAATTACTAATGGATATCATCTCGATAGAGTTTAAAAGGTCTCATCAAATATCTTTCATTTCTTTTCTTTTAATCATAAATTTACTTAATCAAATACGAGATAAATAGATGACAAATTAAGGCGATAACATGTAATACATGCAAAGGGAAAAGAAAAAAAAATTATACATAAACTAAAATTTAAATTGACAATATACGGCAAAGGAAGATTATGATAGATAAAATCAACGCTATTATTATTATTTTCATTATAAATACTATTATTGTTATCATTATTATTATACAACACTATTATGGTGCTAAGCATTAAACGGTACACTAGCTTTTGATTAATAATAATAATAATAATAATAATAATAATAATAATAATAATAATAATAATAATAATAATAATAATAATACTTGAGTAGATGACCCTTTTTTTGCAAGGTTTCTTGGAAAGCCATGATTTTTTTTTAACGAAAAAAACTTACGGTTAAAATTTAAAAAATTACCTGACATTTCCTTTTTCTTTAACACAAAGATCAAACCTAATCTTTCAAATGTTTATCGGGAAAGTTAAAGACATGATCTGGATAAAATTCTTTGAATTATAGATAATATAATTTAGACAGATTATTCTAAAATGTTAACGTTTCTAATGAAAGTTAAATCTGTTATTGAGAGAATCAGAAAATATGTGTGTGTGTGTGTGTGTGTGTGTGTGTGTGTGTGTGTGTGTGTGTGTGTGTGTAGGACAACAATTTCACAGGTAGCTTGTAGATGGTTGAATGTTTTGTCTCCTTAACATTAGTTTGTCATCTGTGAAATCTGATTAGTTCAGAAAGATGTCGAAACCAATAATGAGTTACCTATCTGACCTACTTATGTAAGGCGATCTGCCATTTTAAGAGACATGACCGTGGATTTTAATAAGGTTACACTGCCTTTCCAGCCAGGTGAAATTAGAGGCACTACGAGGAAGTTTTATAATATTATTCCACCCAAGCCGAATTTCATCTTATCAATGAACATCACAGACAAGAGCCCTGATAACCGTCAACTTCGTACCATTTAAGAGATACAGTTTTTTAGGCTTAATGTCCCCCCCCCCCCAAAAAAAAAGCCTTTTTGTTACCAATCTTAAAGGTAACAACAATTCCGAATTTAAATATGCCTCAAATGTAGGCGTCCGTGTACCCTTGGCCCCAAAACTTACAAGCAGACCTTAGGATGTCACTGCAGTTGTAACAAGAATATAATGACCATCGAGTTAACAGAAAGGTTCCTGAAGAAGACCGACGATCAATCAACGACAATCCGATAACCAATCAAGGTCAATCTTACCACCAACAGAAAGAAACTTAACCTGTGTAAGTGTGTAGCTTAATCAAACATTCTAATTAAATATATATATATATATATATATATATATATATATATATATATATATATATATATATATATATATGTATATATATATATATATATATATATATATATATGAGCACATACAAATATCCCTCATGATCTATGTGATAATTTCCAACCGGTATAAGATGACACGTGTTCACCTAATTTTAGTCTCTTTATATCTTTCATTATTCGGAAATAAACTCCAGACTGTATCAGATGAATACTGAACACCTTACAATTAATCTCTATCTCTAAAATAAATTGAATCACCAGAAAGATCTAATAAGATGCACTTACCTTCCATGATAATTATAAAAAATAATAATTCTTATGAATAATATATGAGCTTGGCATGTGTGCCCCAGCTAGTCTACACCATACAAGGACCGTGAGAAAGCTGAAGGGATTACATTGAGTGATTGCAAATACACCACATGATACAGGATATGCTGCCAAAGACAGATAATTCTACATTTCCGTAAGCGATTAATCCCGTTACCCCTTGATTACCCTGGTTTCCGTACATTGTCTGCAGAAAAGGGAAGTCTGACATTTACAAAAGAATGGGAGAGCGGATGGAGTATACAGTCAAAAGCTATATTGCCCAATGTTTCATTGATACCATACACCGCGATTGGAATACTGATCTCCTATCTAGATAGTAATGAACACCAAAGATCATTATTTGTTATACAAGATTGTTCAAAATGATAGTTTTCTTCATCTAAGCATCTGAAAGATGTTTTCTGTAACCACCTTCCACTGACTTTATTTTAAGAAGAGCTTCCTTTGGCTCATTTACAGACTGTACTCCAGGAACAATATCCAGTGCGGGAAGCATCAACCTCCAACAATGCCTACCACTAGAACTCAATTATTTCTCTTAATACAAAACTGAAATGCTATTCCTAACACTTCAAAAGATATTCGAAAACACCATGCTCCATTGCGTCAGTTTTTCCTCATGTTTTAGCTCAAGTATATAGAAATTTTATAATTACATATACATACTAGTATACATAAATTCTTAAATTGCATTTCTTTCATATTTTTATTTCTAATCTTTTTTATTTACGAGATTGTGTATAATAAACCTTTCTCTCAGTACTTTTTGTGGATGTGAATAAATTCTGCAATAAAGTGGTGTCATCTTTTTTATCACAAATATGCCTTGGAAAAAGAAAAAAAAAGTATATTTAGCTTTGTTACACAAAATTTCAATGATCCCTTAGTCCAAAACACACAATATGATGTGAAAGTGAAAAAATATAAGTGAATTCAGATGTGCCTTCAATGACAGTACTGCTAACTTAATATATATTAAATACAAAAAATTCTTTTCTTGATAATATAGGTTTTGGTTAATGGGGCGTTACACGTTAAATGGCGATTGTTAAGAGATAAATAAACAATAACTATTACACCACTCCAAGTAAAAATCCAAAGGGAGACACTCCTCCAACAACCGAGTAAAAAAACAATGAAAAATAAACAACCACAGGCCCCATTGCAACACACCAATGGAACCGAGTGAAATTTGTTCTGCCAAGCATGATGTAAGGGACCCTTTCCAAGAGAAATGGGATTCGCTCTTGGACTAGGAATGGGCATTCTCTATCGTTTCTACCTAAAACAGGAATCGTATGTTGCGGGAATGTTAACAGGACCCGCGTATTCTGCGGTATAAAAACAAAGGAATATAATTTATATTTCTTGCCATGCACATCGTTGCAATACAGCAATGAATATTTGAGCCAGTAGCAACCGACTCACTTTATCTGGATAGGAAAATAGCATCATGAACGATCAGTTTTCCCCGAAAAGTAACTGTTTGTGTAAGAAGCGTTCAACATGAAGTAGTAGTAGTAGTAGTAGTAGTAGTAGTAGTAGTAGTAGTAAATAATAAATAATAGATAATGCATAATAGATAATAAATAATAAATAATAAATAAATAAATAATAGATAATAGATAATAAATTATAAATAATAAATAAATAAATAGATAATAGATAATAAATAATAAATAAATAATAGATAATAGATAAAAGGTAATAATTATATAAATAAATAAATAAATAATAAATAATAAATAAGAAAATAATAAATAATAATTGATAATAATAACAATAATATATATATATATATATATATATATATATATATATATATATATATATATATATATATATTATCGGCGTCAATGACCTTAGATGTCAGGATGCCAGAAAACCTCAAATCAATCAATGAACTTATTCAACATTTTGAATTGTTAATACCTGCCAAAATGATCTGATCTGATCATAATCACTTTACAATGATTACACAAATCATATGTCGGATAACTCAATCTAAAAGTTTTTTGTCATTGTGTCACATAACAGGAGACTAGAATTTTATATCAAATGCGTTGGAGATACGATTTGGCAAATAATGTCATTAATAATGACAGCAAAGAAGTCATATATTTTCAAAAAAAGAAATGCAGAACCCTGGAGAGAGAGTCTTTCATGATTAAGCATACCAAGTGTTGGGGAGTAAAGTGCACTAAAGAAAGTCTTGCATTAAAGTAGATACAAGAAATATGTAACATTGGATCAAGCTCTTTTACCCTAGTCGAGGTCTAACATTTTTGAGTTTGGAAAATCAAACACGTAAACTGCGTGATCACTATGAGTCAAAAAGGCATAAAACAAATGCCATCAATATGCTACCTAGCCGTTTTCCCCCAAGACTAACTCGGACTCCTAGAATTGTGGATTTTCCATCACAAATACATGGAAGTTTTTGTAAGCCTTTTGTGATGTTAGGGCCGATTTTTTGTTCTTTCTCTGGTGGTTATATTTATCGAGAATAAACGGCATTGTAATGAACATACCAATATTGTAAATACATTTCACAAAAACAAAAACATAACGGTAAGTATTTCGTATTAGAATTCTTGGAAAAAGAGAGTAAAATACAATCATACAATTATCTTTGATTATTGTCTGTACGAAGATCCGAAGGTTACCTTGTTCAAGCCTATTAATTACACGGGTACCGATATCGTTATAATACGCGAAGTCTAAAAAGAAGTATATCTGTTCAGTAAGCAGATTTTAATTACACGAACAAGAAACAGCGCTCCCCATTTACATTTGTTGTCGGTATATATCTTCAATAGCAGACGTATATAATACTGTAATGTATATATTTACCTATACAGCGACAGATAAGACGCTGTGCTTATACATTAAAACATGTCTAAAAGATTGTCTTATCATTGCATCTGAAATTAATTTGAAACGTCACACACATAAACTTAAACTTTGCAACTTAACCTTTAGTTTTATCGCCGAGCCAAAATGTTTGTCTGCAGGAAAGCAGTTTGCATTCACCCTTTTCGGTGATCACTATTTACAGCGGAAGGGTGTACGTACATATAGTAGTTATCTAATGCTACATTTTGCTCCCGAATTCTAAACATTAACACATTACCTGAACGAAGTTCGTTGTTTTGGGGAGTTTGTTTGTTCTTCACATACATACATACATACATACATACATATATATATATATATATATATATATATATATATATATATATATATATATATATGAGTGTGTATGTATGTATGTATGTATGTATATAATGTATACACGCAACACACACATATGTAATCAATCTTCGTTCTCCTAAATGGGATGGCTCCAGAAGGAGTCACCCTCATGATTTCCAGCAAGTGTTCATGGGAAAAATAGATAACTTCTGTGTAACTGGGTTGTACCTTCAATTGGAACTGAAGCATATGGCCTTTTTTTGTCTTAGTGTTTCATTCAGACTCCCATTGTCATTTCCCCCAGCTTATATCCGGCGTCCATGAATAAGTGCACCTCGGACCTGAAGTGGTTTGCTATAAAGTTGAACGACACCCCCACACACCCCACAGTAATTGTGGGACCATTAATGGGCCCACGCACCGTTTAAACAATTAGATTATATTATGGTCAAGTAGCCTTGAGAGTTGTGAATCATTCAACATCCCCTACAACAGCTGCCCATTATCCCTACTGGCAAAGAAGAGTACAGAGGTCCACATCAAGCCTCTTCTGTTTCATTTCCGCAATTTAAACCAACTGTCCACCGTCCTTCTAGAAAAAAAATTCTAATGGGACTTCTATTCTTTTAATTAACGAGTTACTTATCTCCAGCAAAGATTCTAAAGTTTTGATGTTGTCACTTTGTGTTTGTATGAAAGTTTGGCTGTCTGTTATTTTTGTATTATTGGGTGAACCTTAATTAACGAATTCATATGACTTTTTTACTTACAAATATTCTCTGAGTAAACTATTAAATTTTGGCTCTTTCGTTCTCCTTATTTTTTTTTTTTTTTTTGTATTAAGGAGGTAATTGCTAACTTCCCATAGTACTTAAGGACGTATGTCGTCACTTTACTATGACGTTTTTTGAGACCATCTTACCGGGATATCAAGGTTTGAGATTCAGAACAAAAGAACTCACTATACAAGATTGATAAGTTGGCCTTTCACAGTCAGCCAGTCAGTCGTATATGATACACTCAGCACAAATCGATTATAATTGCCCAGTAACCCAGCGCCCCTGCCACTGGGAACTCAAAAATGGATTCTAATTTTTCGTGATTGTTTGTTGTGCTACTAACAAAACAACAAAGAATCGGTTCATTACAAAAAATAAAATATGAATGGGTCGACGTTACCTCTCAAACAATATCGTATAAAGTCATCAACAGTTCAAACAAAATCTACCTAAATATCCTCCGAGCGCTTTAGCTCTGGAAATCTATATAATGGTTATTTTAGTTCATAGTTTATATAATCAATCAAACTATATGAGAAATCTGAAGCCCTGAAAATACTTTCATAATTAATTATTTGAACTAAAATAGAAAAAAAAAAATAAATAAAAGGAGGTGGGAACATTACAGCTAGTAACTCCACAAAGTACTAGGTAAGTTCATTATTATATGTTGTCAGTGTCAAAAACATTTATTATTTGTTGTTAAAAATATACATGATATTACAACGGAACCGTTGATAATAATAATAATAATAATAATAATAATAACAATAATAATAATAATAATAATAATACGCCATTTCACAATTAATGCGTATATTCATAGTTTATTCAGCCCAAATTTTGATAGCAGAAAGTAAATAAAGTGTTATGTGACATGCATTTGACATTAAGTTCAGCTTAATGATCAACGTCAATATTTAGTTAATGTTTGAAATTATTACCAATTGGCGTTTTCACCTATGAATTATTATGAACTTCTTAATATAGCATGTAATTATCAAGCGAAATCCATTAGTTGAGGATCGACTGTGATGCTCAATGAGCGAGGGTTAAAGGATAACGGACACACCCTTTGACAATAAGAACTTTTATTATTATTATTATTATTATTATTATTATTATTATTATTATTATTGTTGTTGTTGTTATCATTATTATTATTATTATTATAATTACTTGCTAAGCCACAACACTAGTTGGAAAAGCAGAATTCTATAAGCCCAGGGGCCCCAACAGGGAAAATAGCCCGGTGAGGAAAGGAAACGAGGAAAAACAAAACATTTTAAGAACAGTGACAACATTAAAATAAATATTTCCTATATAAACTATAAAAACTTTAACAAAACAAGATGAGAAATTAGATAGAATAGTGTGCCCGTGTGTACCGTCAAGTAAGTGGACTCTAACCCAAGACAGTGGACGACCATAGTACAGAGGTTATAGCACTACCCATGACTAGAGAACAATGGTTTGGTGTCAGAGTGTCCTTCTCCTAGAAGAGCTGCTTACCATAGCTAAAGAGTCTCTTCTGCCATTACCAAGAGGAAAGTAGCCACTGAACAATTACAGTGCAGTAGTTAACCCCTTGGGTGAAGAATAATTGTTTGGTAATCTCAGTGTTGTCAAGTGTATGAGGACAGAGGAGAATCTGTATAGAATAGGCCAGACTATTCGGTGTATGTGTAGGCAAAGGGAAAGTCAACCGTAACCAGAGAAAAGGATCCAATGAAGTACTGTCTGGTCAGTCAAAGGACCCCATAACTCTCTCGTGGTAGTATCTCAACGGGTGGCTGGTGTCTTGGCCAACCTACTACCAACTCTTAAACAAAAACTCACCTCACTTATATTTGTATTCACTGTCTTCCCAATGAGTCCCCCATCTATGTTTCTTCCTCTCTCATAAACTCATTTAAAAGACTTTTTTCAATTAGGGGCAAGATTCCAGCAATTACCCGGGTTTCACATTTTCTTCGTTTTTGAACAAAATGTAAGACCATAGCTTATTTTGTTGTCAAGTCCTCTTCAAAGCTAGGTTATATTAAGCCATTAGGTTTCAGTCACGCATACATTCATACGTTTTAAAGAAGGTGTCACAAGCTATTACCAATCGTTCTCGAAAAATACACAATGAAAATATTTGAGGTTTAAATCTCGATGGATGATGAAAAAAATAGTTACAATGTTTGTGGTATCATAGAAATGCATTAGACAGCGAAAAAATCACTTACACGATCACACGTAAGCATATACAGTATATATATATATATATATATATATATATATATATATATATATATATATATATATATATATGTGTGTGTGTGTGTGTGTGTGTGTGTGTGTATGTGTGAGTGCGTGTATGTGTTTGTGTGTGTTTGTTTGTGTGTGCTTGTGAACCCACGAGTGTTGTGTATGTACATAAACCAATATATGCTTTTATATAAATTTATACAGACATATCTCTCTCTCTCTCTCTCTCTCTCTCTCTCTCTCTCTCTCTCTCTCTCTCTCTCTCTCTCTCTCTGGTGGTGATAGTGGAAGATTTTCGTAGGATCCCACACAACAAACCAACCTAGTATGGGTGGCCCTTGATTAGTACAGCTTTGCTGATCATGACGATGTACAGACTTTTTCTACCATGTTAAGGTATCCCTACACACACACACACTATATATATATATATATATATATATATATATATATATATATATATATATATATATATATATATATATATACCGCAAGTGTGGCTAGAGTGAACTCTTGTGACCAACAGGATAGGCTTAATAGCGTCTACCCTTTTTGTCCCGTGATCACTGACCCGGCAGTAGCCCTCTCACATGGGCTATTCAAATTAAAGTTGATAACCATCAACAAAAGAACGTTTTCTAAAGGAACTAAGAGTGGCCTTCAGCAAGTCTGCAGACAGCTAACATTGGGTTAAAAACTACTTTGAGGTATTATGTACAAAACCTAATAAAATCAACGCACATATTTTATATTTGTGTTATATTCACAGTTGGATATATTTCATCCTAATATGAATTATAGTGATCGTGTTTATGGGGAATATACAAATTATTATTGCTGAGATGAGCTACAAAATGGACTGTGTGACCACAGTGTGTATTGTTAATAAAGAAGTACACCCAAGGTAAATTCAATTTCGTTAAAAATCTTGAAACTAAATTTATAATAAACGCACTATACATGTCATTTACCCTTTTTTTTTTCAATGACTGTGCGTACAAAGCCATGCAAAAATATTTTAAAAAAGCATATATACGCATATTTATATCCCAAATATAGTATGGTTGAATATATTTCTCGCGCTTCAGGTTCCAAAGTTATATGTTGAAAATCCGGACGATTAATTTGCATATACCTAGATATCATGAAAGCTGCTTGAATTTGGCAGATACAGAATTTTCAGTAATCTCTCTCTCTCTCTCTCTCTCTCTCTCTCTCTCTCTCTCTCTCTCTCTCTCTCTCTCTCTCTCTCTCACACACACACACACACACACACACACACACACACACACACACGCATACAGCGGCTCGATTTTTAAACCTCCCTTTATTTTACAAACGTATTTATTTCCAAAATTGCAACAGGAGCATTTGCAACTCAAGCATCATTTTGATTCGTCAGTTCTCTAGTTACTGTTCAATTAAGATTTTTTTACTTACGTTCATCGGTGTTACTTCCTTGGCTCATGTCCATGTATTGATTATATCTACAATGAAATATATAAAAAAAAAAATCTTGGAAAGCAATCTCGTCTCCTAAGTATTAGGTACGTTGGCTTCTTGCCAGTTACATCTAGGCCTCAAATCCTCTTCCCAGACTCGCAGTTCGCCCCCCTCCCACCCACCCCTTTTCCTTCGTATGTCTTCATGTGATAACTTTCTTTTTCCCAATTTTCATTTCCTGCAAAGAAAGGAGTCTTTGGTCTCGTGGAGTAATTTT
The DNA here is from genome assembly GCF_036898095.1 of Palaemon carinicauda. NCBI lineage: Eukaryota > Metazoa > Arthropoda > Malacostraca > Decapoda > Palaemonidae > Palaemon > Palaemon carinicauda. The sequence goes on from NC_090764.1 coordinate 45,599,643, forward strand.
CCGATTTCATTTCCGTTCCGGCAAGAGACGTCTGTAAAAATGCAGTTCATCCTATTTCTTTCTGTTCATCTTATTTCTTTCTTTTGTTATTAATGTTTTTTTCCACACTGAAACCTCAACAATAATTACTGATCGAGATGAAATTGGAGATTCTAAAATAAAGAGGAGAAATTTAGAACTGGTTGATGCACGAATATTATTTTTGCTCCAGAGGTAAGTTATGCCTTGGTGCCTTTCGTTTTGAACTCTTTTGAACACGTTTAAACATTTGTCACAATTGAATTCGTCAATGGTCTAAGTTCAGATTCAGGAGTGGCACTAGCGAGATATGAGCTCGATGACATAGCTTTGAGTAAACGAAAAATTTTATTTTGATATAGAAGCTTTTGCTGGAAAGCAGACGTAGAATGGGGACTGTAATAAGGCAATGTTGTCTCAAGAGATCCCCCCATAACACATTAAGTGGTTATTATCTGTCCTTCAATCACCAGGCTCCAAACCCAAATTATTCCTAATTCCCTGCCACTCCTACAGAGAGAGAGAGAGAGAGAGAGAGAGAGAGAGAGAGAGAGAGAGAGAGAGAGAGAGAGAGAGAGAGAGAGAGAGATAGTTTTTTTCTGAAAGCTGGATGCTGTTAACCTTCATCATTTCTTGGAATTTAAATCTGAGAAGATAAAAGTGGGGGAACAACGCTTCCATGTTTTCCTTCTTAATAGAAAATGATTCTGGTACTCTCCAGGGGGAACCCTTAAGATCGACGGATTTCTGGTTAGAAACAGCAGTTGGGTATCGCCACCCTAAAGTTCTTTTGATCAGCCAGCACTAATGGGGGAATCAATAAGAGCGATAACAATGGGCCAGGGGAAAAGAGGGAGTTAAAAGGGACGAAATTTACAGCCTGTATTGGACTGATTCTGTTCTTACAGACGTCCAATGTTTACTGCTGGATTCATGCGCACTGTCATCAATTAGTAGTCGAATGGATTCTCTATGCATAATATTTCCAAAAGTTGAGCAACTTTATATGCCACAAAGAAAGCTAATCAGCAGCATGTCTAACCGCCTACATGTACTACGCAATTTTTCACCTTTCACACACCCCCAGGCCTTGATATTAAGGCATTCCTTCACAAAAGCGATTCTCTCCATCAATGCAGTACTTTTTGTGTCTCTTTCTTTCGCCTTAACGATACTTCTGAAATACATTCTTTTCAATTAACTGTAGACCTCCATTGCGTTCAAGATTTCTTGGTACTAATCTAAATCAAATTTTGATAATTCGCTCAATGATATTTATAATTATATTTCCATATTTCTATTATAGTAATTTTACTCTTCTATCATCTTAGATATGTTTACAAAGTAATAAGTAATCATTAGTTATCACGTATAATCCATAATACTAGTAACTTTTATTTATCTTGTCATTCTTTCTAAGGCCTTGGAGCTATCTTAACTTCATTACACATCATGTTTCTCAAGTTCGTGAAATGGAAAGCCTTTTTCTAATAGGTATTATTCTTTATCTTATATGTAAGAGAGTACTTTACTTAGCCTATATGCTTCCAGTTCTGTATATTTGCTTTGTTCCAGTATGAGATTGCTGACGGCCTTATGACTGTTTGCTTCCAAGACCATATCTCTTGACGTTGCTCTGGCTTGGTTGGTGCCCTTCCCCTCACTAGAGACAGTGATCAAAAATCATTATCCTCAACACAATAAACCCAATAGTTACGTTCTCTAACGCTCTTGATAAAAAAATGCTGATAGAAGTTCTAATAATAATAATAATAATAATAATAATAATAATAATAATAATAATAATAATAATAATAATTTCAATATAATTCTATTATGCTTGAGTGTCTATAAGTTCATAAGAAGTTTTTTGCTTGAAAATTTTTCTGATTATTATATTATATTCACGTGTTCTTTATGATTTCCCGATAAAATTGGAATTAATTAGAGTTAGAAAAGTGCACCATCGATAAACTTTATCGGCAAATCCCTAAACACTCTTTTCACCTAACTAAATAGAAAAACTATTTCAAAACACCAATCCATAACTAACTACCGCTATCTTTTATACAACCCCTGCGTCAAATTTTTTAACTTATTAATGACTCCTATGCTACCTACACTACACAAGCAATAAAATTATCTTACTAAATTCATCTGTTTTCCTTTCACCAGTATTTATCATCAATACTTCACTTCTGTGGAATAACATATGGCTTAAAATTCCCCTCCGGACTTCCATAGATACAGTACTTCAATTCTCTTCCTAATCTTAAGCATATGACGTGAAATCTTACTTTCTTCACCATCACACTCACACGTGTATATCTACATCATTCACATACTTCCATACTTCCGGCATTTAAATTAACATTCACGCTCCACCTTCCGGTTTAATACTTACTTGTAACAACTTTCCTCTTGGTCACTTTCCGGACTCTGTCAAACATGGACAAGTCCTTATCTCACATCTCTTCACCTACTTTTAATTTTCTTTCTCAGACTTACAGCCTCTTTTCCGGCATACGATTGTTAACATCAATAGAGACATAACACACCTTCATTTTAGTCTCCCTTTTATAATCAACCAGTCATTCTCTCGTCTAAATGATTCTAACAAACGTTCTGTTTTCATCAATAAAAGAATTATAATCTCATTCGCCCAATTATTATCTATATCTTACATCTTCAATAGCCACAACATAATCTCTTGGTTGCTTCTGTCAGGAATCTTTTCTGGGTCTATATATAACAAGTAAACCATTACAAATAAATACTTGATCCATGCAATTGAGCCCCGGTCTTCATTTAGATTTAATCCTATAATATTTCTTGCTTTACCAAATATATATATATATATATATATATATATATATATATATATATATATATATATATATGTATATATATATATGTGTGTGTGTATGTATATATATATATATATATATATATATATATATATATATATATATATGTATATATGTGTATATATATATATATATATATATATATATATATAAATTTTACACCAAAGATCATGCCAGCGGAAACTGTAAACCGGGAGCTCTAAGGATCGAAGACAATACTTTCATTTCTAAGAATAGAGATTGTTTTCGTTGGCAGAAATGTTGTTGTCTCAAATGAGAAAATGAAAATGTTTTTTTTTTTTTTTTTTTTTTTTTTTACAAAAGAGGAAAAGAAGTTTAAAGTAATAAAAAGGAACAATGTTTTCATCATGAAAATCAAGGATCTTGTTTCCAAGAAGACCGACGATTGCCTCGGAATCAATCTTATTTTTTTAATATAGAATTCTAAAGAAATCTGAACTTTCTAATTAAATTAGGAATCTTGGGAGTTATTATCCTTTATTGAAAGTATTTAGCAGATTAAAAGAACTGATCATTTGATGTAAAGATAATTCTTTATTAGAATTACGATAATACTACACTTTAAAGATATGCAGAAAATTTTAACACAACACTAAATACAAAAGACCAGAGAGAGAGAGAGAGAGAGAGAGAGAGAGAGAGAGAGAGAGAGAGAGAGAGAGAGAGAGAGAGAGAGAGAGAGAGGGATCATGTTAACTGGATAAGAGTTAAGAGGATAGAAAGACCGAGGGTAAATAAATCTCAAACAATAGGAGAAGGGGAACCACAACTTTTGTTCCTTGTGACTCTTCCATTCCCAAACCACACAAAACTCGCAAAAGAATATCGGATTTAACAATTATCACGTACGACCTCAAATGTAATTCTGAATATACAACAACATATGCAGCCGTTCCTAGTCCACTGCAGGACAAAGGTCTCAGACATGTCCATATTCATGTCTGAAGATTGACCCTTTTCATCGCCACACTGGCCACTGCGGATAGGTGATGGTGGGAGACCTTTGTGTGATTGCTCACAGCAAACTAACCCAGTGGGTAGTAGGTTGGCTATTTGAGATACTAACGCTAGAGAGTTATGGGTTCCTTTGACTGGACTGACAGTACTACATTGGATTCCTCTTTCTCTTTACGGCTGACTTTCCCTTTGCCTACACATACACCGAAAACTCTGGCCTATTCTTTCCACATTTTCTTCTGTCCTCATACACTAGACAACACTGAGATTACCAAACAATTCTTCTTTACCCAAGGGGTTCACTACTGCACTGTAATTGTTCAGTGGCTACTTTCCTCTTGGTAAGGATAGAAGAGACTCTTTAGCTATGGTAAGCAGCTCTTCTAGAAGAGGGACACTCCAAAATCAAACCATTGTTTTCTAATCTTGGGTAGTGCCATAGACTCTGTACCATGGTCTTCCATTTTCTTGCATGAGAGTACACTTGGGCACACTATTCTATCGCATTTCTCTTCTTGTTTTGTTGAAGTTTTTATAGCTTATAAGGAAACATTTATTTCAATGTTACTGTTCTTAAAATATTTTATTTTTCCTTGTTTCCTTTCCTCACTGGGCTATTTTCCCTGTTGGAGCCCCTGGGCTTATATGGCATCCTGCTTTATCAACTAGGGTTGGATCTTAGCAAGTAGAAATAATAATAATAATAATAATAATAATAATAATAATAATAATAATAATAATAATAATAATAAAAAACTTTAAAAAAATGAACTCCAATGGATTTTGTAAAAAAAAAAAAAAAAAAAAAAAAAAAAAAAAAAAAAAAAAAAAAAAAAAAAAAAAAACTTTCAAGAGAGAGAAAAAATTTCTTTCTGATTTCCATGTATTTTGAAGTTCTCCGTAGTTTACTTTCGTTGGATATTCTTAAATGACATTATTGCAGTAAACTTCTATTAAAGCCATACAATAAATGATTTGAGCATAATCTGATTACATCATTACCTAAACTTAGAATAAATATTAACTAGAGGGGCACTCACTAGAGCGCAGAACTCCACCACGGCAGGTCATTTCTCGACCTTTTGCCCTACCTTGACCTTGATCTTTGACCTTAACAGATATTAATCGGCATGGATTTCCATATACTAAAAAATGAACCAAGTTTGAAGTCTCTGTTACAAGGATGTCCAAACTTATGGCTGATTACGTGAATTGGAAAATTTGTTTGACCGTGACTTTGACCTTTGACCTTGACCTTCCCAAATTTTATAATTCCCTGTAAGTTTCATTACGATTAAAATTATGGCCAGGAGGTTGTTCACAAACAAACGCACATAAACAGGGACGAAAACATAACATCCTTCCAAATTTGTTGACGGAGAAAAAAAAAAAAAACCAAAGCTTGACGCCTTTCATCACATTGTCAGCAAGATTTGCTCCAAGTACCAATTTATTTTGATAAATTAAAGTTGTGCGTGTCTTAGGTGGCGTGACATCACCCTAATAACGAATTTAGCGTAATTTCAGAAACACATAAAAAATAATAATGGATACTTGTTGCAAAGTTTGTGGCTAAAATGCAAAGATGACGGAAATTAATGGACATTTAACAGGGTCATTGATAAGAAAACTTATAGCAATCAAAGTTTCTATCTACTATTAAGACAATCACGAAGCTATTGGCTGAATATAATAAAGACCAAAATTTTGATGTCAATTGAAGCTGTCAAGAGTTAGGGTTTGACTGACTAATAAAGACGTACAAGGTAATTATCCTGATTTAAAGACACAGTAAATTTCATTTCCCCCATTCTCTGGTTGCTCAATAGTAATGCTCTATCTGTTTACTTGTTTCTTTTCCTCACCGGGCTATTTTCCCTGTTGTAGACCTTGGGCTTCTGCTTTTCCAACTTGGGCTGTAGCTCAGTTTGTAACAACAACAACAACAACAATAATAATAATAATAATAATAATAATAATAATAATAATAATAATAATAACAGAGGAGTAGTTAGCCGACCATCAAATAGTAACGTGCAATAATAACCGCAATCATCGTATTCGTAACTGGCAACGCTAATGGAGCTCCTCAAGTGAAAAGCTTGAATGCTTTCCCTTACTGCTTTACTAGAGCATATACTATAGCTCCCCAAAAGTAACGTTAATGTGTGGTGCGAAAAATGACTAAATGAACAGAACGACTTATGCTACAAATCTCCTATTGCCTTTGTAGGGTTGGTATACTTGGTTACCCATCGTAGTGCAGTTATTTGTTGTGCCTATGTCAGAGCTCTCTAGTCTTAGTGTGTTACTACAACCGCATCAAATGCATCTACATATGACAGATGAATTAATATTTTATTAAAAATAAGTATAATACTATCCAAGGACATATATGGCATTCAATCCCCAACCATCAGGCCTGCCACTCTAATACTATTTAAATAATATCGTCAGTTGTGTCACATTATACAGTACATATTGTTAACGTGACTTCTGGAAGTATGGTACATACATGCAATAATAAATCTCGTGACAAAAAAATGCTCTCGCATCAAAACTGAAATGTTAACGTATACGTTGCCATTACCTTTATTGATAAATATATAAAAAATACAGATAAAACTGACAGAAGAAGATGGATTATGAGATGTTATGAAATCAGCATGAAGGCAAAAACATTGATTACTTGTCTAACTAATTGGATTTTTTTTTTCAGAAGAACGTCAGTTTGAGGCGAGTAAGGACCTTGGACTTGTCTACACCTACTGTACACTGTACTCTATATTTTCGCGTAAAGAGGTAACCTTTTTCGTCTCCTTTACGATTCCATGATTCGGTACCGACATAACAATGTTACTAAACAACTAAACATAATCTATATACAACATACCGTCGTCTGAGACACGAGTTACTACGCAACCATTAACGAAGATTAGGGCAAAATACAATACAAAGTTTGCCTATAACCACCGTCATAAACTCACGCACACGCTATGGTAATAACCAAACTCTCTTCTTGAGCTTTTACATTACATTTGTTAGAAATCTAACTACAATAACAACTACGTTCTTTTTATTTACTAGAGGTCTACCATCAGCTTTTTAGGAACAGATAAAAAAGAAAAAGGATCTTTCAAGGACCCTGAAATGGTACCAGGCCAGCGAGTTGAATAGAATGTACTTAATATATGGTGAGACGCCACTGACTTCTCTTTTTGTAAAAGATTTACTATCAATGATGTTTAGGCCTCTTGGGTAGAGGATCCTCTTGGTCATCAGAAAATCCAGCAGGTCTTTCGAAAAATTTATGAGGTACACTAACAACCGCATTACGTTAATTTGTCAAAGGACGTTTTCAAATTAGTTTCTGATTCTTACGTAAACTAATCCCTATATAGATGCTTGTTACATAAACTATAGTTACTGCTATTAATTAGTAACATCAAAATATTAAATTACAATGGAATAATAGGCCTAAAACAATGCTATCATCCTAAATCCACAAGCCCAAATGGCATAAAAAATAGGGATCTTGGTCAAAAAAAAAAAAATTGTATAAAGCTTTCAAGTTTCCCCTATGCCATGGTCATCCTACATCACGACCCTTTTTAATGAAATAATTTAGTAGTATTACTGACGGGCTGCTCCGCTTCAACTCAAAGCTTTAGACCACTAAAATATCTTCTAAATGATTTCACCCGAGAAGGATGAAGATTGCCTCGTCAAGGGCCTTCCTTTTTTATGGTATAAAAGTATTATGAAGACCTACGCCCACCAGTTTTTTTCTCCCAATCTCTTTCTCTTTATGCTAGCTGCGACCCGCAACGGTCAACTAACTACTAGCTACTAATTTCCTAATCAAGTGAACAGAGGCATTTTCAATTTCCAGTATGTGCCCATCTTTATCCCTCATCCAGTCCGAGACTCGACCGGGGGTGCCATAGCATGGCCAGCTAGACCTGCTACCAAAAACGCCACGAGAGAGAGAGAGAGAGAGAGAGAGAGAGAGAGAGAGAGAGAGAGAGAGAGAGAGAGAGAGAGAGAGAGAGAGATTGGTTTTTGAGCAAGCATACCTTGACGACAGTGCCGACGGGTGTCTGGTGTACTTCCAGCATCTGGTTGTCGTGTGCGTCGTGCGGAGATGACTCGTCCATGCTGGCCAAGGGCGGGTCGCGCGAGAGGAGAAGTCGCTCTTTCATTTCTCGTAGGTAGGGATACTCGCTTCCACCACCTCCCTCTGTAAAAAGGAAAAGGAAACATTAATCATCACTGTAATATTATTTCGTAGCTAATACCATTTTAACTAAATTCCTTTCTAAGTTCTCTTACTTGAGGGTACACTCGGGCACACTATTCTATCTTATATCTCGTCCACTTGTTTTGTTAAAGTTTTTAGTTTATATAGGAAATATTTATTTCAATGTTACTGTTCTTAAAATATTCTATTTTATCTGCTTCCTTTCCTCACGGGGCTATTTTCCTTGTTGGAGCCCCTGGGCTTATAGCATACTGTTTTTCCAACTAGGGTTGTAACTTATAATAATAATAAAATAATAATACTAATAATAATATTAAAGAGTGAAAATGTTAATTAAAGACCAAATAATAAAACAACACCTAACATTCTAAACATAAATGAATGAGGGAAATTATTTCCCAGATAAGAAGAACCATAATAACAAGCCCGGAAATACTACAGTAAAAATATGAATATGACACCTAGAATTCACAGGGAAATTGCGTAAAAAAAATAGTAAACAAATTCCGTACAGGGATTAAATATTTATTTAGGGGGCATTTTTTCATATGATATTAATTCCAAATGGAAAGTTTACTAAAAACAATTATAAATAGGGTTGTATAGATAAATATCTTTTTCAATTATATTTATTCTAACTCGTGTAAATCAGTTTGTTTAAGATTACACACACACACACACACACACACACACACACACACACACACACACACACAGACACACACACACAATAATTTAATACAAAACAGGCTAACTTCTGTTGTTCAGTCAGATATTTAAAAAAAAAAAAAAAAAAAAAAAACTTCTAATTGGGTTTAGCAATCTGTAACACTTCAAAACTTCCAGCATATTTGCCTTTGAATAATGACAATTGAATAAGGATTATCATTCCTTCAAGGCTGAAAACCAGTTCATACTTCGTACCACGCCAGACATCGAATTACGCAATTAACATTCATTTGCATGTGTTTCCGATACAGCGGATGCTGTAATGACAAAAGAGCTTAAAACTCATTCGTACGAGTTATGGACGTCACAGTTGGTCCTTAAAATTTGGAAAAGAGAAAAACATTTGAATACAAATAAGCCACAGGAAAAATGTCTCGTGGTTCTCGTGAAAAAAAAAAAATTCTTGTATATAATTAACGCGGAGCTAAATTCAAGGAATTACATTAAACAATTTCAACAAAATTATATACAGGAGTAAGTTGTTAGACTTTCCGACAATTTTGTTCAAATGTTAATAAAGGGAAAGAATAAGAGACAAAAAAAAAAAATTCTAAGCATCAACTGCGTTATTTGAAAGGTTCTAGTAACACAGTCATTAAGAACTATTTAGTTAACTTTTGGAGATCGTCTCCTACTGCTGTGAATAGAATACCATGGGCCTTTTCTTAATTATCTTCTGCGCAGCCGCAAACAAGCAAGCTGGAATTCAGTAAATACGACTTCCACAATAATAAGTGTATAATACAGCGAAAAAAAGGATAAAATATATTTGCGGGTCAGCTAATAAAATTATGCATCGTAGAGGAATATCATCTCCCCTATACAATAAAGATGAAGGGATGTATAATGCACACACACACACACACACACACACACACACACACACACACACACTATATATATATTATATATTATATATATACATATATATAAAACATATATTTATATATATATATATATACATATATATATATATATATTTCAGGTCTCGCTGAAGAGCATTGCCGAACATATAACTACTCAGTCTCTGTGCGCACGCGTGCACGCGTGTGGGTTCATATATCTAAATATATGGACGTCATTTTAGACGGGTCGCGTACACTAATTTAAGTATAATCATCTTCCTTCTACTTAAACATTTGATGACACACCTTCAACAAAAGACACCAAAAGATGCAATACAAATAAGATTCTTACATCAAAGCAAGGAATCCTCTCTGAACATCACCTATTAAGTTCTTGCTTTTCTCGAATAGAATTCAAAACCATAAAAAAGTGAACAATATATATAAAATTTCATATATAAACAACAAGAGATCTAGAGAGAGAGAGAGAGAGAGAGAGAGAGAGAGAGAGAGAGAGAGAGAGAGAGAGAGAGTAGGAGAGAGAGAGAGAGAGAGATAGATTGTACCGTCCCTGTCAACCCTACCAACAGGAGCAAGTCCCAGGCAATCAACCTCTTAAAGACGTTGAATGACAGAGGGTTCCTGGGGTCTGCGTTATCAATTTGTAGCAACGCCAACGATCCGAAGGACTTGCCGCTCGCTCTCACACAATATCAATAAACCTTTTGACGAAAACAATTACTGGATCCCATCTCTCGTAAATTTCTTTCCTGCTATAATTTTCAATTATCTGTTCACTTGAAAGCGTTTTCACTTCATCCAATAAAACCTTCCTTTTTTTTTAAATGGCCTATGAAAAATATAATACGATAATATAGCTTGATTGAATATGATTGGAGTCCGTAAAATGGCAGCAACAAATGCTCAAATATGGCAAATGGTATTTCCGTAACCAGTAAGTCGTTTCGTCTACATAACAACATATATACAGAATACACTCAAACACACACACACATTATATATATATATATATATATACATACTGTATATGTATGTATATATATATATATATATATATACACACGCAAAATTACACGAGAAGAGAGATTTTCCCATGCCATGTGCGGTAGACTTGACGAAGATTGTCGCCTTCGAAATCCACTGCATGTGGTGGGTTGCGTGTCACAAGGCTCCACAAGGCTTAATAGCGTAAGTGGCCCTGATCGTCCTGACCATGATTACACATTGAGACCAATGAGGGGAATAAGACACGGAAAACTGATGGTAATAACAGGATACCAGGCAGAGTTCTATGAGGAAATTGCACGTTGGCGGCGGAGAGGTGGAGAAGGATGATCTGGGGGTGACAAGAAAGAGATGAGAGTTTGAATGAGCACCTTCACAGATTTCGTCACCGCGAAAAACTTTCCCACAACGAGGTTTAATCACGGCGTAATGTGATCTCACTTCTCGTACATTTATTTCAAGTATAAATTGATGAGAGTATAAATAATAGAATATCATCGGCGCTGAAATAGGAGTTGTCGTTTTCCAATACTTAAAAATATGCCCATAATGACCAGGAGTTAAAGTTGAAGTGGAAGTCAAATATGTTTTATTCAATGCACTTTCAGAGATCAAAGATAACTAGTCAAAGAAATATACCCTATCGTAAAGAGTGTATATATATATATATATATATATACACACACACATATATATATATATATATATATACTGTATATAAATAGCATATACTGTAAATATGAAAACAAAAAGTTTGAAGAAATGACTCCATTTGCTGGTCATTAAACTTGCAAAAAGTGAGAAAGACAAGGGAAACTAAGTGGTATTATGAAACCGCATCCATGCAGAGAAACCTGCAGTCAGCTGATTAAACAAGTTTTTCTGCAGTCAGCTGATTAAACAATTTTATCAAAATTAAGTAAAAATAATGACCTAAGTAATCATGACAATGGGAAAATGTCAAACGAAAAAAAAAACGTTGAGTAAAGATAATCGAGAATAAAAAAAGTGACTCGAAGTCATTGCAGTTGATGAAAGAACATCCTGCTCTTTTACGACCAAATGACAGTGCAGAGACGCACTCTGAAGTAGTGTTGTGGGAGTACTCCTGTAGGTAAGCGTCAAGAGAGAGAGAGAGAGAGAGAGAGAGAGAGAGAGAGAGAGACGTTGGAAACTTGTCACCAATGTATCTTATCGTAATTATCAAACACTTGAATAATTTACTGGGGCTCGAGTCATTAGTCCCTTGCCGTTCGTTACAAACCAGTTAAAATGAGGTACTTGTCACTTGTACTTACTTACACATACAGTACATACATTTGTACGTATTTGCTTGTGGGTACCATGTCACTTTTGAGTGATACCCCCACGTGTCTCGCTTAGTATTTTGGGCCGGGTCAGCTAGAATTTTACTTAAGAGACACAGTGGATTTTAAATAACCTATTGTTGATCCTCATAATCTGGGCTAAATAAAACAGGAATATGTCTAATTAGTGATACTGACAGACAGACACACACACACACACACACACATATATATATATATATATATATACACACACACGCAGGGCATGAATTTCCTGTGAGACCAACTTCTTGATGACCCAGATAATATTCTTGCATGTATTTGTATTGAAGAGTATCATGATGAAGGGTAGTGGAGATGGTTTGGGCATGCTCTTCGTTCTCCCCAAGAGATATTGTTTCACCAAACGTTCAGCTGGGCTCCACAAGGCACTAGTTGGAACACCCAGACCTACATGGCTGAGGACTACAAAGCGCGAAGTAGGAGACGACGAATGGAGAAGTATTGAATTAAAAGCTCAAGATAGACACGACTGGCGAAATCTAGCCGAGGCCCTTTGAGTCAATGGGCAAAGGAGGAGATGATGATATATATATATGTATATATTTACACACACACACACACACACACACACACACACATATATATATATATATATATATATTATATTTGTGTGTCCGTCAAATAAATTGTGTTAATTCGTAATGAGGCTATCGATATCAATAAGGCCAGAGTACAGCCTTCAATGACGATTCTTATCTTTAATTTCGTGTCTTGATACAGTATCTCTACGTATTACGTGTTAACTTTATATATATATATATATATATATATGTGTGTGTGTGTGTGTGTGTGTGTGTGTAAATTAACCAGGAGATTGGTGGTTCTATTCCAACAGACGTCTAACGCTTACAAAGTTTTCCTGATCAAAATATCCATTGGAATTAGGGAAAAACAGACATTATAATAAAAGCAGACTGAGAAAAAGTTCCTTTTTCCAACTACAACCGACATAGTGGGTTTGAAAACTCCTTTAAAATATAGGTTTATCCCTCTACACTGGAGCCAAAATAAAGCAAACATCCAGAGAGAACGGCTTCATCAATCTAAACTAAGGAAAAAAAAAACAATAGTTACTCGTATCACTGACCTACCACTGCACAGGTGGCTTCACCATCAAAGAATGACCTACGAGAACAAAAACACTAGTTACCCCTAGAATCCAAGAAATCCGTTTTCTTCTTTAAAGCATACATTTTCTATGATACATTCACCACAAATAATTTTGTGCGTTGAATTTCAAAATAAGGTGGAAGCGACAACAGTTAAAGCTAGTGAATAACTAAAGGGCAAGCAAAATGCTTTCGGAAATTGAGGAAAAACATAAGTTACAAGTACAACCACTGCAACATCTGTTAATGTATATAGTATAATTATTTTTCCACTTATGATCTTTAAAAAAATATATATCAGAACTCGTATACAAATATATAATGACAGCACAGTAACAATAAACCCAATTCTTCGTTTGTCGTGTGTGTAGAGAGAGAGAGAGAGAGAGAGAGAGAGAGAGAGAGAGAGAGTTTGCAAGGTGGCTGGCGTCTCTACTGTTGGCAACGTTGCTGTGGTAACAGTTGCCATGACAACCCCTCCTCTCAGCCACGCCCAGCTAGTCCCTCTGCATCGCTCCAATAGAACATCATAAGAGAGAACATTTGAATACCTCCCCTTTATTAAATACTCGAGGCTGATTTATAAATAAAACAGGGGTTGATATATATGGTTATATACGTAATAAATGAATAAGAAGGTAATTTTAATCAGCAATAACATTAATAATGTGATTATGATGATGATAAAACTAATGCAAATAGCTGTCAGATATGTCTACGTTATTTAAGGCAAACGGCCATAGGAAAATCTAAAAAGGATGTATTCACATGAAGATGAAAGGCTAAGTTATTGAAGGGATCACGATTTTCTCCTTGACATTTGAACTTTCAGTTTGAAACAGGTTTTAAAAGCATAGAAAAGGGGTGTTTACCATCTACTGTTCTGCCAAAAAGGGAAAAAAAAGGTTATTTACTCGGATAAGGAGACAAATGTCTCGGAAATGTATTGTGTGAATGCATAGGTAGACCTGCACATGTATAGAACACATTTATCATTCAGGGTATTTTTTGAAGGCAAGCATTCATGAATGAGATAACATTATCCTATAAACAGACAATAAAAAAAAAATTCCGCACATATACCCATATCTACATGCCTCCATACGCAGTATATACAAGATGGAAGACGTAAAGTGGATGAAGAGGAAAGACGCTAAAGGAGATCAAGAAGAGGAGAATCTGGTGAGAGAGACTCTCCCACCCGTTATTCCGTCCATCTTGAATGAACAAGCTAAATCAAATCTTAAATATTTGAACAATCATTCTTAAGACGATAATGTCAATGAAGATGTCGACAAATTGAAAAGAAAACTAAAACTAAATGTATTGTTCAATAAACCATTGTCGAAGACTGAAAATTTACTAATCGTGCAGGCATTAATATATAAATGAATAATTTGTACAGTATATTAATGCAATATGTCACGACCCAGGGGTTCAACTATGATTTTAATCCTATTACAATGTGATCATAGTTTTAAAATACAAAATCCCAAGAATAGGACATGAAATTGCAATTAGCCTGACCAAGTTCAAGGCCTATTTGATATTTCTAACATTACTCGGTCACATTTTTTTTCCCAAAACTAGCCATTTTAACATTGTATAATGTTTATACTATTTGCACGGTGCTTGTAATTAAGTATGAGGAATTAACAATGTAAATCTATGTTTTTATTCTAATGAGGAAAAACTAACTTTGCCATATACCACTGTGTTATTTCTTATGATATACCGATGTGCTTGGATAAGTTTACAATTACACAAATATAAAAATACTTAAGCATAGTGGACATTCACCTATTACACAGACACCCATTTGTTTGAACTATTATTCTCATGTTCAATAGTAGAGAGGATGACATCAACCTCTTGGAAAATGAAATATATCTGATAGCTTAAAAATATCGAAAATATAAAATACAATGAGAGAGAGAGAGAGAGAGAGAGAGAGAGAGAGAGAGAGAGTGTTTAGATTCTCTAACATGACTAAATATTATGATCCTAATAAATTAAAAAGTACTCGTCTACCTTACTACAAAAAATGGAGAGAGAGAGAGAGAGAGAGAGAGAGAGAGAGAGAGAGAGAGAATCTTTATATTCTGTAACATGACTAAATATTATCATCCTCATAAATTAAAAAGTACTTGTCTACCTTACTACAAAAAATGGAGAGAGAGAGAGAGAGAGAGAGAGAGAGAGAGAGAGAGAGAGAGAGCATGCGTGCAAGAACCAAACCCAGGCAAATATTGAATGCCCGAGATTAGACCGCCACCGTACTACTACCGCTGCTCCTGGTGCTTGTTTTGGGGGAGAGAGAGAGAGAGAGAGAGGGGGGAGAGTGAGAGAAAGGAGGGGGGGAGGTTAGTATCACAGAAAATGGTCCAACGAGAGAACCAGAGAAAACCGGGAAACCTCTTTTCCCGCGGCCACGCCCACTTCCAGACGATTTTTCCGCCAAAAATCCCTCTCGACCTTCCTCCTTTAAAGTCTCGTTTTAAATATACGTGAGTTTGTTTCGTGGAAGTGAGAATCGATCTGTGATAAGACACAGATTTCAATTAGCGTACAAATTGTGTTGATCTGTTGATAGTTTGAAGCGTTTGGAAAAATATAAGGATAAATTGCCATCCTTAAAATTATCAACAAGCTTTTCATTTCTTTTGATGAAAATGCAGTCATACACAATAGCAAATAAAATAATTTTCCGAATATATTCTTCGACTAAATTATACTATGTAAACACATAACAAATAAAATAATTTTCCGAATATATTCTTCGACTAAATTATACTATATAAACACATCATCCGTGTATATATATATATATATATATACAAATGTGTATATATATATATATATACAAATGTATATATATATATATATATATATGCTCACTCACCACGTCCGTTATCGTGATTCTCTCTCTCTCTCTCTCTCTCTCTCTCTCTCAATGAAAAATATAAAATCTTTTTCACATAAACCATTCAACTTGTAAACTAAACAAGCAACTGCCGTCGTTTATGTCTATCTTTTTTTTTTTTTTAACGAGTCCACAAATCTTAAAGCCCCAACCATAATGATTAAAGGTTAAGAAATAGGTTTCTTGTAACTACTTCCTAACAGACATATGTTTGAACAAAAAACGGAAGTGCGCTTACTGTATATCAAACAGACATGGGTCGCATTAACCTTTTATATTTTGCTATCAAATGAAGTTCAAAATCAAAACCAAAAAGAAATAAAACGCAGGAAGTTCTGGAGGCTAACGCAGCTTAACTTCACCCCTCGCTTCACCAAGTAGATACACTCGAACTGTGGTGAGCGCCACACCCTTTTACCATTACTAGAATTAACTGATTGATTGATTTAGTATCTTCAAATGCTGACACAACTACAGCGATCATAAAAGTCAAAAGTAAACAAACGCTTATGATGCTAATGCAGTTTATGAAACTACACGGCACCCAAAAGATGCATTATGCAAAGCTGTCTCCTTGTTATTATTATTGTTATTATTATTATTATTATTATTATTATTATTATTATTATTATTATTATTATCGTACTTACAAAAGCCGACCATTGAAAGTCCAAATGAAAGTAACCTTTCATATTAACAATGGTTCACAAGTTCTAGTTCTACTATGCCTTGAAACAATTCTTTGATAAACAAAACTTTAATTCAGTAAAACTATGTGGGGTGTTTGGACGGGAGGGGACGTAGGTCTACTTGCTAAGTCATCGGCAACTATTGCCTGGTGTTCTCAGCTCCTATCTTGGGTGGAGAGGAGACTGGACACCATGTTACGTGCATTTGTTCTGTCTTTAGTACATTTAAAGACAATACAATTATCCTTTGAATCATTCTTCCTTATTTGCTTCGTGCCCCGTTTTTGCGCCAATATTCACTAACAGATTCTAGAACAAGGCTATTCAGACTAGTGCCAATAAACAACTCCTGGCTCCTGTCTTCTGTAATCTGTTGGTCAAAATTGTTATAATAGCAATACAAAATGCTTTGCCAACTTCCATCAGCATAAGTTTAAAAAAAAAAATAAGCTTCATGATGAACAAAAGCAAAACAGGCATTAAAGTCAAGACCTATCAAACTATAGGATCAAAATCTAGGGTCAGTGCGACACAGCGAATTGGAAGAAGCGTATCACAAGTTACCATGCTCTTGTAAAGGCAGAACTACACACTACGGATCACATGATAATGTTTAGGTATTCAAACGCTTTGCACATATACGTGTAATGGTCTAGATAAAATGGTAGTTACAGCTATAAATTGGGCAGCAATCACCAGATCAGGAGCTACTGGTTGTGGAGAAACATTTCAGTGCTCCAATATTTACAAAAACAACTCGTAATTAACTTGTGGTAAATTGCAACGTAGTAAGAAAAATAATCAAGGAAAAAATAACAATCACATCTAAATCTCCATCAAGGTCAAGTAAATTATTTTCAATTTCACAAAACCGAAAAAAATAAATTTAAAAATCCAGCTTGGGGAAAACAAGAAAGGGGCATAATAAATCTCTCTCGCTCTACTTAATGCAAAACTCATTTCAGCCAAAACAGTTACCTGTTCCTTTGGACAGTGACTGAGAGAGCCATCGACTTTAGCTTAAGCAGAGGCTTCGCTGCCAAGTATACCCCAATTTGTTTCTCAGCTGTACAAAAAAATAGGTTATTTTATATTACTGTATTTCTTCTTATCTGAAGCATAAACTATCGAAACATCTATTAGTTAACTATAATTATTCCTTTTCAGGTCAGATCAATTCCTTTTCCAAAGATGAGATTCTTTTTCTTCACACGTTCACTTTTACAATCATTATTGAACGTGATTTTGCCTTTGATAAGATATTTCAGTAACATAAAGGAAATTTGCCGATCTATTATCTTTAATCTCGTGTGCTTTCATGTCTCTCTAAAAAATAAAAATGATAATGCAAAACGTTTTATATGAAAAAAGTTTCACATTTTCAAACGATAATTGAAGAAAAATCAAGAATAAAATCTATGAATTCTTATCTAAAATCACATCTTCAATGAGAATTTATTAGGTATACGAACAACAGATGTAATCTAAAAAAAAAAAAAAAAAAAAGTATCTGCCGACCACAAGTCAAATATATAAAGAATAAAAATTTAGGAACAAAGCTCTTTATAGACAATGAAAAAAAAAACAAGAGCTGTTTTTAGGCAGTAGCCAAGAGCGAGAGGCCGACGGAACAATGTACCCCTTTATATCAGTCAACAATCGAGATGCATTTGGAAGAAAGAGAGTTGGGGGCCTGTACAAGCTATCCATTTCAAATAAAACATATCTAATACAATGACAGCGCACTTTACTCTCATAAAATACGCATTTTACACAGCGACAACGCATTTCCTTTCACTGCTGTTCCCTCCTGCAAATGTTGCCCCAAGGCCGCACCTTTATTGTTTTGGCTGATGCCAGCTTACATTCATTACCATTTACTTTCATTTCCTCTTTTTCTTTTATCAAAACGTGTTTTTAATACATTTTTCTTTAAATCTATAGCATTGTTGGGGTATTTTCAATGTATTTCATGAAATTTGAATCTAGGTTTCTTATCGGTGAGCGAGATTCTGAAAGAGAATTTATTACAGAGTTAATTTTTTTTTCTATTATTGCAACAGAATAGACTAATTCCCAGCGTCCATAACCATAAGCTAATAATCTTAATAGGAAAAAGAAGATAATGAACTAAATACTAACATTCTAAAAATTAAGTAAAATAAAATAAGTAATTATATCATCATAATCCAAGCAAAATGGTACATACGAATACCTAAAGAAAACAGTTGAATGGAAAAAAAACCCAAATGTGACAATAAAATCACGTCAATCAAAATAATAATGATAATTTTTGTTAAAATAACAATTACAACAGAGTAAATGTTACTTATTTGGAATCTGCTCAGTAATTTAACATTGGTAAAATATATTGAAAATAAACACATGAAACATCATTCCAAATAACACGAGATTAAAACAAATTTGAAATTGAAAACATGTAAAGCAAAAGCAGGACAGGCCTATATGCTTAGCATCGATGCCATGATGCTATACTATACTGAACATCTTAAGATACCTTAAAGCCATCTATAATCAAGCATTAGTAAGAATGCATACCCACTTTATTTTCATTTTACTTAATACTGCAAATCTTTTGACGAACTTATAAGAACATCCTACGTGAGTTCAGGCATCAATTATTACAATCTGAAAGTTCAAAAAGAGGCTTTAGATATCATATTAACAGAATTAACAACAACAACAACAATGATGATGATGATAATAATAACAATATTGATTTCCCTCACTGAAGACGTCAAATGTATCCTTCTAGAGCAGCATTGAAATAACATATGAAGTGATATTGTGTCATTTTATTGTAGAAATCTACCTTCTAAATTAAAGTCAGGACAGGTTATTGTACCCCCCAATGCGTTCACCTACAACAATATCCGAAAATCAGTCATCAAATAAAAGATTATATCCTAAACATAACCAAAATTTTCCCTTTACTCATTTCAGGTATAAAATTAGGATAGATCTATTACCTTTTACTTTCTTCTGCTTTTGCATATGAAACTGTTCCAAAGTTTGTTAGATTTACATGGTTAGCTATATTTATATAAGTTCTAAACTAGAAATAAATACGCCATTGCCTGCATTCACAAGACAGGAAAACCGGCAGAAAAATAAGTTTACCATACAGGAGTCATAAACAAGCGAAAGCTTAATTGTCGTCTGTCTAAACATATATTTTTTTTTTTTTTACAATTCTTAAGACAGAAATACCCACTGGAGTTCTAGAAATAGAAATCACCATAAGGTAAATATCATATTCCATCTAACTTATTGTAAAATGGTTTCAAGATGAGCAAAGGTTTCAGATATCGTGTAACCCCCAAACTACATTTAAAACAAAATTAATACTACATGAATCTATTTTCCATAAGAGATTTATTCAAAAAACAAATCTAGCTAATCAAATAAATGTTCTGAAATAACGTATTTCATTTGGATTTTCATTTGTTTACAGATTACTAGTAAAACTAAGATGGATAATTACTGTGAATAACATATATAACCATTGAATTGATAAGTAATCAAGAAAAACCATTAGAACGAGGAATATCAGAAATGAACACAAGAAACATATCCATACAAAATATTCGTCATAATTCATGCCATCCTGCAAATAAAAACAAAGAAGAAAAAACACAGCTCAAGAACATTCAAAACATCCCGAGAATGTGACTAATTCGTTTTTCACTTTTTTCACTTTAACTATCAGATAGATCTCCATTGTTATTGTGGCATATGCTGAAATTTGATTATCTTTTAAGCAAACTATCATTTCCCTTCACCCAAAACTAGCAAAAGCATTGAAACAGGCAAGAGTCTTCTAATAAGAAATGCGAAAGATGTGGACTGATGGGATTGGTAATTCGTGGAATGAATATCGGATAAAGTCTAAAGGAAGTTAACAAAATTAATAAAAAAAACCGATTAAGCTATGTCATAAAGCACAAAATAAACTACAAGAAAGGGAAATCTCAGCTGCTAAGTTATACTTTACCCAGCAATAACGCCCAAAATATAAACTTTACAGGTTACTCATCTTTTCACATTTAAAGATTAAGATGGTTGCTAATACCATCTCTCTCTCTCTCTCTCTCTCTCTCTCTCTCTCGGCGTCAATGACCTTAGATGTCAGGATGCCAGAAAACTTTCAATCAATCAATCAATCACAATCAATATCTCTCTCTCTCTCTCTCTCTCTCTCTCTCTCTCTCTCTCTCTCTCTCTTTCCAAACATTAGCATCAATTTGCCTTGAATCCTTCTTAATTTACAGTTTAAAGTTTTCTTTCCCCATGATAATTGCTTAATTTGAGAAAACAAAGTCTTGGGAGAAGGTTACGGTCGTCCCAAATGGGGCAATTAATATTACTCTGTTATCCCTGGAATCTATTTTTTTTTTCTTTTTGCAAATATTCAAAACGCTCCTTTCCATAAATTTTTATGAAGATGAGAAAAATGAACATTTGGATAACTATTCCAAATTACACAAGAATAATAAATTCAACCAAACGAAGCCTGTAGTTAGAACTGTGTAACTGTATAGAATCTATAATACTTAAAATAAGAGTAATTACAGTTTGACTGAAATACTATGACCACACCGTTATTATTAAAACAAACCGCTGTAGTTTACATAATAGAGGAAACCCAATATATATCATGTACAAGTAGACCCTAATATAAAAAAGGACATTATACAAATAAATGAGTGTTGTGGTTAAAGATAATAAGAATAATGACAAAAGAGTCGAGATAAGGAGTTAGATATGTTCATTAATAGGACAATATCATATCATCACTTCAAGCACTTTATTGAGTTGCTCTAGGCGCTGGTCTAATCTAAAACAATAATTTCGAAATCTTAACTTCCATTGCATATTAAAAGGGAAAAAATGTACAGCATCCATGTTTATCTCTAGTTTAACAAAGCATCTGTCACGAAAGGAATTTCGCGGAGAGAGAGAGAGAGAGAGAGAGAGAGAGAGAGAGAGAGAACGGTGGGCGGGGTGGCTACTCACGTCAATGCAAGCTTCCCGTCATCCTACTGGTGAATGCAATCTAGGTCTGCCACCCACATGAATGACGACATCGAAGAGAGAAGGGATAAAAATAATGTAAAGAGAAGACCTTACCGAAACGAAAACATGACTTTTTATACGAGCAAACAAAAAAATAAAGGTAAAAATAACATAAAACTACGAGTAAAAAACAGCTGACATTACATGCAAACACAGAAATTCTTTGTTGTGCTCTGGCGAATTAGTCACTGCGGACGAACTAAAGAAACCCTGTTCCCTTCATAGATATGATTTAGTTTCCACTGAAGAGGATTTCCGACAGCAGGTTATCTCAGAGATAAAGAAATAAACGCTACAAAGAAGTCTTTAATTAGAGGCTTCATGATTATATAGATCTGACAGACAACGGAAACACTTGAGTACATACCCGACGTATATACTACATATATATATATATATATATATATGTATATATATATGTATGTATGTATGTATATATATACACATATATGTATATATATATATGTATGTATGTATGTATGTATGTATATACATAAATATATATACGTATATATATATATATATATATACACGTATATATACGTATATATACGCTTGAGAAGAAATCATGAGCTGACAAGCGATAAGCATAACTTACGTATTATAGCATCGAAAGGAAAAATTATAAGACCTGATTGAATTAGTACTTTCATCTTGTTTTTCCCGTAATTGGAACAGCAGTATATCTTAAAAAGATAAGTTTGTATGTGAAATTTTCATGGCTACGTGCGACTACATAATGATTTGTCTCTGTGTTTTCAAATGATTTGGTCTTTTTAGCACACTACAAGAAGATGCAATTGTGATGAAAGTGTATGACAGTGACCGACGTGTATAATCTTTATGTAATTACTTTCACTTATAGAAAATATCTTACAAACAATTCACACATACACACACACACACACACACATATATATATATATATTAAACAGTAGATACTGGTTTAAGCAGCTAGGTGACAGTTTTGATATTGACCACTGACCTATCCATAGCTAAAATAAATTGGAGGCCTATGTTAAAGTAGAATCCGTCAGGCCTAAGTGGGGTTTGAACTTAGGGACCCACAATGGAAAATAATGGCCGTGAGCTAAAAAGATTAAAATGCATATACATACGCGCGCGCGCACACGGACAGGCACTCACACATATACCTATATATATATATATATATATGTGTGTGTGTGTGTGTGTGCGTGTATATGATACCAGTGAGCTACCATAATTTATATATAAACATACATATGTATATAATATATAAACAAATATATATATATATATATATATATATACTGTATATATATACTTGAATGTGTGTTTATAGACAACAGTTTACTATTTAAGTAATCAGAGACATACTGGGCTATATATATATATATATATATACTGTATATATATACTTGAATGTGTGTTTATAGACAACAGTTTACTATTTAAGTAATCAGAGACATACTGGGCTTTAAGGAACACGCCCATACACACACTGTCTCCCCTTGCCATGTGCAGGAATCGAACCTCGAGCACCTACTATGTTGGAGCTGTAAGTGATACTACTACGCGAAGGGAGAGAGAGAGAGAGAGAGAGAGAGAGAGAGAGAGAGAGAGTAGAAAATGGTTCCACCCTTCTACGACAGGGAATCACTTTATCGACGCCCAGCTTCTGGCTGGATTCGGTTATTACTACCACCAATGTTAAATTCTGGTTGTTTGTTTCCATGCAATCTGCCCGTTAACACGAGGACCATTCATTTATTTCCCCGATTTCCAATATTCCAGGGAGAAAATGATTAGTGTGTTGTGTATCTTAGTATGGAACTGGGATGAAAGCTTAGTTTAACATTTTCTTCACCGACGTGCATAGGAAGCAAATCGTATCTAAGGACTGTTTGCCAATGGAAATGTATGAGATACAGCATAAATCTCATTGGAGTGAGCTTACCTTATCGGATTGCAATCGGTTGGGTATACCAGTACACGTAAGTACTGATAATCCAAACTTATTCCCTGGATGGATGGATGGAAGGCAAAACAAGACCAACGTACCCTGGTACCATTTGCACAAATAATAACACAATCATTTTCCCACAGAGATTTGTGGGCATTAAAATCGCCAATTAAAAGGATATCCTCTTGCTTATTTGCGAATTCATTGGCTAAATTTTGAGTGACCCACACCCAGGATTACAAATGGGTAGCTTAGCCACAATAAACCAGAATAGTCTAGTAGTCAGAAGATGAACCTGTTGTAAAAGCCCTCCTTTCCGAGATATTGGCTTCAGTCTCATTACCTATGGTGCAAAGTTTAAGGGTGAAAAGTGAATTCTTTACAGTACAACAAGGTTTAATGCACAAAAAGAAAAAGTAAAGGTTCTTGCATTTGCTTTTCTTAATCGTGCAGTCCGCAAGGAATTTACTGTACCCTCCGGTGACATTTTTCTAAAATTGTTGGTCATTAAATCATTGAAAAAGTTTTACTGCATTTTGACCTAAATATTTTCTACGCAAAACTAAGTTGGCTTCGCTGCCTGAGCTACACATATATTCTTATTCGAACTGTTTTATCTGTAACGCAGCTATTTTTTTCAAATCCCAAATCACTCTTAGTCTAATTACCCATTTCCAGCAATAACTGTATTATAAGTACAATAATGTTTCTACTGGTTTGATATATATTTTTCTGCCAAACGCATCTTTTTTAATAAAGTGACGATAGTAAATGACGTGAAAAATTACTGACCTTTTCTAAATCCATATGTTTCCAGACCCCGAGATTCCCTCACTCTCATCTCTGTATTACCCGCATCGTACATTTATCTTTTTTTTTTTTTATTTGGACAAACATTTTTTTCTCTTGAACATTTGACCTACATTTGTTTATGAAGAAATATTTGCATGGAATGCCCTACCAAAGTAAGATCATAAAAATGAATCTTAATAAAATGGACATAGGCAACTATTTATGGAACACATGCAAAAAAATGTCAAATATCTTTTGTACCTGTATCCTATAAATAAGTAAATAAGCGGACAAAACAACGTATTATATAAACTCAAATAACTAGATAAACAAATGTGTGTATATATATATATATATATATGTGTGTGTGTGTGTGTGTGTATGTATGTATGTATGTATGTATGTATATATATATATATATATATGTACATATATATATATATATATATATACTTCCTCCTCCACGTAGCACTGGCTGTGTATTGCATCCCAAGAAAGGAGATCAATTAATCTATTTCTAAGAGATCGTATTAGAGCATATTCAATGCGCGTCTCATTTTGCGAACAGCATAATGTTGAGTAACGCACCTGGAATATCAACAGAATAAGAATTCGTTATCTTTTAGATGGAATACTGACAAGCGTCACGAATGTAAGGGCTGATCTTTGGTGTTTTAATTTTCTTGGGTTTCTATTTTTTCTGTTTATTTTTAATAAACAATCTGAGAGAGAGAGAGAGAGAGAGAGAGAGAGAGAGAGAGAGAGAAATGCCAACGTTAAGACATAATGGATGTTAAGTACTGCAGATAATTATCAAACTAAAGCGAAATAAAATTTTCCTTAGGATAAGACATTACCTTCCAAATATCCAAATAAATGTAAAAAGAAAGAGGAGACGAGTAAATCATTCCTAAATCTTACGTTACACACTGAATCTCCGTAGTGTACAAATGCTCATTGTTCTATGAATAAAAGATGTAGTAACAGCAGACAGACTCGATACGTGACCAAGAAAAAGATCGGAATGCAAATCCAAACGTCCCATGATAGGTAGAGGACGTATATATGAATGCTACAAAGGACTGAACAACTCTACTGAAATGACAATATTCACATTATAATTGCAATAGGTATTCTTATCTTCATTACGGCTGTTGCAATCCTAAGAACCGGGGGGGGGGGGGAAATAACATAGGGAAGGGAAATAACTTTGATAAAAAAATAAATTTAAAAGTAATTTTCCAGCATGTTAGTCAACGAAAAAGCATGTATATCCAATTTTAACTTTTGAAATTACAACAATTTTGTTACATGATTAGGAAAAGGATACCATAATTTACTACAGTTTGAATAAACCTTCGAGAAAACCGGGTGGTATTGAATCATAATTAATAAAACTTGCCGTAGTTTCGATTTTTTTCAAATGCATAAGAATCTAACAGAACGTCGGAACTAGGAATTAATACTAAGATCTGAATTAAGAAACGTAATAGAATCCAAGTTCTTTCCCCAAATATTTAGACTGGGCTTGGGAATGATTGTTCAAACTAACGGAATAAAATAAAAAAAAAATAAAAACATTTCCTCAGAATATACTGTTCTCCAAGATCTTGGAAAACTTTAATTTTACCAGTTTTCGTGCAATTGAAGAACATTTTGTTTGTAAAAATAGATTTTGTAATCAAGAACGACACCTAAAATACAAAATTAATTACAGTTATTTAAAGAAAAGATATCAACAATATCTTTTTCTTGAGGAAGTGAGGGGAAAAATTCAAAGTCCTAGATCTACTTGAAATCTTACTTTGAGTTGAGTAGGGTTGATCTTTACCCTCTATAATATGCACTGAGAACGAATACTACCTAATGTATGACCTATAACAATCAACTTACACCAAATAAATATCTAAACAGAGGAACAACCACTCCAAAAAATTAAAGAAAAGAAGTAAAACAATGCTAGCTCAAACCAATGTGTTTTGTAACACTCAATCAGATTGACAGCAGATGGTTGAAAGGACGTGAGTTAAGTGGAGTTGCATTAGTTGACTTCCCTCTTTTAACCATGTGATTAAAAGGAGGGTCTTCGGCCAGCCATAACTCCTGTTGGGCAATCGATGAACTACAAAGAAAAAAGATAAACAGCTCTTGTTTTCATTTGTTGTTGGTATGCTGACATTTAAATCTGGGTATAAAGACGTAAGACATTGATTTATTGTTTACAGATCATCTCGCCCATATATATATACTATATATATATACATACATATATACACACATTATATATATAAATATAAATATATATATATATATATATCTATAGGTAGTAGGTTGGCCTGGGCACCAGCCGCCCGTTGAGATACTACCGCTAGAGAGTTATGGGGTCCTTTGACTGGCCAGACAGTACTACATAGGACCCTTCTCTCTGGTTACGGTTCTTTCCCTTTGCCTACACAGACACCGAATAGTGTGGCCTATCCTTTACAGATTCTCCTCTGTCCTCATACACCTGACAACACTGTGATTACTAGACAATTCTTCTTCACCCAAGGGGTTAACTACTGCACTGTAATTGTTCAGTGGCTACTTTCCTCGTGGTAAGGGTAGAAGAGACTCTTTAGCTATGGTAAGCAGCTCTTCTAGGAGAAGGACACTCCAAAATCAAACCATTGTTCTCTATTCCTGGGTAGTGCCATAGCCTCTGTACCATGGTCTTACACTGCCCTGGGTTAGAGTTCTCTTGCTTGAGGGTACACTTGGGCACACTTTTCTATCTAGTTTCTCTTCCGCTTGTTCTGTTAAAGTTTTTATATTTTAAATAGGAAATATTTATTTTAATATTGTTACTATTCCTAAAATGTTCTATTTTTCCTTATCTCCTTATTTCCTTATTTCCTTTCCTCACTGGGCTATTTTCCCTGTTGGGGCCCCTGGGCTTATAGCATCCTGCTTTTCCAACTAGGGTTGTAGCTTAGCATTTAATAATAATAATAATAATAATATATATATATATATACACACATTATAATATATATAAATATAAATATATATATATATATATATATATATATATATATATATATACTGTATATATATATATATATATATATATATATATATATATATATATATATATATTCCTGTCACATCCAGCTCTCCCCGCTGGTGAAAAGGGGTGACTGAGTGTGCATAATTTTCTAAATATTTAGACGTCATTTTAGACGGGTCGCGTACACTAGTAATATAATAAAAATGGTTATTGCTCATTATAAAGTATATCAGTTCCAGTGTTTAAGGAAAAGATAAGCCGAATTATGCAAAATTAACTTACCAGTGATTTTCAAGTTTATTTCAATCACACGAACCTCATGATACGGTTGGCCACCTATTTTCCATCTCTCGTTATAGCTTCGAATCTATGTTAACACACCCTCAGATCGAATGAAAAAGACATCATGGTAATTATGAAATTAAAATCAGAAGCGAAAAGACTACAAAATTTTTTGTGCCTAAAAGACGTTTCAAACGGCGTAAATAAGAGAGAGAGAGAGAGAGAGAGAGAGAGAGAGAGAGAGAGAGAGAGCCCTCAATGAAAATTTCCACCGAGGCTCACCCGTCAAGATTAATCAGAAAAAATGGAGAATCCTAGCACCTTAAAAGAGATAATATATGACATTTTACACTTACAAAATCTAAACCGATGAAAAGTTTAACCGCTGATAAACTTTTCCTCTCGATGCTTCGGTTTCCCCTTTCTTGTAATCTTTTTTCAGAAGGTGGTTAACCATTTTGTTGGTTGCAGTTTGTTGATACTTTTCATTTCTATTTGACCAGGGATAAATGGGACTATTGTATACCCCTCCCCTGTTCCCTTGAATTGCTCAATTAGATGAAATTTACAGATGGACACAGAAATTCCTGGCACACCTTTGTCCGAGGAAATGCACCTCGTCACACTCTTTCTGCTCGTCAAAATGCACCTCGTCACACTCTTTCTGCTCGTCAAGTTCTTGCGCTTAGCATGAGAAATACCTCTGCCATCTCTTCCTACACTAGCTGTTTGGTTACTGGCCGACAAGTAAGGGTATGAAAGGGTGCACTTCCTGGTGTGCCATGAATTCCCATGCTCAACTGTACCTTCCTAGATTGACACAATGACACGATGACAACACAACTCTACCCTTTTCCGATGATTCTTTATCTCGTTCTTCTTTGCATATTAAGCTCCCCCTTTTTTTTAATCACAAAAGGATCAGCTGAAGGGAAACAAGGATGGGTGGGGAAGATAAGAGATAACCCGAAGAACGTGATGAGAGGCAGTCGAAGGACATCCATGAAGGATTTGGTGAAAATCCCAAAAACACACAAGCGCTCAAAACTGTGCACATCGCAGGATCTGCCGATTTCCGTCATAATAAAAAACAATCATTCTATTTATCGTGAATAATTCAATGCAGCATTATAATCTAATTTTAGGGTGTCACATAAAGTCTGAATATTTTATTTATGTTCCCAGCAATGAGCATTTGTGCATACATAATTATTACTTCATAAATCTGATTATATTTAATCACTATTTTCAACATTAAACTTCACTTTTATTATATCGTTTTTTTTTTCGTACATATTATTTCGGGTATACTTTCACGAAATGATAATGGTGAGAACATTTTGAGTGATAATCATAACAGAAAATATTCTATTTCCTAATGAACCTATCTCACAATGACTACTAGATGTACTAAGCATTCTCTAGGTATATCAATCTGCGGTAAAGTGAATATGAAATATATTTCAGAACTTATCATGAGCAAAAACAAAATAAAAAAAAAAAACTAAAATTAAATGTTCACAACAACAGATTAATTCACTACTAAGAATAATGTGCAGTGCATATAGCATGCCCTTTAAATCTCATACAACAACAGAGGACCCTAACTAACTTATTCGTTTTAAAAACATGTCAATACATTGATATTGTAGAAGATAAATTTTCTATCGTAAATTACTGGTTCAACTAACAGGTAATCTCTTTATCTCTTCCCATACGCGATAAAATAATGAAAAAAAAAAAGATTATAGGAGATATAAAGGATAGAGTTTAATAAAGATGTGTATTGTTTTATATATATATATATATATATATATATATATATATATATATATATATATATATATATATATATATATATGCATATAACTCGACAAGCATATATTGATGCATGTGTTTAAAACAAATTTCAAAGATAAAATCTCTCAAGTCAAAACTTCATCACCAGGCATCATAAAAAAGACTAACGGGACAAATGCTAATGCACACAAAATAAGGAAAATTGACTTCTTTGTTTGAATATTTTCCCATATTGTAATCATTAATAATAACTATCAGATATATATGGTCATAATTGTATGTTCATGAGGGAATTGTATAAGAATAAGACGAAAGAGCATTACAAAGCTATTCTACCAGAGCAAGAAGTATTAGCAAGAACAAACCAGTGATGATTACTTGAATACAGACTGGTTCGGTGATTCCACTAGCCTATTTTGTTATTCACACTTGAAGTTAGTTATTCTATGTTTCATGTAATCATATAACTAAACAACAACGTACATATGCATATAAATACATATAACCTAAAAGCTGTAAGATTAAAATATATTAACACACAGATAAGTGTGTGCGTGTGTGTATACATATATATATATATATATATATATATATATATGATAAATTTTGCACATTTTTACGTGTTTTTCATATTCAAATAAGCCATATATATTTTAGATATATTAATGTCTGGATTCTCTTAACGACCTCGGGATCAGAGCCCCAGGCGAAATCACACAAAGACAAGAGCTTGGCTCCGGCCGGGAATCGAACCCTGGTCGGCAAGCTTATATAGACAGTGACTAACCCATTTGGCCACGAAGAAAGATAAAAGTCAATGACAATTCTACTGTACTTATACCTGTCGAATTCAAGTATTTTGTACTTAGAATTGAAATCAACCCATCTTCACCATCGTAGCTAATTGGTAGTTTGTTACTTGGCATTCAATTAATGATAAATTTTGCACATTTTTACGTGTTTTTCATATTCAAATAAGCCATATATATTTTAGATATATTAATGCCTGGGGCTCTGATCCCGAGGTCGTTAAGAGAATCCAGACATTAATATATCTAAAATATATATGGCTTATTTGAATATATATATATATATATATATATATATATATATATATATATATATATATATATATAAAAATATACTGTGTATATATATATATATATCTAGAGAGAGAGAGAGAGAGAGAGAGAGAGAGAGAGAGAGAGAGAGAGATGCTAAATTGAGATTGAAGTGTTGTGAGAATCTCTACAGCCTTGAGAAACGTCATTCGTTAAAGCTTTGTGGAAAGTAGAGCCCTAATATACACGAATTTGTCTCTACACACACAAACAGTTGTAGCCAGCTGTCATCAGGATAACTTTCAATATGTTGTGAATACAATGATGTTCAAACATTTTTCTTAACTGTTGTTTATGTCTCCGGTGAAAAACAGACATATACACAAATCTTTGAATTTACAAAAAAGGGAAGGGTCGAAGACCTCAAACATGAAAAGAACCTCTGAGTCATTTGACCTTGATATGACTTTCTTTATACACACACTGCATATGTGCATAAGTATATATTCACGACTTGAAACTCGCATAGTCATGTTTTACATAAAAAAAAATGCAAATAAAAAGTAAAATTGTTCAGAATTTGAGAAAAATACAAAATCGCTCAAACTGTAATTCATGTGATAAATACAAATCGCTCAAACTGTAATTCATGTGATGAATACAAAATCGCTCAAACTGTAATTCATGTGATAATACAAAATCGCCCAAACTGTAATTCATGTGATGAATACAAAATCGCTCAAACTGTAATTCATGTGATAAATACAAAATCGCTCAAACTGTAATTCATGTGATAAATACAAAATCGCTCAAACTGTAATTCATGTGATAAATACAAAATCGCTGAAACTGTAATTCATGTGATAAATACAAAATCGCTCAAACTGTAACTCATGTGATAACACGATAAAAATGCAGGACTTTTCAACTGCCTTGAAAACGAAACCACCGATAAACAGTTTATCTACACCAAGACTTTTAATGTGAAGCACTTAATGGGATACACTATATTTCACTCCTCCCAATGGAACTCGTTAAGAGATAAACATAACTTTAATGACACTTACACATGCAGATGATGTTGATGATGTTTATAATGAATGTTTGGCCAACCATGTCAGATTTACTAGATAATCACATAAATTTGCGACACTATAAAACGAACTCAGGAAGCGAAAAAAAACTGAAGCTAATGAAAAAAATGTTACAGAAACACGTGTAAAGTAAACTTCCACGGTGTTACGTTTCTGAGCGACTCCGCAGCGAGAAGATAAGGCAGTCCAGTAATCTTGCCAAATGACGGGCAACTTATATTTTTCGCAAGACGGGGATGGCACGGTGCCAAATCTCGCTGTTCAACAGACATGGATGAAGTAATGACGAAAGAACATCTCTCTCTCTCTCTCTCTCTCTCTCTCTCTCTCTCTCTCTCTCAAGACTCCTTACCACCCCTCGCTTCACAGGCTTACACCACTACCAACACTGTCTTCATGGTCTCTCTCTCTCTCTCTCTCTCTCTCTCTCTCTCTCTCTCTCTCTCTCTCTCTCTCTCTTACATACACACATTCTCACTTAATCAAATCACTCTATTCATTCACCACTCTCAATCATCCCCACACTGAAACTTACACTCTCAAAACTCATAAAAACTGAAAAGTCAATAATCACCCTTCTCTACGATACGACCTCTTCCCAAACATGACTCTTTAAAATGAAAACAATTATCCTCATTATTTCATCGAGTTTACTTTCAGTAAAGCATCATCCCACGCCCGCAAACTCCAGCCTCCCCTTTCGGAAAATTCCCACAGTGAATTATTTTGTGGTCTGTTGCCTGTTGGGACTTAGCCAGTACCTTCGCGCATACAAATTGAACCACCACGTCCATCGCTCGATACTTCATACTCTTCTCCAGCTAAACTGACAATTCGCTGCCATATATACTTTCAAAGGTTTGCACACATAAAGGATGTGTCATTACTTATGTGTTTTCTGTATCTTTAATGTCAAACATAGGTACCATTGGAATTTAATAAATCATTTAAATAATTAACTTACTAGTTTTTCGCCATTACGACGACTACTTTAGATTAAAAATATAATTAGGAAAAGGAATATTAATAAAATACCCCTATTTGAAAAAAAAAATGCATTACGTTACTTTTCAGAACAGATATGTAGAAGTTTTTTAAGTTATATACGAAATATTTATTATTATTTTGTTACTGTTCTTAAAATATTTTATTTTTCCTTGTTTCTTTTTTTCCCTTTTGGAGCCCCTGGGCTTATAGCATCCTGATTTTCCAACTAAGGTTGTAGCATATGAAGTAATAATAACAATAATAATAATAATAATAATAATAATAATAATAATTAATGAAGAGTAAATTACAACACACTTATACTAGTGAGTTACAAAGATAATTCTTCGGGCTATTCTATAACAGGACCTGCAATATCCATGTACATCGAATATGTCAACTAAAAGTAATATATTTACTCCTAATACAATTTATAATGAGAACAAAGCCAATGGAACAAACATAGAATGACATCAAATTGCATAGCAAGGTTTTTCAACATTATATGACCATATTGAATAATAATAATAAAAAAAGAGCAAACCAAATATGAGAGGAAAGCAAAAAATTAATGTGAAAACCAGGAACAGAGAAAAGGGAAAAAAAAGAGAAAAAAAAGAACATTCTTTTACACTCAAAACATAGTTTAGATCAGGTGAAAATTCGATGGAAGATAAAGGAAATATACACTAACCTTTTGATTCAAGAAGAGCTTTGCGTTTTAAGCAAAGAACATATTTATTCAAGGGGACAAACAAGTTAATTCGGCAAGACAAAAAAGTTTCTTGAGAAATATAAATATGAATAACAATCAAAACTTGATAAATAAAACGACTTTAAAGTAATATAAAAATCATAAGACATTAGCAATTTTCTTTAAATAACGTTTGAAAGATTACAAACACATCCCCCAAAAAATATATACAGTAAATGTAAGACATACTCGCAAAAAGCATGGAACTGAACATATAAGTAACGAATTAATAGAAACTAAAACATTGAAACACGTTTGCCTTAGCAGCATACAACAGAAACAGGATAAAGTTCTATGGTAAACAACGCTATAAATGTGACATCCAAAATAAAAAGCAAGTTTTGAGAAATATCTTCGAATGATGCCCAGTTTTAAGAATACATGCCTTTTAGTGACTCAAATTACACTTCAGAGGAAACTTATACATGTCATTTTCTAATAATACTCTGGGCTATCTAATAAAGATAAAATTAATTCGCAAATACTGTACTTCATGGTAAAAACATGATTCACAAAGGAGAAACTACCAGTCTAATTCATGGACGTGTGAGATTTTTAAATAATTTCTATAAATATCAATCAGAGGTTATTCTCATAACACCCTTACAATCAGATTTATTCTTTTATGCTTTATATAATTACAAGAAATTAAAAAAGAAAATTGTTGAGCAAAAATTAAATTTAATTCACTTATCTTCATAAAACGTAACTCAGCATATGTTGATGTTTCAAAACAATAAAGACATTTAACAAAGTTCAAATGATTCTAATGAACATACGACTAAATGCCCATCAAATCACATATATTCAGTTAGGAAAATTTAACACAACGGAAAAATTTTCATTGATACCGTATGTATAATGAAAATGAGTTGCATCCATATGATAAAAAAAACCACCTCACCTATGGAATCCGATTCTGAGGACCTGGACGCGCTGCTGACGGTGCTTAGGGAACGCGCAGATAACAAGACGCAGGGGTTCATTCTCCTGCAGTTGTGTCAATATGCATCAAATTTAGGGGATATTAACGCTTAAACGTATCCTTGAATTATTTTCCTCAAGAAATTTATAACCCCTCATGGAATATCTACAACAGCCTCGTGTCATATTTACTCCATTTCACAGAGCTCATTTCTGTAAAATTGTTAAACAGAAACATTTCACTTTTGCGAACTCCATAAACTATAATCTCTGACTAAAATTTTCATTCTGAATTCATGCTTTAAAACAGTTTTTCACCGTTATTTTGTAAGCATCTAAATTTATATTTCACGTACTTTCAAAACAACTGCTTCTGTCACGTTTCAATGACTCTATTTGTACCGGCTGGGAAATTAACGCAAGAAAATTTCTCTTCTCAATACTTAACAGAAGACTGGGAGGGACCTGTGCTCCAGACAACAGCTGTAATAATAGCGATGATAGCAATACCGGTCAGTCCACAACTTTCTGTATGCTTTACTACAGGAACATTATTTGCCCAAAAATGTGTCAACAACTTAAAATGCAGGGAAGCTTGCCTCTACGGAGAGAGGAGCCTATTATGAGACTGTGAACCCTTAAGGCAGGAAGAAAAAAGCCCTTTAAACGTAGCGTAGCCAATTCCCCTAATAACAACGGCATTCACATAAATTATCCTGAGGGGAGGACGGACACAGCGCACAAGTCGATCTACGTGATGCAAAAATTATTTGCATCTTAGTGAACTTTACTACATTTTAACAAAAGCATCGAATAAAAGATATGATTTTGGTGAATTGAAAATATGTACGCTATTATCACATCTACACGAAGTGTAGCTAAATATTAGCCGAGTGTTTATTGTATATAGCCACTGTTGTTTATACTTATTTTCTGTTTAGGATTAGCGTCTATCTTTACATTCTATGAATTCGAGGATAGAAAATAAGATTTTACAATTGTTGGTCAACAGTCTACGTATAACACAGCAATGAAGCACTGCGCATGAATCTATTTTTAACGAACGCTGTTGAAGTAATTTGCATGCGTTTGAGCATGGCTACCGACATTAAACTTATGAGTGTGTGTTTTAAGAAATGGAAGTCAAAGGTCACACACCGAATAAAAAGAAATGACATCACATTGGAAACTGTTACAGGGGAGTCTATTAACTACTCTCAAATGTTTAATTTGATAACAAACTAACTTTGCCACGTTAGTTAGACTACATCGAAAGACTGCATTGGCGTTCAATAGTTCAAAATTAGTGAAGCAAATCTAATTTAATAATTTGATGCAGTTAGGATATATCAGAAAAACAAAATCGTATGAATCACAATAAAAAATAAAAGGTAACTATAACGAATCCCTAACTAGAGGTAATTGCGCGTAACGTCTTCGTAATAAATAACTCGTTTCAGGAAAATCTCTATAATTCCTCTATTAATAATCCACTTCTAAAGATAAAACCACGTTAAATTCACTCAAGTGAATAAAACTGAGATTCATCTCATATCAACCACAAACACACAAACCGCGAAATGTAACAAAAACTGTAAAACGTATCTGATTGCGGAACATATAATTTCAAATTAAGAACAATTTAACACAGCTAAACTCAACAACGAACACAGCAAAACTAAGTGACCAAACTGTTGATCCCGCTCTGTTCATCTCTCTCTCTCTCTCTCTCTCTCTCTCTCTCACTAAGGCATAATGTTACTCCTACACACTATCAATCCCTCCTTTCCTTCCTATATCTCACCCACCCACAACTCCACCTCCTTCTCTCTCTCTCTCTCTCTCTCTCTCTCTCTCTCTCTCTCTCTCTCTCTCAATTTTTACAAGTCGACAACACTCCTTTTCCTGCACTTCAGTAATCCTAACCACCGCCGCCCGGCTGCAGCATTCCGCCCCTTTTGCATTCTGCAACGAAAACACTCTAATGATAATACGATTACGTGACTTGTCTTGCAACTGTGACTGGTCACGAACGCGAATTATTTGGAAAGGGGAACTTATGACTTACTCAGTAATCATCTCATCATTATCATAAAAACCATTTTAACATGTTTATCATATATGAATAAAATTAGCATTACTTAGTATTAATCATAATAAAAATAATTATACTATTGAATACGAATAATTACTTTGTATTATCGTCATTATAAGAAAATCCACGTTACTATAAACAACGCAACTACATTATAACGTTA
The DNA here is from genome assembly GCF_036898095.1 of Palaemon carinicauda. Lineage (NCBI taxonomy): Eukaryota > Metazoa > Arthropoda > Malacostraca > Decapoda > Palaemonidae > Palaemon > Palaemon carinicauda. The sequence continues at coordinate 45,636,501 of NC_090764.1, forward strand.
TCTGCACAACATTTTTTTTAGCTCATTTTTACATCAAAGAACTAGAGCAAGTACATGCGGACGAAACAGCACCAAGCCAGGATAGATTTGTAAAGCTCATGATTGAAAGCTATATCAACATCAACGTGTTCTGTCGCTCAATATCCGGAGAGTTTGCAGTTTTCACTCTGATACTGTGTTATTTATTCTAGATCAAATCAGCACCATTAATTATATGTGAATATGCTACCCCTGAATACGTTTGTTCCCTTTTTGCTTCAAAGTGGGTTTCAACTTTTATCATCGATATTTGCTTTTGTTACTATGTACAAATTTCTATTGAATATCTTTGTTTTCAAAATGACTACTGTCTCTTGATAAACACAACTCCGCTATCTATAAGAACAAATGAGTCAACACCCAATAAATAATCCTAACCATAACAATCATGCAATTATTTCGTCTTCCTTTTTATTAGTCATCGATATGATGCTACAAAATTTATTCCCTGTTTGCTTTTTTTAAACACGTTCACTTATCTGTAACTGCAAACTTTACGTTATCACGCCAAAGCTGCCATTCAAGAATTTATCATAGAATATTTTGATCTGGAAACTGTTTGGGCCTTATGTGTAACTAAGAGATTCTAGCCTCCGATACTGTTAAGGCAAAACTGCGGTAACGGAAGCATAGGTTTCTGTCCTTCTAACCTTCTGCCTGGCAACTTCTGTTTCAAAGCCATTCAATTCAGTGGGAACACATTCATCAACCTCTCTTAGCTTCTCTCTATACAGTTTCACGATATTTTTTTTCTTCAAAGGAAAATTTTTCTCAAACTATTAGAATTGCTGATATCCAAACGTTTCCTTATTACGAGATTTGTTCATTTACAAAGGAAAGTATTCAAAACTAATGTAAATTTCTTATTTTCCAATTTATACTGTCCTAAAGAATCAACATACTTGTTCTCCACTTCGCATATATCTCTGTCCTTTTAACTTTTTCATTGCCTCAAGTAGTTCATTGCTTCGGATCTCCTAACACGGATTTCCTTAATTCAGATCTCAAGTCTTTTTTGAGTGCTGTGAAGTTTTTCCAACTTTGAAGACCAGCCAAGCAGCTGACATGGGTCCAATTTCAGCACAGTTTTTTAAGAAATGTGCAACTGAACTGGTTCTTTTCATCTGCTATCTTTTTTGACATAGTTGTCAAATTCTATAGAAAGAATATAACGTATTTAATGCTTAAGGGTAAAGATCAACAGCCAAGATATGCTACTTCATACTATTTTGGTTCAATTTTAAATGTTGATAAATTCGATAAATTCACACTTCCTTTATTACACTGAACATCCTTTAGGTTTACTAGTAATGTATTATCTTTACAAAGCAGGTCATACTGAGATCTTTCTCTTATAACCTATTTACTTTTCTTAATATTCCTTGCAGCTTTCTGAGTTTTTTTTTATATCTAAGCTTCCTAGTTATTTGTCTCTTCGCTGATGGTCTAAAGCCTCTCAATTTCAGCTCTTTATGTTTTAGCTGATAATTTGATTTCAAATCTCGAACTACTTTTAGTTAAGAGTATGTCTGATCAGGATTCCTGTAACTCTTTTTAAGTACTCTTTTCCAAGATACAGTTTATATACAATTCTCTGCTGCTCTACCAGTTAATTCTCTGCCTACTATATTGTGTAATTTGTCTCCTCTAACATTTAATTCTTTGCCTCTTAACCATATAATTCTCTGCTTGCTCTGCCATGTAATTCTCTGCCTGCCCTATAATAAAATTCTCTTCTTGCTCTACCTCACAATTCTATGCCCGCTCGAAGACATAATTATCTAATTTTGCTAAATAACGGGATTCAAAATCATGATTCCTTTCAACTTGTCTATTGAAAAATTGTCTTTTGTTTTTGTTTTTGCGATAGAGTGTCATCTTTATTATTCTCCTATTTAAAATGCTTTTTACTGAATTTCGACTGATGACAAGATAGAATACAAGAAAATCTGTTAATCAATGGCCCAACTTTTCTATCTTTTATACAATTATTAATTTCGGGAATTTTCCAATGTTGTGAGTAAATCTGCACTAGGTTGTTAATTTTTCCTTCTCCCCTACAGCCAGGCCTACGAAATCACACCGTACTACCTTTGCCATGGTTTATATTTAAGGACTAAACCTTGATAATGAAGTCTATTCATCACTTCTCACTTAAGAGCCTTCTAATTCCTCCTATTTTTTCCTGCCTCCATCATCTCTGATGGAATAAATATCAAGCGATCGTTCGACCTCTGCTTTTAAAACGTATAGATGAAAACAGAATACATTTAACTACATATTTTAGCAAAAAGATAATTTCTTCGAACGCCCCCATTCTCATCTAGGATATATTGCCATGAATGACCTAATAAACAATACTTGTTTCGATATCGTCAACAGGAAATGGTATAAAATACGACCCTGCACGATGAGTGCACCGAAACATCGTTTTCTATGCATATCTACGAAGACTCCGTTTTCTATGTTCTTTAATAATCCCAAATTCATTGCCAGCTCTGGGATAGCTTCAACTCTCCTAGATGTGGAATCCTTAAACTCTGAAATGATCAGTACAAACGTTTGGGAACTAATACTTATAACAACGAAAACAAAATAATGTAATAAAAAGAATAAACTAGACTTAAATAAAGGTATTCACAAGGATATGGCATAAGGACACGAACTGCATGTTTAAACCAGACAATTTACAATCAAGAAGATCAAAGAGTGAAATCTCTTTAGTGATATTCATCTCATTAGTTGATGAGAAACACCACTGGAGAGATTATACGTTCGTAGCAAGGCCCCTTAGGGGAACTCACTAGAAATGAAAGGTAGAAGGGACTGCCTTCGAGCAAAGCAGGAAGCATAGTCCCTCTCTCTTTCTGCATCACAAAGACATAAATCTGTATTAACAATAGCCATAATGTATCGTACTCATTATCTTTGTCGAGAGGGAGCATCATTGTTATCAACAATAAGAGAGAGAGATTAATCACAATTAATTGAATGAAAATAAAACTAATATCCAGAATGAGACATGAAAGAAACTGAAGTAAACACTTTGTTCTTGAACATTCATCCATTCGAAAGTGTATAAAAATACTTAATATGAATTCTTAGCGAATTGAATATCAGCTAGAAATACTGCACAATAAGGAGAATTTCCCCGTTGTACAACCAAATTATCTTAATGGATGGATATTGAAAACTCTAAACTCTAATAATTCTAGAACGACACCTGAAGTTTGACTAGAATTGTAGAAAAAGATGGAAGATGTGAAACCCAAATCATAAATCCAAAAAGGCGACAAAACTAGAGGTGAAACTTAACGTGTCTTTGCCATGATGAAAGACGGCCTGGAATCAGCTATCCAAACAGCGCACTTTTACGGTGAATCGAAAAGGCCTCTTTAAAGAAAATACCCACCGGAGGGTCTCTCTCTCTCTCTCTCTCTCTCTCTCTCTCTCTCTCTCTCTCTCTCATCGATATACCTCTTTTCAACTCCGAGCTTACATCAACCGAACACTTGGATGAATACACAAATAAACTTAATGTATCAAGAGAAAAGGTAAAACTAGCATAATACTGAATATGTGAAAACACTGATATGAATAAGGTGAAGAAACAGGAATAGAATAACTGAAGAATATGAAGTACATTAAAAACAAAACAATAATATATAATAATTAGAAGTATTCTAACCAATGATAAACGTCAAAAGAACAGAAATTAATCAGACTAATGAACATGAATAAATATCCATAAATCAAAAGCTACTGCCTTTATACAGAGAAACCTCACACTTTAAAGCTGAATGTATCTAAAGTTCTACATGTTATATAAACAAGGTATTCTACTGGTGGTGTGCGTGCGGAAGGTTTTGAAAAGAATATTAAAATTCCTTATAAAATATGAGATATAAACTCTTCCATGACATGTTTCTATATGATAATTTTTGAAGAAGTTACTAAAGACAAATAGAACTTTTCTAGTCGAACACCTTTCCACGAATCTTTTCTAGAAAAAAAGTTAATTTTATATTCTAGAATATAAAAGTCATTCTACCATGGAAATAACTTATACCACGAGGGGAATTATTTATGACAAGTGCATCTAACATGGTCAGGATTCGTACTTGTGATACTATATCTTATTACTGAATTAACAGTCGATTGATTGATTGATTTAAAGTTTTCAGGCATCCTGACATCTAAGGTCATTGACGCCGGAAAAAGTCGATTTATTCATTGACTATCAGGACATCCTTAACAAAATGTGAATGCAATATTAAAGAGTATTGGTGACTTAATACTTATATAATTAATATATATATATATATATATATATATATATATATATATATATATATATATATATATATATATATATATATATCATATTTATTTCTTTTTATTCAGCAAGCATCTAAGCAATGCGGAACTGCTAATGTTTGTGATGTATAAAGTACCTATTGCGAATAACGAAAACAAACTGCCGAAACTAGTAAATTAGATGAATGGCATGCTCATGAGGATAAATGGAAACGAGGACATTAGAGCAATGAATCTTAGTTTGGATGTTAAGTAAATGAAAGTAATTGATTCTAATTGGAGCAGCGTTGGGCACCTGGTCACGGCTTTGGGTCACAAACCTGAGGGATCGTGACCTAACATAAGTGGGAATGTGAACTGTTTTAGGAGTGACAAGACGTCTTCGTCTGGAGCGGTGAAGGTTTTGTTAAGCTCCTTAGATTTTTTTTTTTTTTTTTTTTCGTTCATCAAAATCTCTTTCCAAATTTCTTTGCAAAAAATAAATCTCATAATTTCTTCACAAATATTCAGATTTTGTATTTAAATTTATATTGTGCTCCCTTTTGTATTGAAGTGTATTTCCATTGTTCAATGTAGCCTTGGCGAAAGGCATGAGTCAATATCTGAAACAGCATTCAGCAGAATAAATGTATAGGAGCATAATAGAAGCTATTTTTCTATTTACTGTCTAAATATTTAGAAGTCACAGTTATCCAAAATTATTGATATTACACACACATAATATATATATATATATATATATATATATGTGTGTGTGTGTGTGTGCTTGTAACTTTCATGTTGTTGATGCTTATGCAAGCGTAGAATCATAAACCTAAAAATAAATGCTTCATGCCTCTATGATTAATTGTGGGCAGTAAATAAAGGTTTATTAATATATATTAAATATTCCCTCAGCAGAAGTACTCCAACATGAAAGCTTGGCGACCCTCACTCAAATGATTACATAAAAGAATTATTGAATACTTAAACAAAAAAAAAGTATCTGATTGTTGCCATAAAAGGAATAAATATTGTTCATGGGCCTTAAAAAAAGGAAAGTATTTATATTTTTTTATTGAAGGTGACAACCGTATTATGAATGTTTTCATAACGCTATTTTTTTTTTTGGGGGGGGGTGAACAATCAATAAACAATTATGGACGGGTTGTCTTCAAACATATAAGGAAGGTCAGTAATAAACAAATAACTATTAATAAAGTTTATCTTGGCAATGGTTCGGAGAAGGACGACCGCTAAACTTTGGCCATGGTCCACCATTACTAAAGTTTCCCAATCAGTTTAAAAGTTTAGCAGATTCGCATTACTGAATTACTCCAAGCTTTTTCTCATCTTTGTTTATTTAAACAACACGTAATATGAATGTTAATAAAAAACTTCAGTAGATTTCAGAATGGGATAGCGTACCTGATTATATTCCAACAGAAGAGAATAAAAATGAGATTTTTAAAAAGAAATCGAAAAAAAGAAAATAAAAAGATTCTGCTTATCGCCTGTGCATATACGTGATTTCATTTCTTCAAGACTGAGAGAAGTAGCCGCTCTTCGATATAGCCTATATAGTCTACTCTATGAATTATTTATATATACATATATATACCAATATATACACACACACATATATATATATATATATATATATTATATATATATATATATTAATTACTAGGTTACCGAAGACACATCTAGATATACGAAGCTTTATATCTAGATTAAGCCATAAAAAGAGTGGATTTATATATGAAAATCTTCGTTTTAATTTTGAATATATTACTTCTTTGTCTACATCTTTTCCCACTTCTATGTGGGGTCGATGTTTCTGGTCAGCTTTCTCCATCTACCTCCTTCCAACACCTCATCACCGGTTAATCCCTTTGATCGAAGGTCATCCTTGATACAGTCCACCCACCTTCGCTTTGGTCTCCCTCTCCTTCTCGTTCCCTGTACCTCCATTTCCACCACTCTCCTCCCAATATACTGTTCATCTCTTCTCATGACATGACCATACCACCTCAGTCTACTTTCTTGGATCTTAGTTGATAGTTTTCTAACTCCTGTGGTACCCCTAATTACCTCTTTCCGTATCTTATCTCTTCTTGTCACCCCACACATCCATCTCTACATTCTCATCTCTGCCACAGCCATCTTCTTCTCTAATTTTGAATATATTACTAATGTTATTAAAACTGTTAGGTCTCAAAATCCACGTATTGTAATTAATTCGTGTTTTATGCTATGATAGCTGCAACACATTCATTCTTTTGCTTTTACATGAATAGATTTGCTTCTTGCGAATATCAGACACAAAAAATTTTAAGACGTATATCTTAAATTACATTATTAAGAAGACCTTTTTAATATGAACCTATAATAATTCAGAAAGGAAAATGTCATAAATGTTCAAATAGCTTTTGACACAGAGGAGAACACCAGTATAAAATGGAACTCGAAAAGTCAGTCTGATCAAGATATGTAAAATGGAATTTTCTTTCTTCATCGACACTGAGTAAATAATGAATGTATCAAAATCAAATCCAACTGCTGTGATAATATAATCATTTAATCAGGTGAAGGGAAAAACTACATGTTCATACATTTGTTACGAGTAAACATATAAGTGTTTACATCTCCTTCAACCAAAGTATCTTTGTGAGCTCCTCACTAAAGGATCCGCATTTCAAAATTATTGCTATAATTTTTAAATTACATATAAATAATTTCCTAATATGGATAAAGAAATTAAAATCGTACAACGAGCAATTCGTGAGTAGAAGAACAAACATAAAACACACAAACACAGAGACGCACACGCATCTATCGCAAGAAATTTAATTTTATCAGAATCGCAGACTGCATTGTTCGGCAGCTCTTGCGCATTTTAAACGAGCAAACAAGTTTTCCTCAGCATAACGGAAAAAGTCATCAGTGTTGATTTAAAACTTCACCAAAAAGGACACAATAAACTTAGTGAACGTCTCTCTCTCTCTCTCTCTCTCTCTCTCTCTCTCTCTCTCTCTCTCTCTCTCTCTCTCTCTCTCTCTCTCTCTCTCACAAAATACCTGGAGTTGTGAAGATTAAATGGATTCAATTTGTATTACTACTAAACAGAATACTTGAATGAGAATAGAAGCATTAGAAATTTATGCACAGGGGTGTGTGCTGATTGACGCATGTTTTTAAAATGTGTAATATCATTACAAGTCCAGAAAGAATCACTATCATTAACATTAGTTCGATTCCAAAGAGGCCCTATATAATGAACGCGGCCATCATTAGTTCGTTACAAGAAACCAGAATAGTGTGTTGTTTTTTATATTCCAGAAAGGGTTAACATACTTGTCACTAAATTGACATTTGAACCCTGAATGTTTTATTGCCGTTACCATTTAAGGGCATGATTGCATGGTGCCATTAGCTCACTACAATGGTTTACAAAATGGACATATGAGCCCAGAATAGTTACTGCTGTTTAAATCTTCCGACGTGATTAAGGTGATTATCACTGGTTTGACACAAGTACCCAGAATACCGTGGTATATTCATAATTCCATAAATGATTAATTGAACCGTTATTGCAAAAAATTATTAATTTCATTATCTGTCCTACAGGTAGGTAACAAGTAACTAAATATAGTTGTTAATGATTTCAATGTTTTTAAAATATCTTAATTCAATTGTTCATTAATTCTTATATCGTTTATTTATTTTCTTATTTCATTTCCTCACTGGGCTATATTTCCCTGTCGGAGCCCACGGGCTTGTAGCATCTTGTTTTTTTTTAACTAGGATTGTAGCTTAGCTAATAATAATAATAATAATAATAATAATAATAATAACAATAATAATAATAATAATAATAACAATAATAATAATAATAATAAAAATAATAATAATAATAATAATAATAATAATAATAATAATACTGTTAACTCGATACGGGACTCTAAAAATGACTACGCTTAACATATACCGGTATTAAAATTTCAGTCATATAACAAATATTAATTCCAAAGTGTGGGTAAAAACTCTTCTAGAAATATACATTAACTGGCGTAGCAAGCATTTTTTGTGTCCTGTGCAACGCTAACTTTAATAGCTTTTGTGGTCCAAACTTTTATTCTTTAACTTTTTCATCATTTTTCCCTCCTGTTCAATTACGTAATTAACATAACTGGAACTAGAATGCTTGCTATCTTATTTATTTATTTACATTTTGCCTTATGAATTTAGTAGGTACATTGGCCAGGGTATACTTAGTTGTATAAGCATCCTATGTATACAAAGAATCAAGTACACTTCTTTCCATCCTTTTAATATCTTAATTCAGAAACTCGGATAATCACAGCTATTCCGTTTATGAAATAAATAAACAATATTTCTTACATGTAGATACGAAACTTAACCACAAGCAATATCCAAGGTATATATTACAGGGCATGGATTGAGAGAGCCAGGATTTGTATTGTGCACAGTATGTATTGAATACATCAAGAAGTCTCGTACATCTTGTCAGCTGCCTCACTTACTTCGCGTAGAAAGATCCAAAAGGCAAAATCGTAAACAAATCCTAATTTCCACACTGAATTTTCCTTTAATCAAGTCTTCCACAGTTCAATCAAAAGACAAATCGGGAAAACCACATATCTATTACGGCCAACCTAGTCTCTATGCGCATTCGATCTTCTATCGAGAGGGTATTTCCAGGGTTTATATATTCTTTATTTTGGTCGAAAGTATGCAAAGCACTGTTGCTATGCATGGATGATAAGATCCTTCTCTTATAACCTAAACAAACTTAAATTAGTTATTTTTTTGACAAATAATAACTGTAAATATCGGCAAAAAAAATTCCGATCTGAATCATAGCTCGTTGAAGCTTCATTAGAAAAAGGACATTTAATGAAAAAATTAAATATCTGTTGATATAGTCGTAATATTACTCTATAGAAATTATTCTTAACCGCACTGCCAATGCACACTGTGTACCATGAGACTGCTTTAACAGTTAAGTCTTGCGTCGGCATTTACAACGTCGAATCCCCATGTATTACAGGCTGTATTAAAGGATTTGTATCCCTCCCACCCAGCCCCCCCCCTAAAAAAACCAAGGTCTTATTCATACTTACTGCTTTTTATATAAAGAATTTCTTGTTTTAAAAGAAACATCGCAAGAAGATTTATAGGTTACACCAGTAAAAATACTCAATTATATCAAAAGGAGGATTTGAAGTAAACAAAAATATTTGAACTATGAAGATAAATGAACTCCTGGCATGTTAGATTACTAATGAATACCAAAGTTCAATGGCTGTCGAAAGGTAGTTTTAATTCGTTTTCACGAATTACACAAAGAATTAATAGCCTTTTTGACATAGAAAATCAGGGAACTTCTGTGAAAATCTTCGGCGTCAATTTTGGATTTCTAAATTAGATTACATAACGGAAATAACTAGTCTTACTGAGCATGACAAACAGTAGCATGCAAAGTAGAAGATAATTTGTGAAAAATAAAAGTCCAGTTATTTTTAAGGTTTCGTCTTATGCTTTTCAACTGTATTAAAAATTATGTTTATTGAGTTACCAATCTAAAACACTCGAAAAAAACATCGACAATTATTTTCAATAACCAAGCATAAAAAGTTATGAATGAATTCAAAATCCTTTCATAAATGTTCCTTCGATAGTTATGCGAAGAAGAACTGGCAAGAATTTGTAGAAATCAAGGCCTTAAAATTTCAAAATTCGACAGTACCCATTTACAAATTTTGGATTTCCATAAAAGAGGAAAACTGCTGTTATCTAAAGAAAATCTTCATAACTTCTGTTACAATTTTAAACTTCTTATTAGTGTGAAATAGGAATCCCATCATTAAATATCATAAAAAATAAGAAGCGAGAAAAACTACGATCAACTGAAGAAATGAAGGCCTATTTATCACACATTAGTTCAAATATTGAAGACTTAAAAAACTAGACGGAGGTTTCAAATTAATAAGCTCTACAACTGGCTGAATCGAAACACTGAAATTAGCTAAGTTCATACTTATAGGCTGTTCCATCTCATTATATTCAAATGTACACCCTTAACAAATTTTGCAAAGTGTGCCGTGATATAATTATGAGATCTCAGGTGTACTATTGGTAAAGAGAGAGAGAGAGAGAGAGAGAGAGAGAGAGAGAGAGAGAGAGAGAGAGAGAGAGAGAGAGAGAGAGAGAGAGAGAGATACTTCCAGAGATTTTCTAACCAACTCGGTCACAACGAGATGTGCTTGCCGATAATCTACGTCAATTCATCATCATCATCATCATCCGTAACTAGCCCTTTGCAGCATAAAGGCCTCAGATATTTATGGCTTTTCTAAGCCAGTCTATACCTGAAAATTTTCTTAGCACACCAATCCATCTTCTTCTTTTCCTTCCCCTGCTTCGAGTGTACTGATGTTTCCTTCAAACTGGATAAATCCCACACAGGAATAAAACATCAATACACTGATGAAAAAAACTTGGAAGTTCAAAAGTAACATTTGCTATCAGTGTAGCGATAATCATCATTAAAAGCCTTATTCTTTTAAATCCCACGATAAAGACTTACAGCTTTAGGCTAAATAATCCACCGGATAGCATTTCCAGAGAACCTGCAGCGTAGTTTTCAAAACATCCCCCTAATAGCATCCGATGCATCCAAATAAAGAATAAAGAATAAAAAAAAATCGCTACTAGGACTAGACAAGACAACGTCAGGCCCACCATTGTCTACAGATGATGGGAAGAGTTCTCTTTATGAGACTGGCAATTAAATGACCACATCCGTGGCGACCAACGAAAAAGACCTTCTGAAAGTGACAGCTGCCTGTCTTTGAGAACCAAAATATGGAGGAAGCTTTTTTTGTCTTGCGACTACTTTTATTCTCATTCTTGCCGTACGTAAACGTCAATAATTAGATATTATAGCATTTTCTTAGGGAAAGAAGATTAAAGATGCTTGTTTCAGCTGTAAATATACTTTATAGCCAAAGCCTTAAAATATCTGGGTATGCAAAGTTAAGTAAATATGGTGTTGTATATGTATATAATGTATGTATATATAAATATATATATCTATATATATATATATATATATATATATATATATATATATATATATATATATTGGTGAAAAAACATTTAATACATGCACAATCTGGTGCTTCGTATCTCCACAAAACAGATCAAAATAAAAAAAAAATTATATCATTCCAAGTAGTGAGAACAAATAGGCAATTAACCAAATACATACATTATACAAGCTGGTTTTTTCATCTTGGGACAAACAAAAGAAGAACTGTGAGTGATGAAAGGAGAGAGAGGAGAAGTTTGGAGACGGAGGACCAGATCAAGGTAAAAAGAAACCCCAAGAAACCTTTCTTAAAACTTCCGCAACAGCAACATATTCTTCTTCGAGGTAATGGAAAAGGGGTCCTTTTATCTGAAATACAACTGGCCTCTCCATCACCGCATCCTTCTAAGTCTCTTGCCTTATTCTTTATTCTCCTTTTTCTTCCTTCTCGTCGTTCTTTATTCTGTCCTTTCTGTTTCCCCTTTTATCACAGCACACAATAGGAGGACACTGGCGACTCCAATTTGCAAATGCCCGGCCGCATTATGCTCTACCGCATATGCGAATGAGAATTCTAATAGCTGACAAGCCCCTCTCTTTCAACCAAACTTCCTCGAACAACAATAAAAGTCGTTCAACGCCGGACACATGGAAATACGAATTTACGAGAACGCATACCGAATAATGCCTATGACAACGCACGCCCTCTATAAAGTGTACAACGATGGGCAATCGGAATTGCATGGCTTGTGTGACAATTCATACAAATCTCACATTCGGTGTCAGTGAAACTAATAGCCAGTTGCATATGTTTGCCTCATATTTTAATAGCATACTTTAATTACAAACATTTGTCAGACTTCTTCGCTCTGACTTTCAGAGCTGTTGAAAAAAAAAAAGCTGTTTTTTTTTATCTCACAAAAAGTCTCAAAAATAAGAATATGTAAGTCATACCACTTTAATACTGTATTGAAAACTGTAACTACTACTACTAGTAGTAGTAGTGCAAATGTCGAACTAATATTTTCTGTCTAGTCTGCTCATGCAACGACCATGAATGGTCTGTTTAATTCTTCATCAAATTATTCTTCCTCATTTTTCTACAAATTCCTCTCACTCGTTCCCACTCCAGTGCATCAGGGGATTTTCAACAAAGAATTTATAAATATCTTCTCAGAATATAAATTAATAAAAAGTATTCGTGAAAGAAGTGTTAGCCGCTTTTAATAGCATCACCAATACACAAGGCAACAATAATTTAGATAAGTTTCCTAAAAAAATAAGGATCTTTTACAGTATAACAGTAGTAATATTATTAATAATGAATACCACCTAGATCCACGGCCTTTTTTAATATATAATGGGTTTTTAGTTTTCTCGCATTTACGCGTGGTGTTAGTTCCAAGGGGCGATTTCTAATTTGATCTACTAAATTTGAAAATTGCAGAACAAAAGTCTGCGGGATCTACAACGCACTTTTCACAAACCTAAATGGCCCTCTACCTACTATATAACTATACCATACAAACGAAAATGAGAAGTTACATTATTATCAGTAGCAAAAGCATTATCGTTGTAGTTTCTTAGAATATTACCTTAAATAAGACATAAAATTGGCAAGAGTCCGCAAAATAATTTTTCTCATGTAAAATATGTAAAAATCAAAGACAAAATAACCATATATATATATATATATATATATATATATATATATATATATATATATATATATATATATATATATATATATATATATATATATACAGTACAGAAATTATGAAATTCAACTAAATTAGGCAAAGCAGCATTGAAATCAAAGGGTTATTCTTCAGATTAATTTCATAAAAGAACGACTTCATCAATCAATCCACATAAACATATACATAAAAGTATTATGATACACATATATACACACACATATATATATACATACATATATATATATATATATATATATATATATATATATATATATATATATATACACACACCTACCCACACTCAAACAAGCTACAATATTAACAAATGCAGGCATTAGAAGTCCACTGCAGGATAAAGTCCTTAGACATGTCCTTAGTCATGTCTGGGGTTCGGTCGTTTTCATCACCACGCTGATTACGAATTGGTGATGATGGGAAACTTTGGTCTGATCACTCATAGCAGACCAACATATATATATATATATATATATATATATATATATATATGATTAGCCCCAAGCCCCCGCCCCCCCTGCATCATTAGCTCACATGGTGGTGAGGTTGCAGACACTAAACTAACTAACGAGTTTGAGCGGGACTCGATTCCCAGTCTGCCGATCACCAGAGTTGTTACCAATAGGCCAAAACAACAACTGCAGTTAAATGAAATATGACTATTGGTAAAAATATGAAAATTAATAAAACTTAGCCTAATGAACCAAAATAAGCTGATTAAATTAAGTAAATAAATAAATAGATATATAAATAAATAATTGGAATAAAAACGAAAAATTAAATAAGCCGATACGATACGGGGACGAATATAGCCAATAAACATTTTTGTGAATCAGATTAAAATGCAATAAAAAGTTGCATTATATTTAAATAACATTGCCGGTGTAAATGTATGAAGCTTTTAACTCAATGACATTAAATGGCCTACTTAAACTTTAATATTTACATAATATACACCCCTATATAAGTTTATCTGAATACCATACTTGAATATAATGGAAATTCAATATTAATTACAGAATACGACAGAGTAGTAATAAATCCTATGATAATATTTCATCTAAATAAAATTATTGTATGTTACGTTATGATTACAATAGTATACAAAAGTTTGCACGCAAACACACACACACAAACACTATATATATATATATATATATATATATATATATATATATATATATATATATATATATATATATATATATATATATATATATATATATATATGTAGTTAGTTTAGCCTCAGAAAAACATGAATGAGGAAGTTCTAGTTTCTCAATATTCTACTTACTGGCTGTTATGGTTAGCTATATCAAAACGTAATTATACAAAATCCCCTTTAATGTTTTGTTCCCCCATCAATTAATTTATCATAGAAATTAGCAAAATGGTAACAGGTAAGAAAATAATACCCAGCAAACACACACACACACACACACACACACACACACATATATATATATATATATATATATATATATATATATATATATATATATATATATATATATATATACACACACACACACATAAACGTGTGCGCGTGTGAATGTACCCCGTTCCTAGACTTCCCGTAAGCTAACTTTCGGTTTGACGTCCCGATTGCCTATCAATCTTTTAGGGGTCCTGATGAAGGACAACGAACTCTTTCCTCAGAGTAGTCGTTTGACCAGTTCCTTTCTTCTTGCCGTTGCGCTTCTTGGTCGAATTTCTTTTGAAGAACATCTTGAGGGCGTTTCATGACGACGGAACCCAACTGAACCATTGATCCCTTTGTAATTAAGATATCCTTTTTATAACGACCTTAAGAGGTCTCGTGTCTCAAACTGCCCCTCCTGATGATGATGATTTAGATTGACCCACCTATATACAAGGCAGACTACGGGCCCTTCCGTTGGCAGCCCGTAAGGGGAACGGAGCGTTGGTTGCATCTTTTTAAAAGCTTTTACTTGTGTTAGATGACAGATGATGATGAGGCTAACACAAAATGAGGACCGAAGCTGGAGCCAGAAGTTCAAATCCGGGGCGCCGTAAACCAAAAATCCCCGATCCCAAACCTGTTCCTTCGTCGGTCCAAGATAATGATTTTTCTTATAAGAGCGTGCTAACAGGAAGACGCCCAATTGGAGTGTCTCTCCTTACAAGTTCTTCCTTTTAGAGGGGAAAAAAGAATTACTTCAGATTGAAGAATTTCAGCTTTCTCTGATCCTTCAATATTCTCTACTTTTGTGTAGTTTTTGGATCTTCAACATCATGGACTTTACTTTCTCATTTCAAATCCGCACAATCGTAAAGTGATCAACAAATAATAACGTTCTTTTCGGATTCTTTATTTCTTCTCTCACGTTCTCCTTCGTCTCCCTCTTCTTCCTGTATTTTCTGTCCGAATCCTTACACATAAATCCATTATTAATCTTGAAGATTCTTGTTTAGCTTTTCATAACTGCCTCACTGATTCCACTTGTCGTTGATTCCTTTTTGGCGATGTATTTTGGTTTTCTTCCAAAGTCGCAGACTCTTAACGTTCACCAAAGCATTTCCTGCATCACCCAAATCTTGTTTCCTTTTTAATGGCCTCACAGGCAAGTCGGTGATAAAATCTTGCAAATTTGGGTTGATCAATAAAACGATTAAAACTATCTTTTTGCCTTTTCTAACATTCCTGCTCAAGATGAATAACAATTTGAAGCTGATTTGGGAATGCACCGGTATTCCATATTTCTCCTAAAAGAGAGACTAAGAATCTTTCGGAGCTCTGACAGGAAAGCATTCAACTTTCCTATTAATGACGAAAGAAAAATTGGAGCCGAACAACGAGTTGGGAGAATTTCGAAGAAATTTCGGATTTGGAGCCTGTTGGGGATTTCCAAAAGAAAGACGTCCAATTGGAGTGCCTCTCCTTAGAAGTCCTTCCTTTTTTATGAGAGAAAACAAAATTACTTCAGATTGAAGAATTTTAGATATTTCTCTGATCCTTCAATATTCTCTACTTCTGTGCAGTTTCCGGCTTATTCTGCACAATCTTTATTTTTGGATCTTCAACATTAGGGACTTTACTTTCCCCTTTCAAATCCACCCTATCGTAAACTGATCAACAAATAATACCTAGTTCTCCTTTACGGATTCTATATTTCTTCTCTCCCGTTCTACTTCCTGTCTCAATCTTCTTCCCGTATTTTCTGTCCTAATCCTTTCAAATAAATCAGTTATTAGTCTTCAAGATTCTTGTTTCACTTTTCATGACTGCCTTCCTGATTCCACTTGTCGTTGATCCCTTTATGACGAGGTATTTTAGTTTTCTTTCAAAGTTGCACACTCAGCAATTCTCTTAACTTTCACCGAAGCATTTTCAGCAAAACCCCAATCTTGTTTCCATTTTAATAGCCTCATGGTGAGTCGGTGATAAAAGTTTGCAAATTTGGGTTAGTCAATAAAACAATCAAAACGATCTATTTACCTTTTCTAACATTTCTGCTTGAGACGAATGACAATTTGAAACCGATTTTGGAATGTACCGGTATTCCATATTTCTCCTAACAGAGAGACTAAGAAACTTTTGGAGCTCTGACAAGAAAGCATTCAACTTTCCTATTGATGAATAAAGACAAATTAGAGTCGAACAAAGAGTTGGGGGAGTTTTGAAGACTTTTGGATTTTGGAGACTTATGGATTTCCAAAAGGTCTTCATGTTTTTTTAAAAATAAGCTAGATACAGGAACTCTATATTGTTGGCTCGGCGGGGCTGCCCGCTTCCGGCTAGCCCGGAGGGCCTCCCCGCTTCCCGCTGGCAGGGCGGGGCTCCCCCTTTCCCACTGGCAGGGCGGGCTACCCCCTTCCCGCTGGCAGGGCGGGGCTCCTCCCTTCCCGCTGGCAGGGCGGGGCTCCCCATTTCCCCCTAGCAGGGCGGGGCTCCCCCCTTCTCCCTGGCAGGGCAGGGCTTCCCCTTCCCCCTGGCAGGGCAGGGCTCCCCCCTTCCCGCTGGCAGGGCAGGACTCCCCCCTTCCCGCTGGCAGGACGGGGCTCCCACCTTCCCGCTGGCAGGGTGGGGCTCCCCCCTTCCCGCTGGCAGGGCGGGGCTGCCCCCTTCTCGCTGGCAGGGTGGGGCTCACCCCCTTCCTGCTGATAGGGCGGGGCTCTCCCCTTCCCGCTGGCCGGGCGTGGCTCCCCTCCCCCTTTCATATATACATTATATATATATATATATATATATATACAATATATATATACAGATTATATATATACATACATAAATGTATATTATGTATATATATATATATATATATATAGTTGTCGTACAGCTTGGAGTATAGGCAGTAGCCTACTAGACACAGATCCCGATATGGCAGGGATAAATTGACCCTCAAAGGGCATATGACAAGCAATAATCTAGAAAAAAATAATCAGAATCTTGATGCTGTAATTTTCCACACAGTTTGAGGGCTTAATGAGAGTTGGTTCTTCAGGTCGTTTTCTCCGGTAGTATGGTGGAAACTCTTAAACTAGACTTATGAGTCTTCTCAGGAATGGGTTCAGTCATGTGAGGGACTAATTTCAGGCGATCATCTTTACAGACTCCAAATTCTTCCATGTAGATTCCAACTGTGCTCGGAACTGGTCCAGTTCCATAAACATCAGACACCAGCTGATCAAAGTTGTCTCAGTTGCCATGAAACACTGTTCCTTCAGGTTGATCCTTAACCACATCACTATTACTAATTACTGAAACACTTTCAACCATGTATATGCCAGGACAGTTTCCAATTCAAGAGAAAAAGCATAGGACTCATAATTACCTAGGTTGTCTAGGAAAGAAATGGCGGAGTGTCATACATAGCCTAGTAGGATGTGCGTTTTCCTCTTTCACTGTCCACCTGTTGCTGCTTGACACATATCTTGACGAACTGATAGTACTAATATTCATTCTCGATCTGATGGGTCCCTCTTACCACACATTAGTGTAAATACAGATTGTAGAACATAAGCAGGAATTTCCTATAGTGGATAAAGAATGTCACTAGATTTGGTGGGCCTTAGAAGTGCCTTGGTTTCTTTGAAGGCATTGAGTTATCTAGTGTAAAGCTCAAGACTAACTTCTTTGATCCAGTCATCATCTCACAAATCATAAGCAGAAAGAACAATTGTTTTAAGTAATTCCAAAGATTTACAAAATATCAGTGTGTCTTTATGTGGGGATGATCAGAAGTTGATGCTGTCTTTCAGGTCAGAACAGTGTTCAATCTTCAACCTGAGATTGAATAGTTATTTCACAAGCTTGTTCATTATTGTTATTGTTGCATAGATTCTCATTATACACAATTTCCACTGGCCATATTGGTTTTGGCTAATTTTTCATGGCCGGATGGAGGTACAGGGAACGAGGAGAGGCAGACCAAAGCGAAGGTGGATGGACTGTATCGAGGATGACCTTCGATCACAGGGATTAACTGGTGATTAAGTGTGGGACAGAGGTATATGGAGAAAGCTGGCCAGAAACATTGACCCCACATAAAAGTGGGAAAAGATGAGGACAAAGGAGAAGAAGGAGACGAGGATTTTCATTATACACATTTCTAAATGACAAAGTTTTAGAACCTGATCTTTGTGAATAATTTCTTTTTTATAAAATTGTAGATGTGAAAAGGCTTTCTCTATACATCTTTTCTTGTCTGATGCTTCCTCAGTTTCCGTGATGGTGTAACACTGCTGAGGTATTCATCTCACTAAAAACTGCATGGGTCGGC